>NC_090923.1:1212866622-1213198137 GCF_040938575.1 Ambystoma mexicanum | reverse complement strand
CAAATAGATTGGTGCAGTGACACTGGGTAAATAACACCAGCCGTTTCTTTAGCTTCTAGGTAACGCAGGCAGTTTTAAAGATAATGCTGGCTGCGATTGGAAGCCCTTGCAGCTCCCCAAGAATGGGCAAAAATGTGGTAGAATTTCTTATTTTCCATTCTGAGTCTGTCCACGGCCTACTGGGTGGGGCCAGGAGCTATGCCAGAACACCAGTAAGAAGAGAGGTCCTCCTGCCCCATAAATGTGGGAAATTCGGAAGTCCTCAGTCCTCCGGTGGAAGGAGAAGGATTCGCTGGTACCTCGCAGTTTGGACCCTTTTGTTGCTATTTTATCGGAAGGATATAGTGTGGTCTTTTGTGAATCTGAGTGACTTGGCAGTCGGGGGTTAATCGATGTGTAGCTATCACGTTCCATGCTGTTTAGACACCCTTGAATGGTATCCTGCTTAGCTGTGTGCTTAGAGTATGCTAAATTACATGTTTGCCGGATTGGGCTTCATGTCTGTGCTTGTCACCCAGGCATGGATGGAGGTGAGGTAATTCCTGAGGTGCAGGGTGTTTGCATATTGGTGGCGTGAGGGTCACAAAGGCTCCATATAATTAGTCAAAATGTATGTAAAGAAGTAGTGGAACTATGTTCTCTGCCAGCCCTCCCCTCATACCCATCAACACCCCCTGCACCCTTACACCCCACACACACACTACAAACCCATACCTAGGTCCCACCTTTCCTCAATTCCACCCCACCACTGTGTAAAGAGTAAAAGAAAATGCTAAATGCATTTTAAATAACCCCCACATTACCTTTATTAACTGTCCCTCACAGCATGCAGCTTTACGAACCTTTCCCATTCTAATGACCCCACCATTCGCACCTCTTAAGGGGCACCCTAAATATGAAAGCCTCCCCTCCCACCTACCCATTAGCTGCACTCACAGCTGTGCCTGCAGTATTGAAGAATTTCGATTACTGCGGGAGCAGGGCTATGATGGGGCTTGGGAATGGACGCTTACTCTATCAACCCAGCAGTTTACGCTACCTCATTGTGATGTGAGGTTGGACCTGATCCAGCAGGTCCTAGGTTCGAATCTCCAGTAGGGAGGTTCTCAGCTCACTATAAAGTAAGGGAACACCGTTACCTCTGGCAGCGGGACCCCGAACGCAGTACAAGTTGCAACTACTTCATATACGTTGATTTGAAAACAAAACCCTTCTGGAATGGTTTCTTTTAGAAATCAAAGTAGACGAACATGGAAACTTTATAAAAAGAGTAGATCAACACTGCTCCCGCCCACTTTGGCCACTGCTCCATACATAGGTTCAAGATCACGAAGAAGAATTTTGAGCCTTTCGAGACTCAGCAGGTGACCCAGCGTCGGCCTGACCGGACGTTGGCCTTCTGGACGGCTTAGCGCCTGTCTGAGAAGATGCAAACCAGTTGAGAACTATACCCCGAGAAAACCGTTCTGTTTGTGATTAGGCTGTTCATTGTGAGGTGGTCGACCATATCGAATGAGGCAGAGAGATCGAGGAGCATGACGAGGCACGAGTCTCCTCTGTCCATAATCTGAAGAGACATTGCATCAGTTACATGAAAGGTAGCTGTTTCAGTGGCACTTTTTGGTCTGAACCCACAGTTGTAATCGCGTAGCAGGGCTTGTTGGATAACCAGATGATGGAGTTGGTTGGCAAGTGCCTTCTCAATGGGATGCCAACAGGGTAATGACTTCACCCGAAATACAGGCATCGATGACAGATACTGGTACGGACGCTGAGGCACGATGGATATCCCGGGAGGATAGCTCAGTGGCAACGTTCTCGCCTTGGAAGCAAGACGACACAAAGCAACACAGGTTGGATCCCCGGGTCCGTGCTTAGAAACCTCTGGGTATTTAAGTGTGTTATAAATATGCAACTAAGACACCAAGAGAATAAAAAAATTCTGTAACAGCGCCTCGATGCCCCCGGGCTGTGTGAGCGCTTTAAAAATGCAAATAAAATATCTTGGGAATATAGCACAGGGGCAACATGCTCGCCTTGGGAGCAAGACGAAACGGAGCACCACAGGTTCAATCTTTGGGTCTGCGCTTAGAAACCTCTGGTATTAAGCACGTTAGAAATAACCAATCAATCATGGATCCAATGAAAGCCACGATGGGGACACAAATATAGGAAAGTGTCCCAATCACAGAGCAAAGGGTGGGTCAGAAAACCATAGGACAACATTAGAGCAACAGAAGAGGAGTTAATGCATGGGGCCCGCAAGGATTTCGTGGGGAAAACAAAAACACTGAAGATAAATGACAAATCCTCAAAAGGACAAACCATCTTTCAAATCCTACAGCTTGTAATGGACTTGGTGCTAGCAACCGAAGACAAGTTCTTATCGTCAAATGCCTCGCAACGTTCTCCATTTTACGCATCTGGACTCTGTTTTAATTAGTGTGAGGGACAGTCTAATGGCAGGTTTGAGTATCCGACGACAAAAGCAGCCGTGTCCTAGGGTTACACCCCCGTCTAGTTGCAGCCATTCACACAGAAAAGCAAAAAGGGGACCACCAGCGTCGGGATTACGTTACAACTATGTATGGCAACATAAGGAATACACGTATGCCGTTTTGCGCTGATGTACCGCTGTAAATCTTTGAAATCACTGAAACCTTCTCTTGAGGCAGAGGGTCGGTCTAGAAAGATATGTTAGTAGAAAAAGAAAGGCATTGGCAGGACCGTGGGATAGAAGGAAGGAGGAGAAGAAGAATTCACTGGGAGGCGGTGAAATGTTCAAGCGTTACTTGTATTTACTTTTCACACAGGAAGTAGCTGCAGAAAAAAGAGGGGACCAAGGTGCTGGACTAACAAGAACCACCTTGTGGAAGCTGGACAAAGCAACCGGGGGCATGCAGGGGAGTGCCCATGTGGCTGGGGAGGGGTCATGGGGGTCTGAACTATGCAAAAACGTTCGGTTTTTAATGGAGGAATCTGGTTCTCCCAGTGTGTGGTCAAAGAAAGGAGCGAGACCTAACCAGCCGCCTTTATGCCTTTCAATGTCCCACTCCGCAATACCCCTACGGCCCAGTGCAGCTCGTGAATTTGTAAAGTGGAGGGATGTAGATTTGCCCCTGAAATGAACCTAGTGAGCGCGTTCAAACTAATCCAATAAGGTTTTGGGCAGCGCTTCCCCTTAGACAGCGTTTGAACTAATGGATTGAAATTACGGATCCACAGCAACATTTCAAGCAACATTGGGCCTCATTCCGAGGTTGTTGGTAGTCATGGCGCTATTTGCGCCATGACTGCCACCAATAACGGTACCGTGTCCGGTTTGGTGCAATGGGGACTTACTAGTCTAGTCAGACCTTGGCAGGACCGGTAAGTCCCCATTCCCATTTGAGTCCCCATAGTGCTCAATGGGAATGGGAAGGGCGCAAATAACGAGCCGGCGTATGCCAAGCCCGTTATTTGCGCCCAGGTCCCTTAACGGGTCGCGTCCATAACACCTGGTCAGACCAGGCGTTAATGAAGGGACCTACTAATGGACCTCGTAGTAGGACGCTAATGGATTACCGGCACCGGTCTCCTTACCGGTGCCCGGTATCCCTTACCGCCCTACTCGGAATGACGCCCATTGTGTAATTATGTAGAATTGACACTCTGCTGTGCATGGAAACACATGACACACTCCAGCAGATGTCTTAACACTAACAGTACACAGGAGCATTTTGCAATAC
This sequence comes from Ambystoma mexicanum, assembly GCF_040938575.1. Taxonomy (NCBI): domain Eukaryota; kingdom Metazoa; phylum Chordata; class Amphibia; order Caudata; family Ambystomatidae; genus Ambystoma; species Ambystoma mexicanum. Next base: position 1,213,194,409 of record NC_090923.1, on the reverse strand, counting down.
CTGCGGATGGCTGTCCCGAAAGAAAAATCATGAAGCCCATCTCAGCAATACAGGTGAGCACTGACCGGCTTTTCTAGCAGGTTCTGCCCAAATCAGGTCATGAGGTCTGTCCCCTTTCAAGCTTATTTGTGTTCAAAGAAAGCAATGATGCTGGACTCAAATACATGGCAGCATCACCCCTGTAAAACACATGTTCATGCTGCTATTGCTCAAAGAGAAAAAAAAAAAAGAAATGGGTCTCTCAACAATATAGGTCTGTGCGGTCTACCTTTCATGGTGCCGTTGCACAAATTAAGCACACTCAATCTATGCTCGTGCTGCCCGAGCTCTGCATTATACCGCTCTCAGTGCTCACAAACTCGTCTTTGACCCAGACACATACACCCATTTAAGCATGGACTTTTTTGGGGGGTTTTAAAAACTCCTTTTATCATCTTTTTTACGCACCTAAAAGAGAACTAGTTAATCATTTCACACCAGATATAGAAAAATTCAAGATTTCCTTAAAGTGACCTTTTGGTCTTAAAATACAAAGCTGAGACAACCATCAGCAAAGCCTTTGTGATAATCCCATCTGCTTGTAGTCATCGTTCCACAAAGGTATTCAGCTTCTTATGTACAGTCCATTTGCACAACAGTTGTAACACTTCAGGATAGTTGATAATTTTAGGATAAACTTTGGGTGGGACCAAACTAACGCTTCAAATGGTAGCAGAGGGACTTCCTTCAGATACTTTATGTGGGCAAGACACTTATTTGTAGAAGGCTCACTTCCTGGTATCCCTAACGAATGTTTTTGTGAACTAAAAGTCACATTAGCTGCAAATGGTGCAAATTTAAGTATATGGGCACAGTGACATTACCCCAAAACATGACCGGATTTAAAGACAAAATGCACATTTCAAATGGCACCTGCCAGCATGCTATGTTGTGATGTGGTACATGGGTTGCTTTGTCAGTTGCTAGTTTGTGGTGGATATCACGCTGCATTGTACTATAGCCGAAGTGTCTTTGAAGCGCCAATGGGCAGCCAGAAGAGAGGTCAAGGCTAACTGAGAAGAAACTGTGGGCAATTTATTTGTGCCACAGCATACTGTCACGTGAGGTAGCAGCACCATTTAGTCTAACATCATATAATATATTGCATAACATGGCATAAAAGCAGTAGAACATATATTTAGCAAGAATTTCAAAAAAGGTAGCAGGCACTCTTCTCTAGAAAGAACATGGCATGATAACCTGTTCTGAGATGAGAGTTTGCAGCACATGCTTTTTGCTCACTGTGCCTTTCACAGATGGGAAATAACCATATCAGTCTTTGTCCCGCCCACATGGGCAGTCCAGCACCGAAATGCTATGGCAATTCCTCTCTGAACAAGAGTACGAACAGCAACCCCATACACGTGTTTCAGCCTTGTTGGGCCTCATCAGTGAGGTGAAGCTGTGACTCTCTGAGCACAGTGAGCAGGGAGTCCACGTCTGGTTGCCTTCATATATTTTGCAAGATATAAATAAATGACCAACTGTTCCAAAAGTGAAAAATGTTATGCCCAGTTATTGGGTGGTCTCATGGGACAAGTATTGTACCAAAAGCCCCCTCAAAATAACTACCTTCCACTCTAACCCACACATCACGACACACAACTCCAGCACAGGTTACACAATGTAACGTACACCACCCAAAGACACTGGTCTACACCCATATAGAGTAACCCACCTCTCCACACTTTGCTCTGATGGACACCGCAGCCAGAGGCACAATTTACATTAGCAAACTGAAACACATTAGCCACTGCTCCAGACAACTCACAAAATATTGAAAAGCTACAAACCACGAAGCTCGATCTTTTCAATTCTGCCAGCCTCAACATTACAACTGTGCCCTACTCCCTCTGCTCCTGCATTAGTCCCCTAGAGATTATGGCGCTCTGGGGAAATGGTGGAAAGTGTACACGATTCCATAACATAGCAGGCCACATCAAAGTTTCACTCCTTCTCCTTTAGGCAGTGCTCTGTGCAGGCCAAGAAAAGTTGGTGGTTGCCAGCAACAGGAGAGGGAATTCACATTAGTTCTGCTGCAGTCAGTGCGTTATACTAGAAGATTTGATGCATAAACCAGCTGGTGAGACTATATATCTGCCTGTCAAATTAAGTGATTTGAGACCGAGGGCGTGCCAGTGGAACAACAGAGGACCACTAACACGGGAGCATGGGGGAGGAACTATTCTGACCATACTTTCCTTAAATCTGCCACATTTTAAGGGATAATTCTTTTTCAAATAGTGTGAACTTAATCACTTCTAAGGCATCACTTTGTTCAATGAAATCCCAGTGAGATTAAATTATTTGCCACAGGTCACAGAAATTGGTTAAGCAGTGAAGCCAGGATTTTAATCCACTTTGACATTTAGGTGCCTGACCATATTTTTCTGTAGCTTTACTTGATACAATTATGCGTTTTGACTGACAACAACTGCAATAATACTGTCTTGTAATGCTTAACAATCGCCTGTGTAGATCACTGCACTTTAAGACAAACACACAGAGTAAACAAAAGTGGACATTATGGTCACCTGGGTATAAAGACTGTTCAAATGTCCAGCTTGCTGCTATGAATGTTACGAATATTTGACTAGCCACATAAAAAGCAACCTTTTTTTTCATGTCCAGGTTGTAAACATTTTATTTTAGGATGACTTATAACGCGCACATGGATAAAGGCATCTTTAACGGGGAACTTTATTGTGTTATCCGCTTAAATTTTCTTTGAAGTAAACATAATTAGTAGGTAACTCGCGCTGTGTGGGGGGGGGGGGGCATTAAAAATGCCCTAGCGCAGTGCCAATTGTCTACTCATCCACTCCTAAGAAAGGTACTGCTGGCAGTGTTGCCTGGGAGTCCCTCATCATCCTCATTGTATCATGCTCAGGACAGCTCGGACTGGGAGCCAGTCTTTTCAGCAAAGGCGCAGAATCCGGGATGGGTGTTGCAGCTGCAGCCATTACATATCTGCCCATTAGCAGGGCCCTGCTGGAAACAAAGACAAGTGGAAAAAAAAAGAATGTGCTGCCCAGGAAGCCAGTGGAATGAGTGGCGGAGATACTTTCTACCAGCTTTTGGGCCCTTCTGTAGACTCTAGCAGAGATAGCCGCTGGGGAAAAAGTCCCAGACTACCCCCAAAATGTGCTGAATCTCTCCCCTGGGAAAACTGTGTGGCGACAAGCGGGGTCCTCTAACACTTGCTGGTCATCATCCTGGACAGCGCTCTTTCCTTTGCACCTCAGATCTGAGCACTCGCCTTCCCAGTCGCACATACTGAGCCGCATTACACCACTGCACAATATGTTCCAAAAGGTCCAGCGCTACCCACACCCCCCACCCAACGTTCGTTCTTTCAAGTCTAGGCTCCATAACAAGCTTATCCAGCAACTGCAGGAAATGGCCAACAAAGCCCCAAGACTAATCGTGAGCCTCAAACCCAGCAACCACATCACAACAGCCCTCCTATCCCTGCATTGGCTTTCTATTAAAGTGTGCATGGACTTCAAACCCCGCTTCATCATTCAACGGCTCTACTGGAATAGGATCCAGCTTCCTCTCAGGTAGACACTCCAGATCTGATGCTCCCGATCCCTTCTGGTTGCTCCTTTTAAGGGGAGGAGAGGGGGGGGGGAGACTTGGTGGGAGAAGCGGACGATCAGGTGGATCTCGCCTCCGGGACAGTCTACCATCTGCCATCAAAGTGGTGGACAACCATCTCCCCTGCCGAAACAGCCTGAAAACCTTAAAAAAAGGTTTGGGACGTCACCACTGACTCCAAACACTTCCCCCTCTCTACCAGAATATAACCAGCTCCCTCAGCTTCCGTGGTTTTCCTGTCCCAATGCCTTGTCTGCTGACACTTTATTAAGCTCTTCTCCCATTTCCTGCCCTTGCACTTTACCAATTTGAGGTTAACCTTTGGTTCTTAAAAAGCCCCCTCTCTTGTTGAGGAGGCCCTGCGAAATACCTGGTCCGTGGTTGGCTCTTTATAAAAAAAACACAATAAAATAAAAGCTGCCAGCGGACTCTGGTGAGCAGTTGCACGTAGGTGAAGGCATTGTGCCGCGTGGCATTGAGAATATAAACAGAAAATCTGGAGAGGTAACGAATGATAGCATGGTTGTGGCCGTGGAAGATCAGTCCAGCGCCAGTGGTGGGGACACTACAGACGTCAAGAGCCTGAGACGAGCGCTTGTACGGGATCCGCCACACAAGGGCCAAGTCATGGCACACTAACAGAGTTGAATACAAGGATAAAGGTAAACAGATACAGCTGGGCAATGCATGGGGTCACCTTAGACTGCAGGTAAGTGATGGACACCATTTGAGGCTCAAGCGGACGGGCTTTGGGATGAGGCCACTTTTGTAAATTGCCATCAGAACGGCTGAACGGTCGGTTTCGGTCGATTCTAAGGGAAGAGGGGGTGCTTCACGCGCCAGTCGCTAGTCCCCTGATCTTCCATGCCTTTAAAAGGCAGCTTGGACAGTAGTTGTGCTGGTCCTACCGTCTAGGGGTTACAGAGCTAGGGGATGCCCCAGAGACTGTGGCGACAACGTGCTGCCTTTTAGAAAACCAGACACATGCTTTTTAGGAGATGGCAACATAGATACAATGTAGCAAAGCGGAGAGCCATTCACTCACGAGGTTCAGCCACTTTGAAAACACCCTAGAAATCCCTAGGAGCTACACGGGGAAAGAGCAGGGCAGAGGATGAATTGGACACCACAGAAAGTCGGTATGATTGAAATGGGCAGACTTGATCACGCCTCACATTGTAGGTCTATGTATTTGCATTTTTAAAGCGCTCACACAGCCCGCATCGGGCATCGAGGCGCTGTTACAGGAATTGTTTGTTAGTTGCGTAATAGTTTTTTTGTCTTAGTTGCGTATTTAGAACACGCATAAATACCCAAGGTGTCTAAGCGCAGACCCGGAGATCGAACTTGTATTGCTTCGTGTAGTCTTGCTTCCAAGGTGAACACGTTGCAGCGGAGCTATCCTAATGAGGGGACGGGGTATATTGTAATCTGGGGTGGGGGGGTCTGTTGGAAGCTGGGGAAAAATGGGTGCCTGTTGGAGAGTAAAGAGGAATGTTTCTTGGAGTTGAGGGACTATGTTTAAGGTGTGAATGTAGGGTCTGTGGGGGGGTTGTGTGATGGGGATTCTTTGGAGGTGTAAGGGTACAGTCTGTTGGAAGCTCAAGTCTTTTAGAGTTATGAAAGTTTGAAAGAAGGGCCAGTTGGAGGCTTGAACGGAAGGAGACCTTTTGGCTGGTCTGGTTAAATCTTGGGGGATGTTGGAGGCCATTTGATACTTTAGTGACTGAAAATAATATAGACTCAAATAAAACCTGCACGGCAAGCGCAGCCTGTAGTTCATACATCCATTGTCAACAAAATGTATACTACAGGTCATCTACCATATATCATAAACATCAGCTGGCCACAATATGCCGACAGTCAACGCAGCAGACGTCAAGAAAAAACGGCCCACTTTAGCAGCGTTTTGTGTTTGCTAGTTGGTTTCTCCTCAGTAATTATTGATAAATGTGATCAGGAGCTGGTTTTTAAGTACTTTGAGCGCGTGGCTTCTCAACAGAGCCACCTTAGCATCACCAGGAGCTCTTGGTAGAGAAATTAATGTACTTGGGACATTTGTCGGCCCAGTCAGTAGAGCCCAGGACCACAATGGACAGACCCAGTAGACTAGAATAACTGGACCGTATTTAAGGCCTCAGTGTTGTGGGTGGAATTTGGCGAGGTTGGGGGGGGGGGAGCGAGCTCGTGTGTGCACTACAGGGGTTAGCTGAGAGTAGTGACCTCCTGGGGAGAGGGCTCTATAAGTGGCACCATGGGACTCTGGTGTTCTCACCAATCCCACCCCTCCCATTTAAAAAAAAGGATCTCTGGGCAGAATTCGCCTGTGCTTTTTCTGGCCTATATCGTTTCCAAGTTGGGAGCATTTTAAGTTACTGGAAAATAAAAATACTGCAGTGCCAGTAAAAGACTACGTCAGTCACAGTAAGACCTATTGTAACGGGAGTCGGGGGGGGGGGGGGGGGGGACAACTGGGTGACCCTGAGGACAGTCAAGTGGTGTTGGGGTTCAAATTGTGACTTTTCAACTTAGTCCACTGTGCTCTGCCTGCTCTTCCAGCAACCCATCCATTCAGTTTGGGGTGGGGGGGGGGGTGCACTATTTATCGGTTTGCAGGTATTGGAACGCCCTTCATCGATGGGAGACTGCAAAATTGCAGCACGGTTCGCAAATGACCCCAAATGGGGCCACTCCGACTAGGACAGCTTGCCAATTCCATCTTCCCCGACCCCTCTTTCACTTTCTAAGATGCCCACAGGAGCGGAGGTAGGCCACAAAATGTCTCAAGAGCGAGGCTACTCGGGGGGTGTAGCACTTCCACAAGCATTAACATGCATCCAGCTCACTCAATAAGAAGAACAAGCGAACAAACACATTAACATAAATCGAGTTGAGATGGAGAGATGGCGAGCTGCGTCCTGCCCGCTATCTTCATCTGCGCAGCAATTTCAGCCTCCGCTCGAGCTGAATCAATGCGAGCCCAGAATAGACTGAAAACAGCAGATTGCTGCCACAATGCAAATAAATAAATAAATAGGCCAATCAATGTTGTAAATGTAAAAAAAAAAAAAAAAGATGACGGCTTTTCCAAGTGCTCCTATTACACAAGGCTCGGACACCTGATGGCAGGCAGCCGGTGGCGCGCTGGAGGGCTGTATATCCATTAACTGTCCACAGTCATTGCCGGTCTCTAGGAAGAAAATGAATCGTGCAGTAGAGCAGCTCCTTAACTGCAGCTCTGCTTCAGAGCGCCCTGCAGCTCCGGCATAGGCCTCCCCCGCCACAGCGCCGCTAGTCAAGTCGCCACTCCACCAAACGTGGGGCCGGGATGAATATAGATCAGAGCAGTTCTGCTAAAGCAATGATGCCAAATCGATGTTTAATAACAGAGGTTCTACTGGTCTTTTTAATCCAGCCCAGATACGAGATGTAGCCCCAACTGTTAGCATCTGCAGACAGAGACCTTGGCTGGATTAAGCCTCAGATAGATTTGCCTAGGTTGGTTTCGTGTTTGCCAGCTGTTTTTACAAAATACTGATGCAATTCGATGTATGGACTGTGCATCAATTTGATGCTGCAGTTAAGGTACATCCAAGTATGGTGACATAAGAAAGCATATCACACGTGGCCAGATACGTTCAATTGGTTGGTGGTGGCTATTAAAAAAACTTTAATGAAAAAGTATTAAAAAGAGGTCACAGCATTTGGCCACCGTGGTCTCGTGTTAAATGAAAGTAACATAGCAACACGTTTTGAAGTGAGTTTTCCCTCTGCTTTAAAAGATTGGGGATGCCTCGTGTTACACAATGAAATGCGCACAAAAGAAAATGGCGTCCCCGTGCAAATCTCACAGATCAAGTGACAAAATGTTACTGTGGGATAGTGCTCAGTGGAACTCAGTTTGCAGAGGATTTCATGTTGAAGTCACCTGTTCTTCTGAGCTGTGAACACCAAGAGTTGCTTGAAACCTTTGTTGTGGACTTTTCAACATGACATTCAGTTATGGCAGGAGGGTTCTCACTGGACACTTCAGTAAAGCCTGAATGAGACCACAACCTGACCGAAGTGGGGATTGCCCTTGTTGGAAAATCCCTTGTGAGATGTCATGTTGCCCATCAGAGTATTTAGGCAGGGGCTACACGGCTATGTGCAACATCCCCACTTTGCACTACTAAAAAGGGCAAAATCTGATTACAAATTCTTCATCTTCCAGAGTTTCAGGAGATAGAGGTTTGGGGCGGTTCTTTGTCCACTGTTGGGTTTGGCAAGTTATCTGCAGATGTGTTTTAGATTATTTGATGCTGTGTTGGGGGGCTTTGTACAGTGTAGCTCCTGGCAGGCAAGGACCTAAAAGAGATGGGCTGGGTCTATCATGGTTGGGGTCCGAAGGGATCTATGGGATTACTACGACCCCCAGAATTCCAACGGCCGAAAATGCGGACTTTTTTTTCTCTCTTTTTTCAAACCACATACATATGTGCGGAGGGGACTCCCACACCCCCAATACTATTATATCCCATACCCACCCACATATATGTGGTGTGAGGGGGGTTAAAAAAAAGTCTGAATTTAGTGAGTCGGAATTCTGAGAGCGACAATTTGGAGCATTACCGGTCGGAAGCTAGAAGGAACAGAGATAGGAGAGGAAGGCCGCTGTTCCTGCAGGGTTGAGGTGTGCACTGCTGAATAAACAGGGCTGTGTGTGCAGGTAACCTGCAGGTTTTGGACGTGCAAGTCAGCCCAGCCCAGCCCGAGCATAGCCTACGGTGGGTATGTTTGGAATCAGGTGTACGGCACGCGCGCATGGTGACCCACTAGGGCTCATGTATGCCTGTCATGTTCTCTGAGGTTGTGGCGAGGGTTTTTGGGATGCAGTGCCCATTGTTATGATGGTGGGATTTGCTGTTGCGGAATGGCTTCAAGCAAAGTCCGACAACAGGTGCCTTCCAACTATCTGGGCGAACATAGTAATGAATGACACTGAGGGAGACCATGGCAGAAATAATGTGGCACTTAAATACTTTGCAAATGGGCAGTAGCATTAACACAGCATGCAAAACAAGATCACACATTTGCAGAATATCACAGACTATTGTTTACAAGTTCTTGTCAGCATGGTAATGATTTTGATGTGTGTGGTTGTGATATGCACTGTGTTTTGGCACAGTCATTTTCTGGTGGGTGCCTGGTGCATGTTAGTCATTCCAGATAAGGCGGAGTGGTACTGCCCGTGGAACCTCTAAGGTGTCAATGCAAGGGCCACCATGGCAAATTGACTCCCAATTTGCGGCCCACAAATGGGTGCTCTGGTATAGCATTACTGGACAGAGCCAAACCACTTCACGAGGAAAGGCATAGCAATGTTGGCACGAAGTAGCAGAGCATGTTCTCCTTGCCAGAACCCCTACATCAATCACCCCCTCATTCTGCTGAGGCCAATTGACCCTCTGAAGGCCTGGAACCACTCTTCATTATCTAAGTGCAGACCCCGGGGTTCTGTGAGGCTTTACATGGTGGCTTGAAGGATTGCCCCGGGAAATAAAAGCACAGGGTCCCATTTCTCCTTTCCAAGTATGATGAGGGCAGGCTAGACCATCACAGGCCTCACACTTCCATGCAAAGCTGCTGTGACCAAGGGGGCCACACAAGAAAAAATGCACTCCCCTTTTACCAGTTTCCCACACGGCCGGCCTGTCAATACCCTGGGATCTGCAACACCCACCAATAGGCACTTGCACCCCAGCCAGCACAGAAAATCAATCATTCACTTTGAAAATCACAATCTTCCAGCAATGAATCTCATTGCCGTTAACAATATTGTAACTACAACACTCGGTGTGCTGCGTGAGTCATGTTCAACTGCTCGATATGGGGCTAGCTGCAGCAAAACAGCAGGGCTGCTTTGCCCATCAGCTAACCTCGTTCTGCGAGAATAGCTCAAGCACACCTGCGGCCAAAATAGCCATGCTTCCACCGGGGACCCATGAGCTCGGTTTGCCGAATCGACAAGGTTCCAGGATCCTCAGCCGCCTGTCGGTGTAGGGCACTACTGCCCCAAGGCCGAAGTCAGGGGTCATACAAAAGGGGAGACTACTCAATGGCTTGCTGCTGCCTTACACTACCAAACAGGGGAACACTGAGGGCACAAGTGAAGGGTACATGCAGACAAACCCCATTTGCCCACTTTTTTCAGAGGATGGACCCCACTGTCGCGGCCCACCAGTGCTTTTGAGGATTTTTTTTTTTTTAATGTGCAGCTTTCATTTAACTATTTATTGGCCTGCTAGAAACCATACCAAAGGTTTTTTTTATTTTATGGTCTAAAGCATGGACCTAGCTTGAGCGCAGCATAGCGCTGTACAGTGTGGGTAACCAGCATTTGGGCTGGCATCTTTTATCAGTAGTGCAGTACTGTGAGGTCTGTGTCCCGATATGTGTGTCCATTAAAATTAGTCCTTGGTCAGGTGTTGTTGAAAGAGCCATTTTGAGAGATTTTCGAAATTGGAGAATTGTGGAGGCATTCCCAACCGACACCAGGATTCAGTTCCAGAGGGTGGGAGCATGACAGAGGAGAAAGGTTTGCGGCTCTTCTCTTTGCGGACAAGTTGCGATTCAAGCCGGTTGGTCGATTTGCTGTACAAGGATCATGTGCCACCAGATATGTGGAGCTTAGCTGCCAGGTACGCTGGTGTGCTACTCGTGACTGCTTTGTAGATGATACATGCAGTCTTGATCAGTATCCTGGCTTGGAGTGGAAGTCCATGTAGTTTGCATAGGATGGGGGTAATTCAGTCGAATTTCATGCTCCCATAATTAGACGTGCTGCAGCGTGGTGGACTCCTTTAGGGGAGCCAAGCGAGCAGCTGGGAGCCCTGTCATGATAGCATTTCCCCCATTGATGTGAGACCACAAGGGCCTGCACTATGGTCCGGAAGTCCTGCGTCGGGATGAAGGGTTTGATTTGTAGAAGGGTAGAGATTCTGAGCCAGGCTATTTGGGCCTTCTAGGCTATGTGTTCCTGTAAGGACAGGTTGCGGTCCATGGTGAAGCCTAAGGATTTTGCAGAGTCTGGGAGTTGTGGGTCAAATCCTTCTAGGCATATATCATTGAGCCATTGTTGGACAAGTTGTTTTTAGCGAGCGGACCAATGAGGATGAATTCAGTCTTGGATGGGTTTAGTTTGAGATAGGCAGTAGACATCGAGGACTGGATGATGGCGAGGTAATCGCAGAGACAAATGATGTCCGGCGAGCCATTAACTCCCATGTACAACCGAGAATAGTTTGCGTATTCGTGGATGGCTATATTGGAATCTTTAAGGAGAGTCCCCAGAGGCTCCATGTAAAGGTTAAAAAGGATTGGTCACAGAATGGAGCCCTGGAGCGACTCAGCAGGAGACCTGGAGTCGGTTAGAACGCAACAAGTCCATCTGGACTGCCTGGTGTCTGGCTCAGAGGAGTGAGGTAAACCGATTCAGGACAGTGCCACAGAATTCCATCCCGTCAGAAAGAAGGACAGAAGGATGCAGTGGTTGAAGGTATTGAATGCAGCCGAGAGGTCAAGGAAGACGAAGACGCATAAATCGCCCTTATCTATGATTTGCAGAGCAGTATCTGCCACATGGATGGTGGCTTTCGATGCTACACTTTGGGCGGAACCCTGACTGATAGTCATTTAGGAGGTGAAGTTGTTCGATTCTGGAAAGTATTTGTGTAGCAAATACTTTTTCCAAGATTGTTTTTTTTCAAAAGAGGTTGTATGAGACCAGTCTTGAGGTTGTCTGGGAAATGATGCTTCTGCGAGGGCTGCATTGATGATGCTGAGGGGCAGGTTTCAAAACAAGCACAACAGTTTCACAGGAAAGACACCCACAAGACCACATGAACATGACCACAAGATCATGATGTATGCAAAACGTTTACTATTGGGGTTTAGACAGGGATGTAAGTGCAATATAAATCATTAGTATGCTGCTCCACTAGTTTGTTTGCTTTTTACAGAGCATATCTTTGGTTAAGACACACACATGCGCAGTCCGTCCATGGCTCAACAGCCATAGTACCTCAAACACCTTGCAAACACGGTTCTTTTATCAGCAGCAGAGGCGTTCATATGTATGATAGCACATTTCCAACAGAGAGACCTTGCAAAGCACCAGTTACCTTGCAACATGACCATTGCAAACAAAAGTTCAGCCCGACCTGCTTTGCAATGTGCCTACCCAACACTTCCCCATCTGTGCCGCCATCACACTCCCACTTTTTGGGATGCAACCAGAATACCGCTAGTTCCTTTTTCCCCCCACTCCCACCACTGGGTTTAGAAACAGATGCTTATGTTAAAAAGGTGCACACCTTTCCTACTTTGCAAGCAACGCAACAGAGAAATCTCTTCTCTCCAATCATGTTTTGGGTGCTCATGATTAATCTTCTGAAAGGAAAATGTTCATTTATACTGTGCGCTTTCTTCTATTGGTAAAGACCAATTGAATGAAATGTGCATGTGTAACTTCAAGATGTGTTCAATTCATGTGACTTCCAATTGTTATGTTCAAGAGACCCCCCCCCCCCTCCTCCACTTTTATTTATTTAATTTTGAGGACGAGTGCCCTACCAACACTGTTTTTACAAGGGTTAAGGCAAACGCTGACTAAATTGGTCCCAAGCTAGACAGGCCTAACAAGTGGAAGAATACAGAGGCAGGACAGATGTGGTGCCGAAGCCAGCCATTCCGCACGAGACATGCCCACCCCCAACCCCCCCCCAACCCCGGGCTGAGTAAACTGATACTCCCTTCCTATTCGTGAGGTGAGCCTACACGTTTGCTTAAAGTGGTGACTGCAAATCCCTTCCCCGCCCCCACAGACGGCCGGCCACGAGCAGCAAAACAATGGCGAGGGGGCCGGTGCCATCCCAACGTGGGCCCGAGGCTTCTACTTGACGGCCCACAGGTATGCCCGCCGCATGTTCCATACCTGCGACTGCACCTGCCAGAGGAGAGCCGTAACCCGGTAACCGGTAGGGCTAGGCGGGAATTGCAACACAAACTCTTCAATCTAACGCCAGGAAAAACAGGGCCACGTTAACTGCATTTCCCTTAATTAAAAACAAGCAAGCCCGGCCCTCTTGTGAAAGGCACCGCGAAGAATTCACGGCACAGCTGTCCCGCCAATGGCAAAACAAACTCCACCAGGGGGAAATGAGGGCTTTACGCCGAGGACACCCGAGCTGCGGTGCAAACCCCAGGGTGTCCCTTCAGTACAACACGCGACAACCGGAAGTGTACTCACTGCCAGGAAAAAGCGGGATGTGTGCTGTGGGACCGCTTTGTGATGTACCCATGAGGGAGGACAGCCGAGACTCTGGAAGCAGTACAACGCCAGTGGGCACACGTGCCCGATAACTGCACCAATGAGCGAGTACCACACCAAGGGTACCCACCCACGAGCGAGAACGGCCAACACTGGGCACGCAGTCCAGCGTATCCCACGTGAAAGTATAATGAACACCTCATGCCGCACACAGTTGTCCAAGAACCTTCTAGAAGGGAAGGCGTAGCCATGCTGTGGAAGGATGTGCGGAGTACAATCTGCTGGTAGGAGGCCAGGCCCCACATGTGCTTTAATGATCATAACCTGTGTAAGAAATCAAGAGGGAGCAAGAGACTGGCGATGCCGATTCTGCAGTGACAGTGAGGTGGGGTTTTGCGTGTTTGCACACGGCTTACGGGACAGAGAACATTGTTGTTCAAAGGGTGGCAGAACAACTTTAACCCCAGCAGAATGGTGGCGAAAGAGCGTCACTGGTTACTGCGGCAGTTACATTTTTGATGTAGGCTGGTGGTTTTAGTAGGATTCACTCGTGTAAGTGATTTATAGAGGACTGCGTTTTGGTATTACTGTTTCTTTCCCCCCCTTTCCTTTTCTATGGATTTAAGTGTTTTTTTCTTGCCAAAATGTTCGAAATGAGCTAAATGCAAATAAAAATAAAATAAAAGGGCAGCGCATTTTAAGGGGCTTTCCACATAGTGGAGTTAGTATCGTGCAACAAGTACAACTGCAAAGTGGGCTTCTTCTTGGGCGAGTATGTGACAGTATCAGAGGATAGTACACTGTTGGATGTGAAAAATCGAAGACTATTCAAGAAGGGCAGGACAGTGCGAGGATTGCATTGGTACAGCCCTGGACCCGAAGATGTGACCAGTAAGGGCATTCACCAAGTTCTTGGCAAGGCTGGCGACGCCAAGGGCCCGGTAGAGGTGCTTCAGGATGGATCGTGCATGCCTCTGTTCGAAAATCCGCAAGGTATTTCAATAAGCGCTGCGGGTGTTGGGTTGGATATGGTAGGCTATTTGTCGCATTCCTTCAGGATTGGAGAGTCTACTACAACAGCGATGCTGGGTATGGGGATCTATAAGGGTAGGCAGCAAGCCCTCACCCTCTACGTCCTCACTGTGCCGCGCCCTGCCCGTTTGGCTCCCAAAGTCACCAGGAATCATTGTGGGTCGTTCATCTCCCTACCCCGGGTTCCCACCCCTCATTACTCAGTTGGATAGGGTGGGGTATGGAGACTGACGCAATCATCTGGAGATCTTGGTTTGGCCCTACTGGCCCTGAGGTTTGGGGCCATCCAGTGAAATTGCCAGGCAGACCCTCAGCGGAACGTTTGTAAACCATACACGGGCAGGGTGAAGCGGGATCCGGAGGCGATTGGTTCAGGATGGAGGCTTCACATCGCCTGGCATTGCTCTTGGGGTGTGGTGCGGTTGCCCAGTGGTGGGCCTCGGCCCCTGCCTAATTCGGATTGGTGAATTGAGAATTTCTTACATGTGCTGTGGTAAATTTTTAAATGTATAGGATAGCCGTACGAAGTTCGATTAGACAAGTCAAACTAGGTTCATGTATTTTGTGCGAGTCTTATTTACTGTTGCATTTTGTTAATACATGGAGCCAGATGTGTACCAGAGGAAAGGATATGCGTCATCTTGTGGAGCCTGGCCCTTGCATGCCCATTGACTCTTGCCGGGTACTTTTCCGCACTTGGAGAATTGGGGGCTATTTTACATTTCAGGCCTAGCTACTAGCTTGCAACTTGAAAGGTTTACCCGTGCAGTCGTGCAGTACAACACCAATGATACAGACCAATGAGATTAACCAACACGGTGAACGTAATACATGACCATGGGTCCTTACAAGCATCTATACGCACAATGAACATGCAGAATAGCGCGAGCATGGCCAAGAACACAACATGCAGTACAGTATCCACGGCACCCGCCAATGAGAATAGCCAATAAGGTGTATGCAGAGCAGCATCAAAGGGAATCGACAGCAAGAACCAAAATGAACATGCAAACAAGCGTAACCAACTCGGAAAGAAAGAAAGGCAGGCAGTGGCAAAGAAAGGCAGGCAGTGGCAATGTGAGAAACTGAAATGGGACCTGTCTGTAAGAGGCTAGTGGTAAGAGCACCAGATTGTAAGCATTTTTCCTGGTATTTCCTTATCTTCTAAACATGCATTGCGATGGCGCCCTTCCACTTTGGCATTCCTTGCTATGCCATGGTATGATGTGCTATACGTTTGTTTTCAGGTTTCTCAGACAGATCCCTGCACCAGCCCACTGAAATTCTACGTTCCAACACAACATGCATACCAACCGAACACTCCCCCCCACAATATCATCAAACAGCACAACACTACAGCTCTACGGCCAACTTACGCACCAGACCCCAAGCCAATGCGTCCCAGCACCACAGACACATGACCTTCCCTTCGGACATCAATGCCTCTATGCTCTTGACACAGAACATCTAGAAAATGACTCCCCCATGCAGAATACAGGGCACTTTCAGCCTTCACGCATCAACACAACAGCAAAGCAACTGTGCATGTTCCCCTTCTCCCCACACACCTCGCCCAGCCCCATCTCTTTCAGAACAGCCAGAGTGCCTGGACAGCACATAAATGGCAACATAGCATGCCATGAATCCCAATAACACCTGCCACCAGAGTGAGACCAACTTTCTGGAGTAAAGGGACCCCAAGGAAGAAGCTGAGCTGCCTTCTCTGATGGGAGGCCCAAATAAGCAATTGTGCAAAACGCCTGAATACCAAGGACTTCTCAGCTCACTCAGCTCTCCTGCCCTGCTGCCCCCCAGCGAAAGGGCTGGACGAGCTTCAGCAGACAACAAGGACGGGTGAGAGCACCTGTGCACGTAAAAAAGTGAATAACCGAATACAGCAGCATTAACAGCCGACCATCATTGTACAACTACTTATTCCTTCCAAAGGGACAATCGCTGCAAGGGACGGGGGCACGTGGTAAGTGGCCCCCAAGTGAACAGGCCCACGCTGCATCTACATCATATGGAATTGTGTACAATTGGCTCAAGACGAAGCGTGTGCTCGCACATGGGAGTGCTCTACCTCACGACCAACTCACGCCAGTGAGGGAGCGAAAGCAGACACCACTGTTGGGTGGCCAAAGGGTTAATCTGAAAGTAGAGTGCGTCCCTACTAAGCAGACGTTGCCAACATGGAAAACTGGAAGACTTCAGGTACCCAAATGGGCAAAAGAGCACACAAAGTGTAAACATGCTTCATTACTGCATGTCATAGTCCCTGACAGAGTCCTATGGGACTCTGAAATGGGGACTAACAGAATTGCTCTGAATACTGCAGACCCTTCCTGATACCGCATTCAATAAAAAGGCAGTACCAGAAAACTTGTAAGGAGGCCCAAGCTGTGGTCCATAAAGGTAGGGCTTTGGGACCAGGCAATGCGATTACAGAAAGTCAAAACTTCTAAAAAGAGGTGTTGAGGGACAACAATGAAGCAAAGGAGGAGCGTACAACCTCGAAAAGTACCCCATTGCCCCTAGTCCTGCAGTCGCTTTGAGTTTCCCCTAAACTGGGACCAGCCATTGGGCCAGGTGACTAACCACTGAGCATTGTAAGGATCTGCTCTCCAAATAACACAACAGAACCTCACGCACCTGAACACTCACCTGAGGTAGTGGTGGTGGAGGAGGAGGAGGTGGTGGTGGTGGTGGTGGTGGGTGTGGGATCTCAATGCATTGGAAGAATGTGGTCCAAATTGAAGTTCATTGACCAGATTCTCTCCACTCTCCTAATGGCCGCGCTCAAGCCATTAACCCAACACAGTCTCATTTAGCCCGGTACCCTAAAAAGATTCAGTCACATATAGCCTTGTGCCAACACTGGAACGGCTATTCTCATTCCCGATGGAGCGACTGGACCAACACACTTTTGCGAATTCCACACCATAAGCTCAACTTAGAAGGGATGTCGACATCTCGTCCAACATCCATGCTCCAGTTTCTCACTCCTGGAAGCATCACTATGTAGGTTCCATTCTGTAACGTGATCGTACTTTAATGACTAATAATTAATATATTGCTCAACAGCAGTTGGGGACCTACTGAGTGGTAAACCAGCATTTCCATTTGTTCCTTCCCAAAGGAAGCCTGCATAGGAACACAAAAGGTCACTGAAAGCCGATACATGCGCATGGGTTGGTGCCTGGACAGCCTCTACACCTCTGGGGTGGGGGGGGACGTTTACCAGGTGCTGCTTCAGGCAGACCTCATCAAAGAATCAACAGCATTTATTTTTGATAGAAAATACTCATGAAGCAAGATCATACTTTCTTGTTCCTCAACAGGTTCTCTACCTCTCTCTAAAAATCTGTTGCATAAACTGATTCTCCAAATCTACACCACCCCTCAATCCATCGCTACGCTGGAAGCTCATGTTCCTGGATAATATGCAGATCTCAGCCTCCCTCCAGTATAGCCACCACAGTGCAAGATCCCACTTCCTGATCCTCCCCACCATCCAGCCAGGCTCTCTGCACCGCTCTGGCCTCCCATTTCTCATCTAAAACTTCGGACATCCTGTCCTCACATCCCACTCCTGCTTGCCGCCTCCCCTGCCTCCCCTCCCTCCACATTTTCCTCCCTCCTTCCCCTCACACTCAATGAGGTCTCTAAAGTTTTCCGCTCCATGATGGTCTGAACCAAACAGGTGCACACATGCTCTTCTAGAACAATTAAGGACAACATCTCTTCTCTCACCCCAGCTCTTGCCAATTTCTGTAATCACTCCCTCGCTACCGGCTCTTTCCCTCTAGCATTCCCTAGTGCACCTTCTCCTAAAAAAGCTGTCTGCTGACCCCTCCTGCCCAGCTATCGCCCTATCTCCACTACCCCCTTCCTGGGTAAACTATTGGAGAATTTGGTCCTCCCCAACTGACCATTTTGGTTGTCTCATACTGTATATCCTGTACTTAAGAGTTGCATATCCTGTAACTGGTGGGCATTATAAATGATTAAACAAACCATCAATCTGGATTCCAGGCATCCAGAGGCACGGAAACTACTCTCCTGAACACCTGTGAAGCCAGGATCGCAAATATTAACCAACTCTCCTGCTGTTCTCATACTTCTTGATCTTTCGTGCACCTTTGACACAGTCAACCCTTCTATCCTCATAAAACGGCCCCTAAATACCCTCGGCATCACGGATCGGGCACTGGATTGGCTAACCTCTTTCCTGACTAACCGCCTTCCGTGGCTGCAACTGGGCCCTTTCTCCTCCACCACCTCACTCTCTAGCTGCGGCGTCCCTTAGGGCTCTATCCTACCGCTGTGGCCCTTCAATATCTATCTCGCCCCTCTTGCTCACCTGACCTCCTCCTCTCCTCATTTACAGTGTTATGCGGATGAGACACAGCTTTCCTTCAAACTTCCCTCTACCTCCTACTCTTCTCATCCCAATTGTATGACCGCATCCACGCACGGGGTGTGGCTAATGATCTCTGTCTTGATGCCAGTAAGACGGAATTCCTTCTCAACGGGACACCCGCACACTGGTTCTCTCCTACCCTCTGGCCGCCCTCCTTGGGCCCTCTACTCTCACCATCCTGTGCAGCTAATAAACTTAGGGCCATCTTCGACTCCGCTCTCTCTCCATCACCCCTCACATCTTGCCAAGGCGGCCCACTTCCAGCTTCACCTCCTTAGAGGCATTCTTCTTTTCCTCACCTTTCCACAGAAGCTCAACATCTCCAGAGCTCTGGTCCTCTCTCAAATGGACTACTGCAACAGCCTCTTCCTCAACCTCCTCCCTTTGCCCCCTTCAGCTAATCCAGAATAGGGCTGCAAGACTTATCCTTGGTCTCAAGTCCAAGGACTATCTCTCGAGCCCTAAAATCTCTCCACTGGCCGCGAGGATCAAACTCAAGACCCAATGCATCATCCACAAGGCTTTCTGCAGCCTGTGGCCACGCTAGTTCCAACTTTCCCTCCCTAAATACTTCCCTGCTCTAACTCCAACTCTCTGCTTGTTAAATGCTCCTCCAAGCAGAGAGTGGGGGGCAGGTCTCTCTTCATCTGGTGCCTTTCTTTGGTACAGCCTCTGTGCTCCTCTCAGACTTGAGTCAGACCTCCTTAACTTCTGTAAACTTCTCAAAACTCTGCTTTTCTCCACCTCTTTTTCTTCCCTGCTAATCACCCCACTGCTGCTGAGACTGGCGGCCCCGTCCTTCATGAATCTTACAGGTTACCAGCCCTCTACCCGGGACAACACGAGCACCCCCCTCTTCCCCCGAGCACTGCCCTCACGTGCCGCCTGCCTGGCGGCTGTCCATCCCACCACGGGATTCCTACGTCCTATCACTTATCCAGTGGCGCCCCCCCCCTTGCTCCGCTCGACACTTCCATCCGGGCTCCCACCAGCACTTGTCCTTACCCTGCTCCTCCCTCTATCTCATGCACTTAGATTCACTTCACTCACACGCCCGAATGTCACAGGGCCTAGCAGGACCACGATTATCAATTTACTGTTTTTGTCACTGTTATTTACTCCCCTTGTTCCAGCCTCACTTTGCCTTGTGGCGCCTCGAAACACATTCTGTTGTATAGGCGCCTAACAAATGCTTCATAAATAATAAAATCCCACCAAAAATAACAGACGCCCAGGATGAGTGAACAGTCACATGGTATTGGCGCACACACACTAGATTTTGAAAGCGCGGCCCTTTGACACAAGCCTTGGGATAATTTTGGGCACAGAGTTGTGCGCTGAGAGCAATTATACTCTGCCTAATGCAATCAGGAGCCCTTTCTGCTTTATCCATGTACAGAGTAGCAGAGGGAGGGCATGCTCAGGCAGCGAGCCCTGTAATTAGTGTGGAGTGGTACTGTCTCCATCGCCTTGCACACATACTTCAAAGATACCGTCCTCATTAACAGATGGTCGGGTTGATCACAGGGACCAGGCAGGGGATTTAACCTGCACCCCGGTGTCTGGGTTGGAAAGTTAACCTGTAGTCCTGAAGTCTGGCAGAGGCTTCATCTTGCAGCCCAGTGACGAGGCTGCGGATCGAACGTCAAACACCTCGAGTAGCCGGGAATCAAAGATGGCGCTAGCAAACGAGCAAAAGATGTAATCCAGGGACTGGCCTGGAGATTTAGACTTCAGCCTGGCAACTAGGTGGGGGGCTTAACAAGGGCCTGCAGCTGGATAGGGGGTTAACCCAGAGATCTTTATTTGGGTAGAAAATCATTTGGAAATCAGCAACTAGACCAGGGATCCAACTTTGATTGCAGCAAACTGGGTAGGGAATGTATTCTAGGGCTCGTCAACTGGGTAGGGAATGTATTCTAGGGCCCGTCAACTGGGTAGGGAATTTATTCTAGGGCCCGTCAACTGGGTAGGGAATTTATTCTAGGGCCCGTCAACTGGGTAGGGAATTTATTCTAGGGCCCGTCAACTGGGTAGGGAATTTAAGGTGAAGCATGACAAGCGGAGGATGGAATTTAACCTCAGGCTCTCAACTGGGTAGGGGATTTAAACTGCAGTCCAGCAAACAGGTTGGAGATTGTATGTGGAGGCCAGGCAGAAGGGGCTGAGGCTGTAGCACAGCAAGGGAACAGAAGGTTGAAGTTGGAGCCTAGCTGATTTAAACTGCAGTCCAGCAGCGTAGCAGGAGCATTAAAGAGAATCCCAGTGAACGGGCATGAGCTTGGACCTGGATGCCCAGGGACCAAGCTGATGGTTTAGCTGGGGGACCAGGCACAGGTGTTTGGAGGTCACAGGGATTTAACCTTGAGGCCCTAGGACCAGGCAGTGAGCTTAACATGGACCTGAACTGTTTTAACACTGGGCTAGGAGATAATTTGTTTTAAAATTCTTTATCTGGAGCACCAGCAAGTGCTATACAAGTTAGCCCAGGCCCCAGACTAGACGACATTTTGCTAACATGTGTATTGCACATCGGCCTGCTTCCCAAAGGCCACACTTTCCCCTTCTTCCTTTTCAAACGGGCGAGACAGCTCAGTAAGCAAAATGCTGGCTTTGCCCATGCTAAATCCCTCCCGCCCCCTCGGAAAACCCAAAGTCTACGCCCCTGGTTCAATGTGCATTCTGCATTCACATGGTCGATTTTGGCTGGGGCAACTGACTTTCCTCTCCCGCTCTGCCATGTCCCTCCACCCTTACACCGGGCAACAAGAACGCCTACAATTAAGGCAGAGACCTCCACCAGGAAGTGCAATTCACAACTGTATATTAATTCCACCAGAATTAGCAAATTTGAAATCCGACAACAACAACACTGACAAATATCGTGGGGATACATGCGGGAATTTTGTACACGACTTAATTCAGAATCGTTTGCGAGTAGCCTTGTGTGTGACATTCAAATGTCCTCTTCAATGTCTAAAATTAAAAGCGCTGCTATGTGATCTTAACCCCGTAAGTGCCAAGAACGAGTATACTCGTCCTTTTTACATAGACTTCAATAATAGCCTGGCACTTTTTAGACCTACTCACTCAGAAATTCGAGGGCTCTGGGCGACTGTTTTTTCCCCGTGTTCCCACCCCTCCTTGAGCGCTTTGAAACACGTGCCTGTGTATAGGCGCTTTATAAATAAACATTGCCATTACCACTGGGTAATTCAATTTGGTATGTAGGGTTTCTAGGTGTGGTGTACTTAACGACTGTGCCTATTATAATTGAAAGCCGTAGCCTACAAAGTTTGCGATTTATATTGCAACATTTTAAACCGTGCCAGAGGTTTGATATAAACCGGAGAGCACGTTAAATTAAAGCACAGATATTCGAGATGTGCTGATTTTCAATGCACGCACAAATAGTTGCTCAATCGGTGAGGTAATTCCCACATAGGAAGACACAGAGAAAAATGCCCACCAGATGAAAAGCGGGCCTAAATCAGTACAAAGCGTTCCCTCGTTTCCGGGCGCCAGAGGGAGAGATGTGCAGAGACGGTGCTCTGCCTCTCGTCCTGCACACACAGATGGATGCGCTGCGTTTCTCTAATCGCAAGAGTTTTCATCGAGAATGTCCATAAATCAGGGCGGTTGCTGTGTGTGTGTGTGCCTGTGTGCAGGCGGCCGGGGAAGGCTGTGGAGCAGGAAGGGGGCGCGATTTTACTAGGCCCTCGTGAAAAACAATACAAGCCACGCATCAGATCATCGGAATAACAAGGGCTTTAATTAAGGCCGATACAAATCTGGTTAGAATCAGGGATAATTAGGTGCCAGAGTTTCCCGAAGCCGCCTTGTGGTTTTCTGGGATGCAGCCGGCTGTCCTGAACGTGCGTGCGCGAGTGTGTGCGCGCGAGCAGTTCTCCCGGCGCGTACACACGCGCAAAAGGACATGCACAGGCGTCTCTAGACCACTGATGTGCTCGCCCCTCATAAAACCCGCGGAACCTCCGGCCATCCTTTGTCAGAGCGGAGCTTAATGGCACACGCTGCCCGCCCCCTCCCCTCCGGCTGTAAACTCCCGAATAGGGGGCAGGCGGGGAAGCGGGGCACGCCAATACAAGGGACGATGCCGAGGCCTGGCGCAGAGCGCCGGAGAACGGCGACCACTGAGAGCGCACTGCGAGGCAGGGCAAATACGCACCCCCGCTCCCCCAGGTGACGGGCCGACACCGAGGGCGCCACGCATGCCCCGGTCTCCTCTCCACGTCGGCAACAGGCAAGGGAGACGTGGGGGCTGCGGTCTACCGGCCTTCCACAAGCCCCCTCCGCCGTGGAGCGACTCCGTGGTCCACTCAGCCCTCGTCCCCCGCCGCCCCCCCCCCCCCGGCCACTGACAGCTCGCATTAGGCGAGCGGGCAAATAAATATAGCATGCCAGCCCCGGGGGGCAGCGGGGGTATGGGGTGCGCCGGCCCCGCGCCCTCCCTTCCGCCAAGACGCCGATTCCCCCTCATCACTGTCACGGCGCGGAATAAAAAGCCGAGGAGAGGCTCAATAAATAACACTGATTGTTAGTCAAATACGCCGGGGGGTGCAGGCTATAGCGCCTTCGCCCCCTTCACATATTCATGGGAACCCCGTGTGTGTTTCCAAAAGCCATTCCCGGGGGCCCTGTGGAGCACGCGGTGGAGCCCGCGGCGCTGTGCATGTGCCCGGCCAGTTGCAGCTGTTAATGAAGTATACAGCCACGGAGCCGGGCAGGTTCATCGCGTTGGCGGTGCACGAGATACGGGGGGGGGGGTGCCCGGGAATGCAAGATGCACGCAGATTTCTGCAGGGGGATTACATGCATTGTGGAAGGTGTTTTGGGAGCGGAGCGCTTGCCCCTGGGCGCCTGGCATCGGAGGCAGCAGCTGCGCCTGCTTTGACTTAAAAGGGAAGACGCGTTTGCTGCCCCGAGCTGAGCCCGGGCAGCAGCATCACAACACAAAGACGGCGGCCAGCGCGGCCACCTGTGCCCCCGCACTGCCGACAGCGGAGGGGAGAGCAGTCTGCACGAGCTGCCAGCGGCACGCAAGGCACACGCGCGCAGGGGACAGCTAGCACCCCCGGGCAGCGACCGTAACCCCGAGTGAGCCCTGACCACTGTCCAGCAACGGCATCCCACGGACCCATGGCCCCCCTCCGCCCCCCGTCACTGCCCCCACCCCCAGCCACAACCCAGTGGCGACAGGAACCCTGCGAGCAATGCCCGAGTAGTGGCAGCTTCCCACGGACCTATGTCCGCCACCCCGAGGCAATGTCCAGCAACCGGAGACGCAACACTACCCATCACCAGGAGCTGTGACAGTAACCAAGGTCCGCCTGTACCCTTATCCCGAGACAGTAACACAGGAAGCAGCGGCCATCGCCGCGAGCTGTGAACACCACACCGGGCAGAGACAGTCACCCATGGAGTAACGCCCGAGACCCCCGAGCAGTGACAGTCACAGCATGGGGCACCTCTAACGCCACGAGTAGCGATAATGTACACAGGACGCATGGCCGAGCAGCGGGAGCAAGCAGTGCCCATCTACACACACACACACACAGGCAAGGTCACCACTAATCGACGTCCATCGACACAAAAACTGCACAAAGACGTGACAGCAACTTGGGGAGCAGTGGCAGTACCTGATGCACTAGTAGCCCCCGAGCAGTAAGTAATCCAGCGAGCAGCGTACACACACACATCACAGGATGTGACTGGAGCCAGTGGCTAGCTGCTGCACCCTGCCCCCAGATGTGACAGTAGCAAAACAGGGCGCAATGCCCTAATTTAGCACTGATGGTACACCCGGCCGGGCAGTGACAGTGACCAGGGCCCACCTCACTTCCTGAGCGATGGCTGCAGCCTATGGACCAGGTCCTGACACCCGAGCAGCGGCAATACACCGTGCAACGGTTTGTAAACAGCCCGAGCCCCAGTATTCTTAGATGGCGCAACATATCAAACTAAACGCTGGACTTTCACAACAACGGATACACAGTAAAGGCCGTTAGTGAACTGGACATAAAAACAGACGGACAAAAGAACAGACCACCTGATACCTGTGCACCAAAGCTTGCTAACAATTGCCACCCCAAAACACCAGTAATCCAGTGACCAACGTTGCAACAGTTTCACATTTACAGTAAACTAGAGGGCAAACCTGTAGACAGTTAACACCTTGCGCATGTATTAACATGTGGAACACTTTCTAACCCCCTTGGGCCGTAGCCAGCTGCCAATGTCAGCCAGGCACCAATGCAATGGGTATTTACATTCTGCAATCCATGAGGCCCAGTGTGAGGGTCGCCCGAGGCCCACTCTGGCCGTCCCAATAAGAGGGCCACGAGACTGGTCTATGAGGACAGGCATTACGTTTCCCGTGGAAAGATGCACTCGCGAGTTCCCCAGCGAGCGTTATGGTGGAGGGGGATTCCAAACAGCAAGTTCCCGCCCCAACGGGGAATTTTGTGCTTTACAAACATTGGCAGTTTATGGGTTATTTTCAGGAAATCATTTTTCCAGTGATGGCTGGTCGTCACCAGAGATGGACACGCGATTCATGTTATTGCTTTTCTATACTTTGTTGAATCGGAGGCAGTTTATAAAAGGCAAAGGTCGCTGGGGGCATATGCTGGGTTCAACAACGGGCTCTCTGGGAGAAGACACTGTGGTGTTTCCCGTGGAAAGGTCAGCATTGTTGAGGCGGGGTGGCGGGCTATCCGCACCCTTTCAGGGGGTTTTCTGGGATGGAGTGCGCCCGGTTGCCTCGTTCTGAAGAGCCTAGTTAAGGATGCGAGCTCTAACAATCGCGGGGCGTACCATAGAGGTTGCTGGGGGGGGGGGGAGGGGGGTGCCGTGGAATGAGCACCTGCTGTCGCTACCAAATTACCTGTGCGAGTCCGAGGTGATGTGACGTCAGTGCTCCACTGCCAATGTGGCTCGAGGGCTCCCTCTGGCTGGCGTGCCGTTCCAGGCGGCCACCAGTCCTGTGTGTGTGAGCGCGAGAGAGCTCCTCCTCCTCCTCTCGGCTTCTCCAGTGAGGGTGGGCGGGGCCGGGAGGGCTGATGTCTTGTGCATTCGGACTCCTTTGACAATCCGCCGCCGTCTCCTTCGCGGCCACTGAGGCTCGCGCCGCTAGGAGTGTGGCTTTTAAAGTCGGGCCGTACCATCGTCTCTCCTAGAGGTGTGAGGGGGAGACTAGTTGTTTACGACACACTAGTGCGGGATCGAAATGTGGGTTCTTCGATCGAAGTACTCCCCTAGCTCCAGGAAATACGGTATGCAACGGGAAAAGCATATAAAGCATTTTAGCACCCTGGTTTGTTCATACAGGCCCCCTATTTATCATCATGGTACGCTCCTCTGCGCAGCTCTTAAAGGGCCAGCAGAGAACATACAAATAACTAGTTGTGATCAACCTAGTCGACATGCGTGGCCTGGGAAAAACTCTGCAAAGGCAAAGGGGTGAACTGCCACAGCCCAAGGCTGTACTAAATAACTGTAAGGGGCACGCATGTGGCATGTTACCTAAGCATTTATCTGCGGTGGGCTTCTAAATTAGTTCTACAATCCAATTCGTCCGCAGTTCAAACTTATATTTCAAGTTAACAGTAAGATCCTCGTTACAATGATGAAATGCTGAGGTATATGCCACTACAGCCTGGTACGAGCCTGACAAATGTTCAACATTTAAATGTTATTGTATTTACATCTATAAACAACGGTTTCATCTCAAGTAAGTATCAAGGCGCTACAGGAAAAGGTAGTTCAGCCAATAATGAAAGGGCTGACTAGTTTACTATGCCACTTAGGGAATAACCTCTCAACAATTTAGAAAGGTGCAATGGTGAGGGGATGGAGTCCTGGGATTGGGGGCGTGTCTTCCAACCCTAAGGGGCGGCGTTAAGACAGAGTTTAAACGCTTACATTTTATAACATCCCTAAAACAAATTTAGTCTCATTTTTTTATTGTGTTTGTTACAAATTATACCTTACACCAACAGTTTAATAACATCAATAAGGAGGAGGAAACGAAAAAAAACACAAATGATGAAACGCAATTCATCATAACATCTATGAGGAATCAACTTCCACTTCCGGGGCACCAATGGTCCATGGATGATAATCGGTTTCTAAACCATCAATCAGCCCCACGCCCAGGGGAGTTGCTAGGTCTGGAAAAGACTGCGGCTAAGCTGATGTCGGAACTGTTGGGACTGGGGGCTAGCTAGTGTTTTGGCTGTAGCTCCTGAGATTCTATCCGGGGCTACAACCAAAAGATCAGGGGCTATAGTCCCCCTAGCCCCCCTAGCAACGTCCCTGCCCACGCCTCTAATACACCCAAAGGAATCCAAACAGATTGGAAACAAAAGCAAATTATAAACCTCCTTGTCCTATTTTGATAACGTGGCCGGAATGGCAGGCTTATCTCCGCAAGGTTGTGGATCGTTGGTTAGTTGCAAAACAACAAAAAATACAACTATTACCCAATGATAAAAGGGACTGTCCAGTCAAGGTTGTATACAAATATCTGCTTTATTATTATCACAACAGACAATTCTAGCACGCTACAAAATATAACCCACCCTGTAAAGAAATGCAAAGGACAGACAGTTTCAAAGAAGGAAAAGGGATGCACTCTGGATACTGACAGGAGGGTAGTCGATATAGTAATTAATTGCAATAGTTCAAGGATACTTGGTTTCAACACAAAGGGAGCACTGGGTTGTAAATTGTCACTAGGGCCCTTGGGAGAAGGACCAGCGGGACAGAACCACAATGTACCTTTGTGCTTGTAGGTGTTCTTGATGCTCAACTGGGTCGAGTCAGTTTCAGGGCGCTTTGCAGCTTCTGCAACAGAGTTCAAAACGGGAGACAGCTGTGGGTATCAGGCACTGGTCGAGACGCCTCGGACGCTTTAGCGACTGCGGTGTAACAACAGACGGCGGTGCAGTCAGTTTCAGCTTGAGGGGCTCAAAAATGTCCTTTAAGGCTATATCAGGAAAGGTTTTAGGAGGGTCAAGCAGCAGTAGGTAATGCACAAACTACATTTCCCAGCATGCAGGGGGTCCATGGCCTGCGCACGTTAGGCAGACAGTAGTCAGTCTAAAATTGCTGTTCCGCCCGTGCCAGGTGTGGTTAATTGAAGATGATGGTTGTTATGGGCGTTGTTATGGGTGGACGCGGCTTGAAGAGGAATAATACACTGTAATACACGGTGGTAAGGGCACGGGAGAGTAGTAGGAGGAGCCGGGCTGCGAGCTGTGACGGTGGAAAGCTCAGTGTGCAAGGTGTCTTCTACAGCATCCGGGTGCTCTCACCAGGCATCCGGACTTCAGTTAAGTTCGCGCCATTGGCAACTATGCGTTATTAGTAGTGGCGTTGGTGGTGGGAGTTTATCTGAATTATACCAATGAATACACACCTGAATGCTACGCCATTTTCACATACTAGTCGAGGGGCAATATTCTTTTGGCAATGCTTCTGCCTTATACTCAATTGTGCCTTACCTTGCAACTAAGTTTTTATGCATTCTTATCTTCCTGTTCTCTGTTGCACCCTGTTACCTCTGGGTTTTGCGCACCATACTAAATAAATAAACAAACAAACAAACCATTGGAGTCATTGTGGAGAGTTAAACTTGGCTCTCTGGTACAAGCGTGTGCAGATAACACGCAGGTTAACCAGTGCAGGGCCGCTGGGCAGTGGCGTGCTAGGGGGGGCCTGGAGGGGCCAGTGCCCCCCCTCTGAAATGCTATGCCCCCCTTGTCCCCCTTACCTAAGGCGAGCAGTGACTGTGTTCTCTGTTCGTGGTGTTATTTATGACACTCACTGAGGCAAATGTCTCCTTTTTTTATCAAATTGAGCAGTGATTGAGCAGCTTGTAGCAGCCCCTCCCATCAGAATGTAGTCCACGAAAGTGCTAATGATGGGCATTAGTCACTGAATGGTTTTGTGCCTACATTCTGATGGGAGGGGAGGTACAGTGGGGTGTGGGTAATTGGTGTGCACAAAAGCCTCTGGAGGAGTGCTTGTTGACGTCACACATTACCTTTCATAGGTGCCCCCTCACTTTTGTCTGTGTCCCCCCACTACTTTTGTCTTTGGCTCCCTCTATGCCCCCCCTAAATTTGATTCCTGGCGACAGCACTGCCGCTGGGGAAAGGCAATTATTTTCTGTTGCGCTGCATGTTAAAGGCTATCTGTCTTTATGTTCATTTTGCCTCACATGCCATGACTTTGTCCATCATAAGGGAAAAACCCTACTGTTTGTTTTCTGTGCATCTTGCCTAACAGGCCATGATTTTTGTCAATCACAAGGGCAGCCCCCTGTTGGTTGTTCCATTTGTTGCCATGTCATGCTGTGAGGGTGATTCATGTTGTACGTTATGAATGTTCTGGGTCCATGGAGGTCAGGAGGTAGCAGGTTAATAGTAATATAGAGAGGCAGGAGTCATTATCAGGCAGGTTTGGTCAAGTCTAGGAGAGGTCAGGTTACAAGGTGCATGTGCAAAGGTATTAAGGTGTGTTTTACCCTAACTCCCCTCTACCGTTCCACTTTTGATACCCTAATCCTCTTTCCGTATTTCCCCTTCCCTATCCACAACCGCCCCCTAATCCCTCCTTCCCCCATTGGCTGCCACGTGGTCCCCTGTAATTGCTAACATCAGGAACCTGTGCCAACCACGGTGGGAGGGTCAAACTCATTCGGCTTCTGTTGTTAGGGAGGGGGTGTCGATACCGTTCCCTCAAGATTTGGACAAAGGCAGACGTTGGTAGATGCTTGTCGAAACGCACTCCTAGCTTCTTCACTGGGCTTGTGCCGTCCTTTAAGACAGACGGCCCAAATATGAGGAGATTGTTGCCTTGTCCTTGGTTTGGTTCAGAGACTCTCTGGTGCTTCCCACCTAGGAAGCCTGCTGCAGAGCCTAGCAGGGCACCCTGTCTGCTGGCTGGCTACCAGTTCTGGAGCTGCTGGAGGGTCCTCTGTATTCAATATCTCCTTCTGTTCCCTGTGAGATATTTAGGGGGGGATCCTGCTTCCCTCTTGGAGGTCCTGGCCTTCCTTTACTGGTGGAAGATGTAAGGCAGACTTTACCTTCACCCAGGATCCAATGCTGAGTTCGTCTTGCTACTCCTTGCAACGTCTTCAGATGATCTACCCAAAAGAGGAGCTGGGCCCTCTTTTAAAGCCAAATGGATCACAGAGATTGGTCTAGGGTAAGCCTACCTCAATGAACCAATCCTGGGCCCCCACCAACAATCTCCTTTATGCATGAGGTCATAAACAGAGTGCTTTGCAACAGAGGAAGTAAAGGGATGAAAACATGTAATAATAAGTCCCACCCATCTTCCTGTCTGTTGTGGATCAAAGGGTCTCTCTAGTTAATGGAGCTCTCTGTGTTTCCTGATTAAAGCAGCAGGTCTCCCTTGATGCTGTGGCAAGAACAGACTTTCTGTCTCCGTCAAGCCACATACTCGTACCTTCTCAATGAGGTACCCCTCCAGGGATGACTACTGTAAACATGCAGTCCCAGACATGACATTTCCCTGTCAATCAATACTGAAGGCGGGATCTGGCATCAGGTTGACACAGTGCATATGAAAGGGTTTTGGGGGTTTCCTCTCTCCTTTGCTAACCTCTGAAGCCAGGCCCCATGTGAGCCTGTTTGAAGTATACTCTATTTTTAAGTTAATTATGTTAATTGTTGCAACCATCTGCAGTGCTACAAGGACAGGGCGGATCCATGGAGCCTTTGATAGTTAATTGAGCTGGCCATGGCAGGAGAACGGTTTTGCCCCACCCCCTTTCTGTTATGACATGGTGTAATCCTGGCTGTCATATCCCAATTAAATACGACACAGGGGACTGCGGCTGTAGGCTGTGTGGACCCAGAGCACACAGGTCTATGTGTATCTTGTGCAGTGAGCATAGGAAAATGTGTACAGATTAGCCCCACACATTTTCCGGAGGTTGATCTACCATCATTCAATTTCTTTTAAAATTTCAACAAACCCAGGCGAGCGCACACCCACCATGTGGATGGTCAAATTCCTCACAACATCATACATAAAATAACAAATTCATTTGTTCTACTGCAAGGACATAAAATGGTAATGTTTCATCATAAATATATAAAAGAACTGAATATAACCAAGTCAAATTTAATCTTTAGAAAGGCAGCAAAATGCACAGTTTAACCATGAGCTATTCTATTCCATGAAAAGAGAAGAAATAAAGTTGAGGAACATGACAAAGAATTCTACTTCCTTCATTGGACATTTCCACATATTAGTTGTAACATTTCCTCCCCGTCTCTTCCGACTGATTTTAATTTATTAAAAATGGCAATTAAAAATCTTACCAAAGCAAGTACTAAGGATAGCTGTGTTCCATTCATTAGTCTGTTCCTGAGATCAGTTGTAATAACTCCGGAAATACAATTGACAAAAGAACCTACGTGCTTTATTATGTTGGAAACTACTGCCTCACATTTCACTATGACATGGCAAAGAGCTTTCCGGGCAGCCCAAGGTGCACAATCTACAGATTCTTAATTCCCGGGCAATGTTACAAAGTTGGCAGGCAATTTAAGTGAAATTCCATAAACCATGCTTTGTATACCTGGGATGGGAATTTCATTACATGTAGTTTGGTGTCGGGCTTGGTGATGTTCCACAGAGATCTATTACTGTAAAATGTTAATCTTTGTAAGTCTTCGCTGTCCACAATTTTATCCTACTTCGCAATTTTTTTAAACTACCCAATTCAAGTCATCATCGTTGACTCCTGTGATTTCCATAATCATTTTGCAACGTTTAGTGTAATTCCTGAGGTACAGGCTGGTGCCTTTCCTCAGTGTTTCACCCAAAATGAAGCCCAAACAGGGATTTCCGTGCTCGTCACATTCCTATACAAAATAATAAATGTATTCATATGTTGTGACCACCATGATACAAGCCCAAGCTCCAACCTTATGGCACTCATTGGTACTGATTTGGGAAAGCCCAGAACATGTCTCGATATAATGCCTTCAATAATGTCAAAATGCGTTCTCCTACCAAACAACCCTAACTCCGTTCCATAGAAGAGCATCATTGGCACTTTCCCTCAATAGAATTCAACCAAATGAAGTAAAGAAAAGGCACACAACCTGTATTTAATCTATTTCATCGGTTAAGCACATTTTTTATAGTTCAAAAGTAATGTTTCTTGCACCTTTTCCCAGTTATGGTCAAAGTCAAGGGGTTTAGAAGAGTTGATAACCAGGCTATTATGACCTAAATAGGGGGCAATACCCTCAAGGGAGCGTTGAAGGCCGGCAGGAGTAAAGTCGAGTGAGATAAAACCATCCGCATAGGCTATGCAGTTCACTCTGAGACCCTCAACTCTAGGTGGATAACCAACCTATTGAAGACTGTCCTCCTGAAGGTCAGCAATGTACAAATTGAACAAAGTGGGGGTGTTGACACAGACCTGACAGACCCCCTATTTATCTTAATGCTACCTGAGAGATCTCCGTCAGTGTGCAATCTTACTCTAACTTCATTGTCAGAGTACAGTTGCTGGAGCATATGCAGCAAGCCTGAATCAATCCCCAAACTACTCTGTTTTTACCAGAGTTGCAATCTATCCATGGAATCAAAAGCTGAGGGGGGAGGTCTAAGCTTGGAACATATTACCTTCTGCCAGTTGGCCCACCAGCTTGAGCCAAGCAGGAAGAGAGTGCTAACCCACTCAACACAGTCCCTATCCCCTTACTGTGCCCTGTCTGCAGGGGGCTAAACCTTTGTGCACTATTTGCCCAGTTCATAAGATCTTTCAATACCAAGTTGGCCAATATCTTAGAGGATGCATTGAGAAGTGTGATGGGTCGGTAACTAGTGCGTAGCTCCCTCCCCCCCTTTTAAATGTAGGGACAACAATTGCTTCCTTCCATGTTACTGGAATAGTCCCATTTATGACTATCTGTGAAAAGGGGCTCCCACACTCTTTTCCCGATCGAATAGTATGTCAGCCCATAGATCAATATTATTTTTAAATAGGCAGATTGATATACCATCGGGACCACATGAGCGAGAGCACTTTGATTTTTCAATGATCGTTTTGATATCCTCTCAAACTGAAATTTCCACTGTTCAACCTGGCCATATAATTTCTCAGATCCTAAATTGGCCACAATGTTGTAAAACCCCCCTGAGAGATTTGCGACCGGGTCACTTTCTGAGACACAGGAAGACTGAAATTTGCCCTGTAACTGGTCCTTTTTATTTAATTTGCACAAGAGTCTTCTTGTTACTCACCGGACGGGAAGTAAACCAATCGGTGGCCGGAAGACACAGGACTGAACTATTGATTGAAGAGCTAGGTCGGGGCCTCCAACCTAGCCTCCTCTCTGTGAGGGCACAAGACCTTTTTAACGATATGACCCTCTGCTGGGTAGGACCAGGCAGATGGACTGATCGCTCAAAAGGGCGGGGAGGACACGCCGCCAAGAACCCAGCTGTAAAGGAAAATCAAGAGGTGAGCAATTGGAACTTTAAGAAGAATCCCTTTCCCTTGATACTTCTTTCTAGTAGTACCTGAGCTATGCCCTCCCCTTGTTTTAAGGCAACCGGAACCACCTATAAGTAAGAAAGGAGAATGTAACCTATACTAACGATAGTGGTCGATTAGCTACGAGGTATGGAATCATAAAAATAGAAAACCCTTACCACTGCTGTGCTGTTGAGTCTGAGTTGTCCCAAAGAGTTCAAAAACGGAGGTGCAAAATAACAAATGGGTAGGTTAGTTAGGGAACTGAACCCGGGCGGAACGAGGGCCGCGCTAGAGTCGAGTGGGTGCACTATCTGCAAGGCGTCCCTGTGCACTACTGAATAATGTCCAACGGAAGTCTGATTGTGGAGATGATGGTAACAGCAACAATAAGAGGCACAATTGAATTGGAGTATTGTAGGTGATGGGGATCAGCGGCAAGGTACGATGAGTACAAGAAATACTTGTTTAGCAAGTAGTGAACAAGAAGAGTCTTACCGATGCCGTGATCACAGGTTTCCAAAAAGCGGCAGGCAAATGCAGTCCGTGAAGGAGGAAACAGGTCTGGTACACGGGTAAGTAGTTTTCCAAAAAGCAGCAGGCAAAAGCAGTCCGTGAAGGAGGAAACAGGTCTGGTACACGGGTAAGTAGTTTTCCAAAAAGCGGCAGGCAAAAGCAGTCCGTGAAGGAGGAAACAGGTCTGGTACACGGGTAAGTAAAGTAGGATCGAAGACGGAACTTCTAAACACCGGGATGCAACTTTAATCAGAAGCAGCGTCTTGCCCGGTTCTGAGGTTTAAATCGGGAAGGAGAAAGGCGGAACCGGACGAAACCGAGGTTCACGCATCATCGCCTCTCTGCTGACAGCGGGAGGCGGAAGGCTGGGAATCGTAGTCCAACTTGCCGCAGGGCGCTGCGGAGTGAGCCGAAGCCACTATTTTCCAGGGCAGTTGCCAGTGGGCGTAGAATGGATTTGCAATGTGACGCATGCCCTTACGAAGGGCAATAATCCTCCTCCATGCCTGCCGAGGCGTAACACTTCTAGCATCTTTACTTATTATTTGCAATAAGAAATCCTGGTTCCCTTTAATATATTCCTGGAGTTTGTGATTCTTTAACCAATTTTTGTGTCTTTGCCTCAACATGCATATTTTGTCCTTATTTGCTTTCAGCCCAACAGTGATGTCATTCTTTATGTTCCTAATATCCTGTATCATTTTTTGTTTCCTGATCTTTACCATTTTATCAAATGGTTTCCCTTTGTCCTCCACAAACATTTGTTGGTTCCACTTACGCTCTGTTTTTACCTTTTCCTTACATTAATTAATGGTGTTGGTGAACTTTCCTGCGGCGTTAGGTTCTCACACCACCTAACCAATTCCATATTCACTTTGGCACAGTTATTACTAATCTGAACTAACCTATTCCCTGCACTGTTGGTAACTACGTTAATGCATGTAGATTTTACATTGAAACATTTTATGCAAGATCGACGAAATTTCATTACCAACATAGTGTGATCACCGAGTTTGGTGTGTATGATTTGAAAATTGCATATGTCACTTTTATCGACATTGGCTAGAAAAATATAGTAAATCGTGGAGAAAGCAGACTTGCCAAACCACTTTGGTTGAGAGCTTGACTGAGTGTTAAAGTATGTATTAATCTGCATAAACCCCCATCGAGCCAGACAATTTTCCGAAATCCATCCATGTTTCATTTTTTCCCCTCACATTATTGTTTACTGCATTACACTCCATATTGCTACCATTGTCTAGCTTTTTTGAAATGATAGTAGCATATGTGGACATGTGCAATTAAAATCTCATGCTGTTATTGCAAAGACACCCTGCTTAGACCATTTGATCAGTATGGACTACAGCTCATTGATTACCTCATCAATCTTTCTTTAACTGGATTTTAATACATGTTTATAACATTGGGTCACCACGACGATGACGGATACCAGTTACCAACAATGCCCCTGAAACGGTATTGATCCTTTGAAGAGATCTTCCTTGACAATTTTTTACTGTAGTCAGCAGCCCTCCAAAAGGTTTTCCCTTTTGACCTTTTTTTTTGCAGCTTCTGCCTGAAGTGCAAAACCATCTAAAGTTGGCACCACATCTAACCAGGTTTCTTGAATCAACACTGTGTTGTAATGAGTCAAATAATCGCTCACCTCGTTGTTCAGAAAACTATTGTGCCCACGTGAGTTCCAACTTAACACACTCATTTCTTCTTTTTCCAAAGCCGGGACTATTTCCAACTGAGGTCGTGAACTGTGAGGCAAGCCAAGACCAACTTGTTGGTTCTTGATCAAACTTAGCCTGCATGCGACCATCATTTCCAATTGTGCATGTTATGTTATCTTTCTTTTTCAAGGCGCCGCTATATACATAATGATGGTCATTGTTGCTAGATTGACATAGTCTAGGAAAATATATTTTAAAGCCTCTCACCAGAACGTTCTCCTGGGTAGCCAACACCAAACTCCTAATACGTTTTGAATGGAAGTAAACATCCCATTTACCCAGCCATGGCCAGTCAAATAAATACACAAACTTTATATCAGAACTAGAAATAGCACCTCATTTTTGTATCATTGACAATATTTTCAGTATCCTAGATCGATTTAGGGGAACCCCACTATCTTCCTCGAACACAGATTTAAATATCAATTTAAGTGAATCATCGGTGGAAATCAGAAATTTCCATAAGTCCAGGCCCTTCTCTCTCAGAGACAATACAATTTGCTTTCTATCTCGATCCAGGTTGTCGATTGTGTTTAAAGCAGTTTCAACCACCATTACCTTGGCATGTTCGTTTGTCTCCATTAAGTTATTCTAACCAACCTCCCCACTCCGATTTAGCTCAACCATATCAATACTTTCCACCCATGATCGTGCACTCTTCTAGAGCTCCTCAAAGGTGCAGTTAGCAATCAATGGGTGAAAACATCTCTTGTCCCTCTTGGTATTTCCTATTCTCTTTTTTCTTTCCTTTCTTGTGTTCACATGCCTGGTATCAGTGGTCGCTGTAGGTCCTTCTGCCATTGCTACATTTGTGCATTTGGTTTCCAGCTGTACTTCTTCATTCTCTGTTCTGTACAACATAGAGTGTTGCTGGCTGTCTTTAACCATGATTATCTTAGTGTTAGTTTAATTACTTTAGTGACTTTTATTTAGATATTGTTCTCTTTTTTGCATAGCAGACTTTTTCAGATTGCTACTTCCTGGGCCTAATTTGTCGTGAAGAGGTATACGCAGGTCTGAGTTTATAACGTTATCTTGAGCTTTATCAGAGACTGCAATCATGCTTCCATCCATTATCTTCCTATTTGGGGCCTTTTTTGGCAGCGTTATTACTCATTTCCTTACAGCTTTCATCACACAAAATCATCATCTCCCTCAGCGCACTTAATATGGAGGTGATGGACCTCACCTCCAATACCACAGTGTCATATAGTCTTACAAATGACTGGAGGACTATATTTAGTGCAACCAATGAGCTACCTCCCAATTTTATAATAACCTTGCTGTAAAATGTTCTCCTCGGAGAATGGCAGGGCTGACCAAACACCAACAGTCGTATGAGCCTGAAATGAATTTTCACCACCTACCTCATCCACAACCACCTACTCTCGCTCTGGGGACTCACACAACTTTGGTGAGACACCTAAAAGAGTGGATGGGATCTCTAATGCATTTATTCCGTCCTCCAGGCTAAGACACACTTCCATCAGGGACGTGCTAGCTTGTCTTTCCACTTCTCAAAGTACAGGACCTGAGATATCAATGCTTTCATGAATGCAGCTCATTACTCCAAGCATAGCCATGTCAGGTATTGCCTGAGGTATGATGCCTTCTGTGCTTTCTGCTCCCATTCCAACATCAGGCATGGTCTGCATTGCTTGACTATTAGTCTAAATGTTGGTTTGCTGAACGAAGGGCGTGATCTTTTCCTACTCGCTATGCTTAGTAGTCAGCTTCAGATTCTCATCTACTTCTTTGTCTAGCGGGGTTGCCTCCCTGCTTATTAAACTATACCTTTTGGTTTTTCTGCACATGCTAATTGCTGATCACCCCGTTGACCGTGTGAGGCGTTGTGGTTCCAAAGGACTTAACCCAACACTCACCCCCACGCTATAAACTTACAATCACAGTGAGGTTGTGATCCTAGAGTACTGTGCCTCTGTGGTACTGTCACTGTTCAAAATAGAAATGCGTTGCAGCTCAAAGGGAAATCCCTGCAGTAGCTGCCACGCTATTTGTAAATGCAAGTATACAGACCATACACCTAGGCTCCTAGATCCGTTAGAACCGCAAGATGATAGGACAGGACCGTATAGATAAAACTACAGCCGTCTGTCAGCATGCACAGTCTTAAATATGTTTATGTCAGGCTACAAGCAGCTGCGGGAGACAGAGCGGCAACCGAGTTTAGCACTCAATGGTTAATCATTCCACTGTACGCTCCCCACAGTTATGTGGTCCCACTGGAAACCCAGATCGCATGCAAAATTCCACCTACCCACCAATACCTGGTTTGAACTTGGGTCACTACCAAACACTACCGGAGGACCAACCTGACCTCCACGTCTCTGCGAATTTGACTCACGAAACGCTGCAAGAGACGACCTCCAAGCTTCCAGGGCTCAAGTGCTCACAGGTGACAAGAATGCGGATGGGACAGGGACTAGAACAGGGACTCTGTAATCTTCTGCGAGCCTCGAGCTGGAGCGGTGCAGCCGATACTTAACACTCGAGTAAAGAACCTCACAGCCTCCTGATGTCGACTATGCACTGTGCGATACGGATCGTCAAGCCATACTGTAGGAGAGTGTAGAACGCGTAGAGCCACCAGCCTCTTCCGACAATCACCGTAGAGTTCCAAGCTGATTCTCTTTATTTACAGTGTATTTACTTATGGTTGTTAGAACTACCTGTATCCTTTAGTGATTCCAATGCTCTAGGAAGAGGAAGTTGTTAAGAGTGGAAGTTTCCTTACCCAATATATGCCAGCACTCCCCACTTTTAAGGTTGGTGTACCCAGAGATCATTCTAAATTCTATCCAAATTATACATGCAGGCATTGTCACTGTAAAACATTTCAATGTTGCCTGTGCAAAAAGAGACCATCCTGAGGCTATGTGCTAGCACAGGGCCTCTTTTCCGTTAGGTGTGCTGAAAGAAAATTCAGAGTCCCGTCCAAATAATATATGCCAGCACTGCAAAATATTTTCACCAAGCTTCATTCACGGGATGCCCACATTGTTAAGGCACTCCCACCGATCTTCACCCAAGATCCTCCAATTCCCACTAAGATGGAACCCAGCTGTGATCCCTGACTACTCTCTTGCCACTTCCACTGTTATAATTCCCAATTAACTGGTAATCCTCCCTTACAGCATTGGGGAAAACTCCAGAAATTATATTGGGTTTAGACATTTTGGAGACACTTTGGGCTTTTCTCCCACCCTTCTCCACTCTCACAAACTCTCCTGGAGTACACTCTTTCTTACTGGAAGAAGCCCCCTCATCCTGATCTCTGGTGTAGGTCTCCTGTGCTCTGGGAATGCGTTCCTTGATCTCATGAGGTGGAATATGCTCACTTGTCAGCATGCCACAAACCCACACCAGGTTCAACCTGGAATTCCAGTCACTCCCACTCATCAGGCGAAATTGTGACACTCCTGTGACTCCTTTGGGGACTGAACGTACATTGCATATCAAGATTTTTGATAATAGCCTTTCTGAATTTAAGTGGCCTTTGTATATGCACAGCTGTGGAATACACTTCCGATGATTATGAGAATGGAAGGTAACCATTCAAAGTTAGAAAATTCCTGAAGACTCACCTGTTTAGGTAATCTCAGGATGTCCCAGCCTTAGCTTAGCCCACCTAGTCAAATGAAGGAGGTTTGTATATGTATGTGTTTGTCTTGTCAAAGCGCCCTGATGCCTGCGGGCTACCGGCGCTATATAAGATATTATACATACATACATATGGCCATCTGACACTATTAGTGGCAAAGGGAGGTGGGGTTCATTAGTGGGACAGTGGGAAAGGCAGATGGGAATCCTGGGCTATTAATGCAGGTCTGAAGTACGCTGTTCTTGAATACCAATCTGGTATCTATGGGCCAGGTTAGCTGCTGATGTGGGAGAATCTGACAGGGCTAAATAGGGGAGCTTAGTCATGGCTCGGGTATTGTTGATGTGCTAATTGCTAGGCCTGTGGTGGAACCTTTGCAGGTGTTTGTGTGTGTAGTGTAAGGTGGTAAGATCTTAGAGGGGAAACTGGTGGGGGAAAGCAGGAGTAGGTCTTACAAGGCAAAACAACCTCCAGCCGTACACTCCTATCCCTAGTCGTTTGCAGACCATTCCATTTCTATATCTCCCAATCAATCTCTCTCTTTCTCTTTCTAATTCTCTGTTTCCCTTTCTCTCTCTCTTACTCTCTCACTCTTTCTGCATCAAATAGATACATTCTACTCTTCTTTAAACTCCCAGTTGGGAGAAGCATCACTGCCAACTAGTTTTGTTGGGCCAGCCTGCCTGCTTCGATTGTATAATTGTACTAACCATAGAGGCCCGTTTCAATGTATTGTGCCACTCCTCTTTAGTCACTCTATCTTCGGTAACTTGAGGGAATGCCCTGGCTAGGCTTGCCATCAATTCCTCCTCCTTGCTTTCAGATCCCTCCTTATTGTATGACATGCTGGACAAGAAATCTGCCACCCTATTCTGTACTCAAGGCATTGGGAATCATATTCCTGCCACCTCAAACTTAGTCATGGAATTCTTGGTGTTGCCTTGGACTACTCATTCATGGTTAAGACTTCTATCAAGACTTCTATCAAGGGTTTGCGATCCATACACAAGACAAAGGGCTTCCCACAAATACATTGTCTAAAGTATTTCACACACTCACTTAATTGTTTTCAGCTGCCACTGATTTCTATATTGCCTTGTGTGCAGTTGTACTACGAGAGCGAGTGACCCCTGTCTGGTCCACAGAGTCAGAGCTTGCTCTGTAGTACTTTAAGACGAGATAGCTGCACCTTGAGGTGGATGGGGTGTAGGATTTCTTACTCCAACACCAATCAATAAGGACAACTCAATGGTTTGGCAAAGGGGAGTCCGTTTAGTGACAAGTACAGAAAACGGGGAAACATGGAAATCAACAGAGGTGCGGTAGCCCGTCTCGCTTCAACTCCCAACGACTTCATGCAAACAGTAACAGTTATATCCAAAATTCATCATCATTGACGTGTAACACTCAAAAGCTTGTCATGCAATTCTATTGGTTGGAAAAGGTAACTTAAGAATATGTGCTATATCTGTATATGGTAATGGAGTGAGGGGATTGGATAAACACTATCAGGTGGGCGTCTAGGCCCATACTTCTAACATTACTCTTGTAGACGTCACTAAAAGTACGACGTCCCATTGGTTCTACTGTCTATAGGACCCTAGATTATTTGGTCCACTATGCTTGGGTTGGCTTCAACCCCGTGCATAAATCTACACTTTAATTAGCAGCACGTAGAATGGTCAACCAGGTGCAGGATGCCCCAAGATTCACCCGGCCTCCCACCCATCAATCAGTGCTTTAGTGCTATGTGTCAATTAGTTGGCTGTGGTCGGCCACGAAACTGTAGCTTCTTGTCAGGAAAAGTTATGGTATCTTCAATACCTTTTCCACAGTTCACAAAAGCCTCCCTTAGTCGGATCCAGGATTGAAATACATTTCCCCAGCTCAATCAAATGTTATTTTCTATTTCCAACAATCCCTTTTGCCTCGAGACTTTGAATAGTCAGGCATGTTGCTACAGAGACTTTTGACTGTACTGTATCCAACAGCAGTACCACTCTGTGTACATTGTATCACAACCATTCATCTTTCTTTTCTTGCAGTTGCTGTATTATGCACAACCTGTTCTTGATGCATTTACTTTCAAGCAAAAACAACCAGGCATTTGTTCTTCTCTTTTGTTAACTCACCGGCTGTGTTTTAATATTGTTCGCGTGTCAGAGTTCAATGTTCCTTTACTCGTAACTTTATCAAACCTCCCCAATTCCATCATTCACCGGGAGGGAAGCAGGCTTCTCATCAAGGTTCCCCAGAAGTACGACTTCCATCTCAGGTTATCAGCTGTTTGCTGCAAGGGCACTTCT
The DNA here is from genome assembly GCF_040938575.1 of Ambystoma mexicanum. Classification (NCBI taxonomy): domain Eukaryota; kingdom Metazoa; phylum Chordata; class Amphibia; order Caudata; family Ambystomatidae; genus Ambystoma; species Ambystoma mexicanum. Next base: position 1,213,153,268 of record NC_090923.1, on the reverse strand, counting down.
TTTGCCAGGCTTACTTGAGACTTCTCCACAGCTCATAAATTCCTCTGGCTTTCTGCCCTCCAATCTCACATTTGCAGCAGCTCCTGAACTTTGGTCTCTTCTCGCTCCCTGCCTCGCTCAGAGTGTACCCATGTGCTCTGCCTTTGATCCCAAATGGAGAATTTTTCAGGTTTCAGGTGGGGATGATTGAAAAGGGAGGTCTGACCTTGCCTGGCCTCATTAACGGGACAGAGCGATTGAAAAGAGTTAGAGGTAATCTTCTTGAGTCTGTTCCTGATCTTCCTGGGCCCAGTAGTGCTGATAGAGTAGGAAGGGTGAGGATCTTGGGAGTTAGTGTCCTACAAAGTAGGTTGGGATAGGAGATGGGGCAGTGTCAGGAAAAGGGGATACCATATCTCGCTAGTGGATGTTCCACCCCTCACCCCACGAGGACCCCGTACCCAGGTGATCCTCCCTCGCTTGTCCACCCCCATGGTCGGGATCCAAAAGCCATGGCCCTCCCCATGCCACCTGATCAATGGATTCCCAGGGTGTAGGTAGTGAAACACTCCCTAGTGTTTCTCATACTCTTCCCCAATGCGAGGATGACTTGTCTGTTTCACGGGGAAGTCGCAAAAGGAAGTCTACGTTTACTTGATCTTTACCTTTGCAATGTTCTACTGAGAAACAGCATGGCTGTAAGTTTAGAAACCATTGTATTACACGTGAGTTGATTCCTTACTTTGACTCATGCAAACAAAGGGAGAATGATCTGTAACAAGGATAAACCTCCTTCCTAACAGACAGTATTTGAGATGAAGAATAGCCCACTTAATAGCCAAGGCTTCTAGCTCCAATACAGAGTAGTTTTTCTCCCTTGGGAATAGCTTCCTGCTGGCAATTAATGTGGTAGGTTCTAGGCCATCGTAGATTAGAGATAGGATGGCTCCTAGACCAGTCAGGGAGGCATCAGTCTGGAGAATAAACTCCTTGGAGAAGTCTGCCACTTTAATGATGTGGTTCTGACATAGTGTCTGTTTTAGGTTGTGGTAAAAGATATCTGCCTCATTCCAATGTATTTTCTGGGGGTCTGCGTTGTCAGTTAATCTGGCTGTTCTTTTCTGAAATTTTGGGACTAAATCAGTGATAATATCTGATTAAACCTAGAAATGCCTGTAGATCTCTTTTTGTTTTGGGGTTGGAGCATTAAGGACAGCCTTTACTTTTTTCTGCTCTGGTTGTATATTGCTATTTCCTACAAAGAATTCCAGGTATTTAACTGCTAACTTGGCTAACCTACACTTCTTAGGGTTTGCGGTTAGTCCAGACTTTCTCAGAGCTCCCATAATCATGTATAAGCGATAGAGGTGGTCCTCCCAGTTCTGACTATAAATCACTATATCATTGATATAGGCTCTGCAAAAGTCTGCATATGGTCTTAGGATTCCATCCATGATGTCATGCCCTCCTGGAAAGTATGGGATCAGTGAAGGCGCCATTGAATCGTGCCGTCACGCTCCCGCCGCTTCACAAGTTAACGTTCTTGTTGATTTCCATCATGGCTGCCTCCCGGCTTAACTAGCCACGGATCCGGCATCTCGGTGCGTTGCACCTTGGTATTTCCATGCCTCAACGCTAGTTGCTCTTCGTCTGTCTCCCTGCACTCAGCTTGTTTTCCTGAGTGTTTAGACAGACCCTGTTCTGCCCTTTTCCCGGAACCCCTGTTGCTGCAACCTTCCTTTGATTCTTGTGGCGCTCTCCCCTCACGGAGCTCTTGCTTCAGCAACCTTCCTTTTTCTCTCCTAATCGCGGTGCTCTTGTAACCGCGTCTTTCTGTGTTCAACCTTTTTCCTCCTTCCTTCTGTGTTCAATCTGCATGGCTCTCTATCCCGACGCTCGGGAGGACTATTTCACCCCCTGTTCTAGCTACCCGGAATTCTCTCTGGGAATCTTTCTGTTTCTTCCTGTCTTCGAGGCCGCTAGTCCAGCATAGCAGTTTCCGAGTCCTCTGTCACTCCACCGGAGTATCCCTGCTTTCAGTACAGTCTGCCACGATTCTTCCAGTTGGAATCCATGCCACAGGTCTTCCTGAAAGAATCTGTCCATCAAACTATCCTAGTTCCACACTCTATCACCGCAAACAGTCCGGACGTCTTCCATCTTTGACTGGACTCACAGGGTTTTTCAGCCAGGAGGCTATTCCCTGTTGCTGGAGCTAGCTCCCAGGGAGACCACGCTGTTAGGGTTCTTCCTACCGACAGCGTGGCATCCCGAGGAGAGAGACCTTACTTACGCCAGAAGAAGGACAAGAAGGGAAATTATATGCTTAAGACCCACCGGAAGAAGAAGAAGGATCCTGATGAAAGCTCCACGGAAGACCCAGGTGAGGAGGAAGGGAGGGAGGTTTCTTCAGAGTCTGACACATGAGTCTTTGGAAAGTCGCAGGGGCTCCATGAAGGCCAGACTTTAAAATGATATAGTCCAATAGGTGTTGAAAAAGCAGTTTTTTCTTTATCAGGACCCCAGGGAGGAACCTGGCAATAGCGCTTGGCTAAATCTAAGGTGGGGTAAAAAACTGCGTTTCCTAGTTTATCGATCAAGTCATCAACACTTGGCATGGGATATGCGTCAAAAGCTGAGATTTGATTAACTTGTCTAAAGTCAATACAAAATCTCAAAGTTTGATCAGGTTATATCACTTGTACAATAGGAGAGGACCAGATATTTGACGATGGTTCTATAACATTGACATTTAGCATTTTTTCTATATTTTGGGCAACAATCTTCTTTCGGGTCTCTGGTAATCCATAGGGTTTTAAGTTTACAACTTTTCCCTTTGGAGTCCATATGTAATGGTATGTTCCCTTTACTCTCCCTGGCTTCTCAGAGAACACATCTTGAAAGGATGTAACAAGGTCTTTAAGATTAGCTCTTTGATTCTCAAGAAGCTCTTGGGGTATAAGTACCAGTTATCAACTTCTCGAGGAATTAAACATGATAGAATGGGAGTCTGTGGGGATGAAGGACTTTGCTTCCATTCTTTCAGAAGATTGATGTGATAAACGTGAGTTTTTTTTGTCTTCTATCAGGTTGGGCCACGCGATAATTGCAGGTTCCTGTTTGTTCCAGGATTTCCTATGGGCCATGCCATTTTGAGACCATTTTATTTTGTGAAGTTGGTACAAGGACCAACAGTTTTTGACCCACTGAAAATGATCTCAAAGTCACCTTTTTATCATAAGAAGATTTTTGCAGGTGTTGTGCTTTCTCCATATGAGTGTGGACTAAAGATCTAACTAGGCTCATATGTTCTTTTAGCTTGGTGGCAGTTTGTGATAGTGGGGTAGAGTCCTCTTCTCTTTCTTCCCAGGTCTCTTGAGCATATCAAAGGACTCTTGTGGTTCTCTACCATACAGTAGTTCAAAAGGGGAACATCCTGTAGAAGCTTGGGGTGTTTTCCTCTCTGCAAATAGGGCCCATGATATCATACGGCCCCTCCAATCCTTTCCATCTTCATCAACTCATCTTTTTAGAATGGTTTTTAGAGTTTTGTTAAACCGTTCTACAAGACTATGGCCCTCATTACACGGAATGCGGTAAGGGTTTACCGGTTCCGGTAAGGGCACCGGTACTGGTAAACCCTTACCGCCTTACTACGAGGTCCCTTTGTGGGACCCGACCTTAACGGCTGGTGTAGACCAGCCGTTAAAGTTGGGACCCGCAAAGGGACCTTGGTGCTAGTTACGGTACTGCAATTTGCGGTACCGTAATTAGCTCCTTCCCCATTCCCATTGAGCCCTATGGGGCAAAAATGGGAATGGGGAATGGCCATGGAGAAAGGGGGAATTACCGCCCGCCAACCTTGGAATGGGGTGGTAATTCCCCTTTTCTCCGTGGTGGTACAGGTATGGTACCAGCGGCAACCATGGTGCTAATAGCACCATGGTTTAACGCATTCCGTGTAATGAGGCCCCATGCATTTGGGGATGTCAGGAATAAGGGTCGGAGCATGAGGGCAGTGTGTCATGGACCCAGAAAGGGCTAGGGCCTGAAAACACATAAAAACTGACATTTCCCAGCAGTACTTCGGAAGACTGTGTAGTCAATAGCCGTGCACACGTGTGGCCAGCTGATTCTGATTAGCAACAGTTTATGAGGAGCCAACGGCGCACGGAAGGTGTGGCTTATTTTGTGTTGGTGTGGAGCTGAGTCGGAGGAATGAGGGAGACGCCCGCATATGGATTCCGCTGTTGGTTGGAAGCGGCAAGCGTGAGTTTTGCAGCGGCAAGGAAAGAAATCATGGCGGCTGCTATGGGCTACATCATACTATGTCCGGGAAGGCTCGGGAGTCTCCTGGACTTCAGATAAGTGCGGGAAGGGCTCTAATGAATGGCAAAGTGTACGCGCTCCGCACAAGCATTATTATGTGTATGAACTGACGTTGTTCTCATGGTGGTTCTGTGATTTCAACATAGTAGCATTCTGGAACACCACTGGCGCTCTGTAGGTCTTTGTGGAAGGCAACACACCCCCGGAAGAAAGAACTCATCCTGGGTTTGTTTAGGGACTACGCATTAGTTGACGCTAGTTGTCCCCGATTACCCAGTGCTGCTAACTAGGTCCTTGTTGGGGAAACTTCATGAATAGAGTGTGTAAATGGCAAAATCTTTATGTGTACATGTTCACCACCAGTTATGTTCATTGTGTGTAAATGTTGCTTACGCCAGCCCAGTGGGCCATGTGTTATGTCTTTCATAATGGGAACATTCCCAATTGTTTGTCTCATCTTGCTTGCTATACATATTGTTCATGTCAGAGTGTGACATAGGTACATGTATCAAGGTGTACCAAAGGTGTATGTTATGAGTATCAAGGTGTACCAAAGGTGTATGTTATGAGCGTATCAAGATGTAACAAAGGTGTATGTTATGAGACAAGGAAATACTTGGTTGATGGTGTTGCAAGGTACTATGCAGTTTAGGGTTTTTTCCCTGTTGCTTCCCCAGTCCTATCCAAACTAGGTTCTCCCACACCCTCTATCCAGTGTTCCCAAAATCGCCCACCCTGTCCACAACCTCTCCCTAACCCTCTTCCCCCCAATGGCTGCCACGTGATGTCCTGTTTTCTATCTATCAGGTACCTGTGCCAACCACGGTGGGAGGGTCGACCTCATTCGGCTTCTGTGGTTCGGGAGGAGAGTGTCGACCTCTCTACCCCATTTATTGTGTATGTGTTGACATAATAAGCCACCCCCATATTGGGATACTTTCAACCACCCAAGCCAAATGGAAGTGACTCCTCCGCCTTTGGCCGATGTGCTAAAGGCGCTCCAAGACATTCAGGTGGAATTAGCACATGCTAGACAAGAATCCGATTATTTAAAGACACAGGTACAGAGTGTGGTCGCATAGCGGACCCCATTAGAGGGGGCCAGTGGAATGGGAGCCTCCTCGAGTCAGAATTCTACAGTAATTGTTCAACCTCCCAGTAGTGTACCTTTAGCAGCGCCCGAACGCTTTTCAGGGAATCCTAGAAAATACATGATGTTCCTTACCCAATGTAAACTACATTTTTGTGCAAACTCACAGCATTTGAGACAATTCAGGCTAGGACGGCTTTTGCAATTTCATATTTGACAGGAGATGCAGCGGCATGGGCAATGCCGTTGGTACAAAAAGATGATCGTCTGTTATATAACTGAGATGGGTTTTTAGCGGAATTTGGCAGGCTATTTGATTGATGAGAGGTGTCATAAGCACAGGATAAGGAGTTGTTGGGATTAAAGCAGGGAGCTCGGGATTTGGTAACATATGTAACACAGTTTAACAGATTGGTAATAGAGACTGAGTGGCCGGTGGCCAAGCAAACAGTGTTATTTTATCAGGGCTTACGCGAGGAATTTAAAGATGCTATTGCTCAAGTGGAACCACAACCAAGGACTTCTACCGCCATGATAGATTTAGCCTTAAGGTTCGACCATCGCATGAATGAGAGGAAGGGTGATAAAAAGAGACCGGAAGCAATGCCATTTGTGCAATTAGATAGGAGTAGAGGAGGACGGACACGTGAAGTGGAACCAATGCAGATTGGTAGTGTAAGAGGACCGTTGTCAGTGGCAGAGAGGTAACAACGCAAAGTTAACAAGTTGTGTCTGTATTGTGGGCAAGCAGGACATTTTATACGTACATGCCCCAATACTCCTCAGAAAGTGTGGGGGGAGAGAAGAGTACGAAGGAAGCAGGGAAAGAGTTGGGCCGGCCTTAGGGGGAACACAGGTGACAGGCCCGATTGAGGTAAGATTCCCCAGATGGTTTGCAAATACAGTGGGGTTAAACTTCTCACATGTACATTTTGGTGATGTTATGTTTTGCTTTAACTAAACAGGAGGTCATGGCGATGGTGGATTCAGGGGCTACAGGCAATTTTGTGGATATTACACTTGCTGCACAGTTAGGATTACCATTGGTGGATAAACACAAGGTGGAAGGAGTGCAGTCGGTAGATGGTTCACCATTAGTATCAGGACCCATACGGAAAACCGAAACAGACTGAAAAATTGGAAATGATTTGTGTAGGTGGTCATTGAGAGGAAATCACATTTGATTTAATAGCAGCACCTCAGTTTGGTGTGATTTTGTGAATGCCTTGGTTGGTACTTCAAAATCCTCGAATTGATTGGGAAAGGCAGACAGTGTGGTTTGATGAGCATAGGTGTCAGGAACACATACTACCAGAAGTAGGCCCAGCAGCATTGTTAGTTGAGAAGGGGTCAGTGGATCAGCAGTGGGAGAAGGAATTCCCTCACAATACATGGAGTTTGCTAAAGTCTTTGGCAAAAGAGTGGCTGAGCAGTTGCCCCCGCATCGGACTTATGATTGTGTTATTGAAATAGAAGAAGGATCAAAATGACCTTGCAGTAGAATTTATGCTCTCACGGAAACGGAAAATAAGCATCTACGGGAATATCTAGATGAGATGTTGGCTAAGGGGTTTATTAGACACTCTACTTCCCCAGTTTCTTCACCTTTATTTTTTGTTCCCAAGAAAGAAGGGACTTTACGAACATGCATTGACTATTGTGCATTAAACAAGGTAACAATAAAGAACAGATTCCTATTGCCCTTGATTTCTGTCCTATTAGTTAAAGTGAGGGCCGCCAAGGTCTATAGTAAGTTGGATTTAAAGGGCGCTTACTATCTGATATGAGTAAAAGAGGGGGATTAGTGGAAGACTGCATTTAGGACTAAGTTTGGATTGTTTGAGTATCTCGTGACGCTTTTTGGTTTATGTAATGCTCCAACAGCGTTTCAGTTTTTTTATGCAAGAGGTATTGCATGAGTTCATTGATGCTTTTGTCATTGTCTACATTGACGACATTTTGATTTATTCAGATTTCCTAGAGCAACATGTAAAACATGTGAGTGTTCTAAAGCTTGATGGTCGTGCAGATATTTGTACCTCCGTCACTAAGTACCGCACAGGCAAGGCAAAGTACACTGCCTGTGCAGTCTTTAAGGCCACAGGTGTTGTAAGCCGTCAGACAGGAACTAGGAACACCGGAAAAACACACCAGGAACCACTGTAAGGCAATGAATGGTTGTTAACCAATTGAAAGGACAACAATGCAATGCAAGCAGTAGAAGTATTAAAGCTTACCCCCAATGTACAATAATGGTACCTTGAAGGGACAGCTAACAGGTGGCAGGGTAAAGAGGCTAGGTGTTCTGCAAGGCTTTATGAGAAACAACACCTGGGTCGGCTGACAGAGACCAAACAGTATGGTTCCGACGGTGTAGTTCAGGATACGTAGTTTCAAGGTGCCGAGGTTGAACAGAGGCAGTCTGGATGGCACCGAAAACAAAGTACCAAAAAACGGAAACCAGGGAATAGGCAAATCAGGTCCGTAGAACAATCCGAGGTCGAAAGGAGGAACAAGCCGGAGTCCGAAGGAACAAGCCAAATCAGGTCCGTAGAACAATCCGAGGTCAAAAGGAGGAACAAACCAGAGTCCGAGGAACAAGCCAAATCAGGTCCGTAGAACAATCCGAGGTCAAAAGGAGGAACAAACCAGAGTCCGAGAAACAGGCAAAATCAGGTCCGTAAAGCAATCCGAGATCCAGGTAACCGAGAATCGAAGAGTAGCAGCAAGCGTCACAAAGTCCCCACGGTAGTCAGCTGTGAAGCATTGTTTCCATGTTTGCGGCCGCTTTTATACCTGCTTGAAGCCATCACGTAAAGTGCGGCCGATCACGTGGTCTTGATCACGTGCTGTCGGGGTTGCTGTAGGAGGATCGGATTGTGCCGCTTGAAGCCTGTACAACGAGGAAGCTGTCGGCGTGTGAGTCTCCATGGCAACTGCCAGCGAAATGAAGGACGGAAGACTCCCGGACAGCCGGCTGTTGTTCTTGATCGCAAGGCAGGATGCAGTCGCCTTACGGTGTGCATCATGAGTGACCTTGCAGGTGGGTGTAGGGGAGATCGAGTGCATGCAACTGGGGGTGTAATGCGAGAAGTGACCGGGGAAGTGATGCGGGGCGTGACAGTGAGGGCTGTATTGAAGCGGTTACAGGAATATCAATGATGTGTTAAATTGGAGAAATGTGCGTTCCATGTGACGCAAGTTGAGTTTCTGGGATTTATCCTGACTGACACAGGGATTGTGATGGATCCAAAAAAGGTTCAGGCAGTGATGGACTGGTGTTCTCCACAGTGCATAAAAGACATACAATCTTTTTTAGGGTTTGACAACTTCTATAGGCGCTTTATCAGCAATTTCTCTAATATTGTCACTCCAATCACGCAATTACTGAAAAAGGCGTTGCGGTTTACTTGGAGTGTCGAGGCAGAGAAAGCCTTTCAAGAGTTGAAGGTAGCCTTCACTACCGCCCCTGTGCTAAGACATCCTAACACAGAGAGAACGTTTCAGGTTGAGACAGATGCTAGTAATGTTGCAGTAGGAGCTATTTTATCGCAGAAAGATGATAAGGGACTAAGGCACCCAATCGTATTTTATTCTAGAAAACTGTCTGGTTGCGAACAGAATTATTCCATCACTGACAAAGAATTGTTGGCCATTCGGTTAGCATTCCTTGAGTGGACACATTATTTACTGGTAGCAAGGCATCGGGTGGTGGTGGTAACTGATCACAAGAATTTGCAGTACTTCAAAACGGCTCAATCCCTTAGTCCTAGACAACTACGATGGTCTCAGTACTTCAATGAATCTGATTTTGTGGTGACATTCAGACCGGTAGTAAGAACGGAAAGGCGGATGCTTTATCCAGGCAACAAAATTTGGACAATGCAGTAGGTGACTTGAAGGCCATCATTTCGCCAGAAAGAATTATTGGTGCTATTACGAAGCAGGTCATTGAACTGGTCAAGAAAGCCTTACCATCCAGACAATTGCAGGAGTGGCGGAAAAGTCATCCGGCACGAAGAGTACGGGAAGGTCTGCCCTATCATCAGGGTAGATTGTATTTACCAACTAAAGAGTTACAAGACAAGGCTCTATACTGGTGCCATAAGTCTCCATTAGCAGGTCATGCAGGTCTGAGAAAAATGCAAACTATGTTGGAAAAATATTTCTCGTGGCCCACATTAAGACAGGATATGGAGATTTATTTGGGGTTGTGTGAGAATTGTGCACGTAACAAGGCAGAGGCCCTCATTAGGACTCCGGCGGAAATCCATGGTGCTATTAGCACCATGGTCGATGCCGGAGTCTGCCATGGCGGAATGGGGAATTACCACCTCATTCCAAGGTTGGTGGGGCGGTAATTCCCCATGCCACCATGGCCCTTCCCCATTCCCATTTTTGCCCCATAGGGCATAATGGGAATGGGGAAGGCGGTAAGTACGGTACCGCAAATTGCAGTACCGTACTTACCTCGAAAGTCCCTTTGAGGGGCCCTACTTTAACGGCTGGTCTAGACCAGCCGTTCAGGTCGGGTCCCGCAAAGGGACCTCATAATCAGGCGTTAAGGGTTTAACGGCGCCAACACCTTTTACGGCTCCGTTAACCCCTTAACGCCACGGTCCTAATGAGGGCCAGAGCACGTTTAGAAAAGAGGTTTGTTACAACCCTTACCAACCACTGAGAAACCATGGGCTCATATTTCTATGGATTTTTTTACAGATCTGCCCCCTGATAATCAATTTGATACCATTTGGGTAGTGGTGGACTTCTTGTCTAAACAAGCCCACTTTGTTCCGTGTGTGGGAATACCTGGGGCAGGAAAGTTGGCAGAGTTATTTTTACAACATGTGGTAAGATTGCATGGGTTGCCAAAGAGTATTGTCTCAGACAGGGGCTCACAATTTACCTCCAGATTTTGGCGTGCTTTTTGTCAGATTGTTACGCTCACCTGGTATCCACAGGGACGCCACCCAGCCGGGTTACTCGCTGGTATGCTTCTCAGCTTTGCCCTGATGTGGTCTGCCGGGAAGGTTCTGCCTGAAAATACAGGAGGACCGTGTTCAAGACTGACCGACTGGGGTAAGTATCCTCCCTCCACCCCCGTATGATTTCAGTCCCTCTGGCGCCCTCTCCTCACCTTCTGGTAGAAGTAGGTGTGCTCTCCGTCCGGCCTTCTTTGCAGGGCCGTGTTGTCTTTCATGGGCGAGTGCGGTCCAGTTACTTCCCTGATGCCGGCCCGTTTGATATTGTTCAGGTAGGTCTTATTGCTGTTCTTTAGTTTTGTTGCTATCCTGCATGCCTTTCTTTGTTTAAAATGTCTCTTTTTTCTCCCTTAGGTATGCAGAGCTTCAGCGTGGCGAACTGGCTTGGTTGAGCCCTGCTGGTAAATGATGGCGCATTAAGAGCGCTATGATGCGGTAAGTAAGTGCTATGCGCAGCGCTGCGAAGTCTTGCCTTTGCTAACCTGTGTTTTCCTTCTTTGTAGGTCGCGGTGTTCTTCAGCGCGAGTGGAATGTCCGGAGTGGTGCCAGCCGAGAGGCGACCAGCCAGGTAAGCCTTTTGAGCAGTTCATAATTTGTAAATGTCTCTACTGCTTTCTTTAATGTTGCCTCTGTCTTCCTTTTTCAGGTCGTTCTGTCCGGGAGGCATGCAGATTCGAGGAAGCTGTTCTCAGTAGTTGCGAGTGTTTAAAGATGAAGACTGCACGTAAGATGCTACTGCTAATGATGTTCATTTTGTCTCTTTGCAGGTTCTGCTTCTCTGAAGTTCGAGGGAATAGCTGGACACGATGAGCGTCACGTTGCAAGCTGCAAAGTAACACGACGCGTGTTGTCTTGCTCGGGTGTGGTTTAAATAGCCCAACAAAATAGTCAAGGTAAAGTAGTCCCTAGGCTGCCACACCCAAAACACTAGACCGCACAGCTTGGTTCTTAGGCACCAAGCTATGTGGATGCCTCCATGTTGGCTGACAATACAATAAAGTAGTTCCCAAGCACATTGTTTTTCATGTTGTATGAGCTTGGCACCATAGGCGCCAGGACTGGCCCCATGAGGGGTTTTGAAGAGCATGCCAGGCTCTAGAGTCCCGAGTCCTGACTCCACCTGGCCAATGGGTTTGCCAGAGGGGGTTTTGGGTGAGGGTCGGGACACAGATGCTGGGAATCAACTGTGCTCTCTCCACCAGTTATCATCCTCAAACAGATGGCCAGACTGAGCGAGTGAATCAAACACTTGAGCAATACTTACGAGGCTATTTGGGTGATGGCAGAGATTCCTGGGTGCAGGCCTTATGGTTGGTGGAATTTACCTAGAATAACACATACCACACTTCCCTGGGAATGGCACCCAATTAATGTTTATATGGTCACGAACAGAATATGATACCAGAACTTCGCCAGAAGTGGACAATATGCCAGTGTTTACGGGAGCGCAAAAAGTTGCTTCTGGAGGTCAAGAAAAGGCATGGGCAAATTTGGAGCGAGCCAAAAGACAGTACAAAACCCAAGCTGATAAGCATAGACAGGAAGATCCTAAATATGAAGTGGGGAACAGGGTGTGGTTAGCAACTCGGAATTTATCCTTGGTAGGGTCCTGGAAATGTTTACCTCATTTCATTAGGCCTTATGAGATTACTAAATGTGTGTCTGCACCTGCTATGAAATTGCGTTTGCCTACAACTTTACCTATACACCCCGTATTCCATGTATCTTTACTTAAACCCGCAGCTCCTGGGATGACTACTAAGAGGCCTCCGGTGATCATGAAAGAAGGTCAGATGGAATATGAAGTTAAAAGCTTTCGGGATGTCAAGGAAAGGAATCAATGATTATGGTATTTGATTGAATGGAAAGGTTATGGGCCGGAGGATTGTTCTTGGGAGCCGGCGGAAGCAGTACATGCCCCGAGGTTGGTTAAACAATTTCATCTGCGACATCCGGGTAAACCAGGTCCTGGGAAGGGCCCTGGGAGAGGAGGTAATGTCAGGAATAAGGGTGGGAGCAAGAGGGGAGTGTGTCATGGACCCAGAAAGGGCTAGGGCCTGAAAACACATAAAGAAACTACATTTCCCAGCAGTACTTGGGAAGACTGTGTAGTCAATAGCCGTGCGCGCGTGTGTCCAGCTGATCCTGATTAGCAACAGTTTATGAGGAGCCAACGGCGCACGGCAGGTGGGGCTTATTTTGTGTTGGTGTGGGGCTGAGTCGGAGGAACATGGGAGACGCCCACATATGGATTCTGCTGTTGGTTGGAAGCGGCAAGCGTGAGTTTTGCAGCGGTGAGGAAAGAAATCACAGCGGCTGCTACGAGCTACATCATACTATGTCCGGGAAGGCTCGGGAGCCTCCCGGACTTCAGATAAGTGCGGGAGGGGCTCTAATGAATGTCAAAGTGTCCTCGCACAGCACAAGCATTATTATGTGTATGAACTGACGTCGTTCTCATGGTGGTGCTGTGATTTCAACATAGTAGCATTCTGGAACACCACTGCGGATCTGTAGGACTTTGTGCAAGGCAACACACCCCCGGAAGAAAGAACTTATCCTATGTTTGTTTAGGGAATACGCGTCAGTTGACGCTGGGGGTGCCTCATGTCCCCGATTACCCAGTGCTGCTAACTAGGTTCTTGTTGGGGAAATTCATAAATAGAGTGTGCACATGGCAAAATCTTTATGTTTACATGTTCACCACCATTTATGTTCATTGTGTGTAAATGTTGCTTACGCCAGCCCAGTGGGCCATGTGTTATGTCATAATGGGAACATTCCCAATTGTTTGTCTCATCTTGCTTGCTATATATATTGTTCATGTCAGAGTTTGACATAGGTACACCACCAAAGGGGTATGTTATGAATATCAAGGTGTACCAAAGGTGTATGTTATGAGAGTATCAAGATGTACCAAAGGTGTATGTTATGAGACAAGGAAATACATGGTTGATGGTGTTGCAAGGTACTTGGCAGTACAGGGTTTTTTCCCTGTTGCTTCCCCAGTCCTATCCAAACTAGGTTCTCCCTCACCCTCTATCCGGTGTTCCTAAAATACCCCACCATGTTCACCACCTCTCCCTATCCCTCTTCCCCCCACTGGCTGCCACGTGGTGCCCTGTTTTCTATCTATCAGGTACCTGTGCCAACCACGGTGGGAGGGTCGACTTCATTCGGCTTCTGTGGTTCGGGTGGAGAGTGTCGACCTCTCTTCCCCATTTATTGTGTATGTGTTGACAGGGATTGACAAACAGAAGTTCTTAATGTGGTAATATGTAACAACTCTTTAACTTCTCCTATTAATTTGCTTATGAAATGTGCTCCTTGGTCAGTTAGGATTTCCTTTTTGAATCCTCCCCTGGAAAGGAAGGACAACAGATGTTTTAGTATTTGTTGGGTTTTGTTATTTCTCACCGGAAAGGACTCAGAATACCTATTAGCATAATCCACAATTACTATGATGCATTTGTTGCCTAATTTAGAGGTTTCAAGTGGTCCAATAATATCCATTCCGTTTCTGGAGAATGGAACCTCTATTATGGGTAGTGGAGTCAAAGGGGTTAGTGGAGGGATACATGTACTGGTTTTCTGACATATTTCAAATGTCTGTACATAGGTTTTAATATCAGCATGTATCCTGGGCCAATAGAAATTTCCACTAAAGTTGGTTTGTGTTTTTGCTTCTCGTAAGTGTCCTCCTGTTACCTGTGAATGAGCTATCTCCAAAATGATATTCCTATGTGTTTTTGGTATTGCAAGTTGGGTTTTACTAATACCTTCTCCTGATGTTTCTCTACGATAAAGTAACCCTTGTTTTAAGAAGAAAAAGGGGCTCCCTTGTCCTTTACCTTCATTTTGTGGTATTGCCTGTAGGAATGCGGCTGCTAATAACGGTCATTGCATTGCGCGAAAGCTAAGTCTGGTAGAATAGTAATTTCGTCTTCAGCTCTATTTGGACATTTAGGTCTTTTATCAGCTTCCCCAAAACCTTGATTACCTCTTTCAGTCCTTTCCTGTTCAATTGTTTCCTGTAATCTACGAAGCATAGCTGTTGCATCCCGCCTGCCTCCAGGGGCTGGTCATCCCAGTAATGCTAAGACTCTAAGCCAGTGGCATCTGCCGTGGCGCCAAATGCAAAGATTGTCCCGATGCACGCAACAGACTACAATCCCCATCAACCCTAGCGCCCTCTTGTCATGTGATGCATCACAACCTCGGCGTTCCGCGCCTCATGCAGAAGTGCAGCATTAATTCATAACCTAACTGCAGGGCAAAGCTTCTAAATTATCCCTTTAGTTGTGATACGGTTGCTGCGCGTTCTTCTTGTCCTTGGTTCTTTGAATTCCTGTTAGATTCCAACCTCTTGGCGAACTACTCGGAGCTGCTTTTGCTTTTGTCCCTCATCTGCTCCCGGCACTGATTTTTCCCTCGGACTGATTTCCTAGCTCCCCTGACATCTCCATTCCTGTCAACTGTCTCCAGTTTCTGCCCTACACTGTGTCTGACGCTGACCCCTTCTACTGGATTTCCTGGCTCTCCCTTGACCTCGGCTAACATCTCTCTGACTGCTTTTGCTCTGCCCTGTTTTGTGCAATGATCCTGGAAAGTTTCCTGTTCCTTCTTTTGACGCTTTGCTGATTTATCGGATCATTTCCCTGCTTCCCTTTCTGGATTTGCATTTTCCGTTGGAACTCTGCTTGGATTGCTTCAATTGACGTTGTCTTCTGGGAACTGTGCTCTGAGGACGTCCTTTTTCTACTGGAACTCTTGTGACTGCATCTCTCTCCTAGATTGCGCCCTCGTGCTGTCCGGGTCAGGGCCCCCCTCTCCGTGAAGAACCTTCAAGCCCTAGCCTGGCCTCTCACTTTCTCTGAACATCCTTGGATCTTCTAATCTTCTCTGGCTGGAGTTTTTGTGCAAGTAGGTTTCCCGCTTGACTTCGCAGCACAACAGGTAAGAATGGGGTTGTCTGGGGGTTTCACGAGTGGTACTTGGTGGGTCCAAAGGAGATACTACATTCTTGGATCTGTTTTTTCCCTCACAGCTCTGCTGCTTGCTCTTGTCTTTTCACCTGAGCCCCTGGACTGGCAGGTTTGTTATCTCTGCAGGCTGCGCTCTTCAGAAAAAAGTCTCTCTTTCATCCGTGAAAGGAGACCCCAGTTGTCCATTGAGACTGGTGTTACCCAAAGGTTTTCGATCCTGGCAGAAGTGTCTTTGATGCTGACAATAGCTTTCTCAAGAATCCCCTGGGCTACCTTATCTCCTGGAAAGATGTCAAATGATGTTCCTCCATGGTTTAAAAAAAATATATTTATGTCCCCTCTAAAATCCAGTTTAATGACCCATGCGAGTAAATACATCCCGAATTTGCAGGCTAAGTCTGATTTTGGGACTAATCACATATAACATCCAGGGGGAGATATTAGAACTAAGTCCGTGGGAATCAGACTCCTCTTCCCAGGAAGGTTGGACACTTTACTACAACATATTTCAAAACCGATAGACCTCTTTGTTGCTGTTGTAAGGTTGGAGGCTTGGTAACTAAGTTTTTGAAATTTTAGGGTTCCCCCAACTTGTTTCAGTTGAGTTTTGTCCCACTCCTGACACCATATGTGAGGAACTCATGGTATCAAAAGGAGAGCCACAAACAAGAGATGCAAGTTCAACAGCTTTATTTATAACTTTGCAATGTGTTTGAGACAGTACAGTCAAAACAAATGTTTCTAAACCCAATGCCAGCCCTAATTCTAATACAAATATAAAAGGATAGTGTTCTCAACAAAAGGATCAGGATGGCAAGGGGTTTGAAGCAATGATGAATCCCTTACCCATGCTTTTACCTTGGCACAATGGGATTCGAGGGGATAGAGAATTAGGCAGCACAGTTTTCCCAGTGAGGCACACTCCCACAGCAGGACCACTCTGTTTACATTGTATCACACTGTCTCTTTAAAGTGTTGATCTTTCTATACTCGTGGTTGCCGTATTATGCACAACCTTGTCTTGATACTGTTACTTCCAAGCAAAAACAACCGGGCCTTTGTTCTTCTCTTTTGTTAGCTCACCGGCTGTGTTTTAATATTGCTTGCGTGTCCGAGTACAAGGTTCCTTTACTCGTAGCTTTATTGAACCTCCCCAATTCAATATATCACCGGGAGGGAATCAGGCTTCTCATCAAGGTTCCCCAGAAGCCCAACTTCCAGCTCGAGTTATCAGCTGCTTGTTGCAAGTGCGGTTCTTCTGCCTGGCTTTCTTGAGACTCCTCCACAGCTCATAAAGTCCTCTGGCTTTCTGCCCTCCAATCTCGCATTCGCAGCAGCTCCTGAAGTCCAGTCCCTTCTAGCTCCCAGCCTCGCTCAGAGTATACCTGTGTGCTCCGCCTTGTATCCCAGGTTGTGAAGTTAACAGGTTTCAGGTGGGGATGATTGGAAAGGGAGGCCTGACCTTGCCTGGCCTCATTATAGGGACAGAGCCATTGAAAAGAGTCAGAGGTAATCTTCATAACTCTGATCATTCTGATCTTCCTCGGCCCAGTAGTACTGATAGAGTAGGAAGGGTGAGGATCATGGGAGTTATAGTGTCCTGCAAAGTAGGTTGGGATAGGAGCAGGGAAGGCGTTGGGAAAAGGGCGATACCATGTCTTGCTAGTGGGTGTTCCACCCAACTCCCCGAGAACCCCTTACCCAGGTGATGCTCCCTTGCTTGTCCACCCCCTGTGTAGGGTTCCAAAAGCAATGGCCCTTCTCTGGCCACCTGAGCAATGGATTCTGGGGTTTAGGTAGTGAAACACTCTCTAGTTATTCACAGAGGCCAGAGCCGTACAGAGGGCCTGGGAGGTAACAGGAGAGGTGGAGACTGAAGAGGGATTGGCCAGCTCCTGGCAGATTTTAAGCATTTGTCTCTGTTGTTAGAGGCTGTAGAGACGTGGGCTTGGATGTGGGCTCTTTTCTTGGAAAGCACAGAGTCTGTATTAGCATTGGAGCAGGCGGCAGTACAGTTTGTCAGAGGATGCGTCAGATGCCCTTCACTTCCTCTCAGCCACCCTACAGGTCAGATTCATACCAAGACTTGCACTTGGAGGTAGGCTTCAGACGGATTCTCCTGATAAGGGCAATGATGTCCAGAGTGTTGGTGATAAAAAGATACAGGTGAGAGAGGGCTGTGTCAGAGTGGGAGTCAGCCGCGGGCATAGGAGGAGCAGAGAAGGTAGCGGCAAAGCCATCCACCGACACATGCTTCATGGGGTGAATGACCGAGAAGGTAGGTGGCAGTGCTGGGGTGAGCTTAGCCTGGGGGACAGAGAGCTTCAGTTGAGAGGAGAGCAGAAAATAGTCGATCTAAGAGAGAAGAGTGGTAAGGGGATTTGAAGGCGGATGTCTGAGGAGATTAGGGTATGCAAGGTATGTCCGGCAGAGTGTGTTGGGCCAGATGGTATAATGGAAAGAGAGAGAGAGAGTGTCACAGAGGTTGCAGAAGAGCCCAGAGGAGGGTTTAGAAGCATTCAGGTGGCTGTTGAGGTCTCTGAGGAGGAGAAGTTGAGAGGTAGATGTAAGGGAAGCATGGTATCACAAGTATTACACTTACACAAGAGGTGCAATTTGTAGAATCTTTATTACATTTTTCGGGGTTTGGAAAAACTCCTACTTTGCCCTATAACTATGATGGGAGTAGTCTCAATCACAAAATAATAAAGAAAACACAGTCCTAGTCGGTCTCTGTCAAATCAAAGATGCCCTATACTTACAAAACCTAATCCCTGCCCTATCTCTTGTACAAAAGTGTGTAAAGGAGAATATGACTGCAAAGTAAAATCCGTTTGAGAGTGTAAAAAATCAATGTGGCTGAGTCAGCTCTCCTCCCCACATTGGACAGCACGGAGAAAGGAGGCCCCCGTAGAAAGGATGACACACTCTGGCTCAGGTTCTCAAAACAAAGGCAGCTCAAAAAGTGAATCGAGGCCCGCTTGGCCTTCCATGTTAAAGTCACTTATTCCAGCTTTCACAAGTTCTTTCACAGTTCAACCAAAAGTTCATGCAGGTCTCCCTTGGTCGGGCTAGGACCTCTCCAAGCAAAAAGTTCACATAGGTCTCCCTTGGTCCGGCTCAGACCTTTCAATCACAGCACTTGCAGGGGTTTCCTTCCCAAGCTTTATTCACATTCCTTAGGTGTTCCCTTTCCCTTACTGGGGAAATGGCAATTTCTATTTAACCTTTTATTAGCAATGTAATACATGACTTTTAATTTCCCTGCTGTAGTCAATGTATTGCACAACTTCATTTGGCGTTCATGTTTCCTGCTCTGCGACTCCAGTTCCCCTGTAAAGTGAGCAAAACGGCAGACTTTCTTTCCCTTCCAACATATGCTTGCTGTATATTTCCATCAAGTGCCCTGTGTGTATCTTGTCCTGTATTCACTGTGCTTGTTCCCCACATTGCTTGATCACTATATTTTGTACTTGATTCTGGCACACTGGACAGTAAGCCTGCCAACTCCCATTGTCGGAAAACCTGTTCTGCCACCTAGGGATGAATCTTTACTCTGCTCTCCTGAGACCCAGTGACAGTTGGTGGGAGGGCTCTGGCAAGCCTGCCCTGTAATTATCCTGAGTCACAAAGCTAGTCCCTGTTCTGGGAACCTCCTCCATTCCCTATTCCAACAAATAAGCTCCCCTCTGAGCCCAACTGCCTGCACTGGATCCTACAATTAACTTCCACACCTCTGGGCGCAACTCCCCTGACCTGGGAATCACACAGCATGTCCTTGGAACAGCCAAACAAACACTCCTGGGTGGGGAGGTGGCTAACCCTGGAGAGGATTGGAGTGACACTATGTGTCCTGGCAACAGCCAAACAAAGACTCCTGGGTGAGGGGGCTGGCCCTGTAAATGACTCTGGAAACACTTGCCCAAACAAAGACTTGCCTAGGTGAGGGGGCTGGCCATGGAAACGACCCTGGCAACACTTGCCCAAACAGACACTTGCCTGGGTGAGAGGCAGCCCTGCAGTGGGCGGGAACAACAACCTTATATAAGCTTGCAGAGAAAGGTCTGGGGGACCCCTTTTTTTCCTTGGCTTCTGGCGGTGTGGTGTGCTGACATGGGTTGGGGGCTGTAAGGAAGGCATGGTATCAATAGTAAGAAAGACACAAGTGACAACAGTTGAATGGTGTTTATTGAACTTCAACAAGGGGGTGATAAACACTTATCTAACCCTAAATCAACAGATGGGAGCAAGCTACGAATAATAGAAAACGCTGTCCTAGTAGTGTCATGTCAAAATAAAGATGGCTTATACTAAAAAAAAACTATTGCCAAACCTTACTCTATATAACAAAAAGGTGTGTGGAATATTGCCATGTATAAATGATAAGTGTTCAAGAACTAATAAGTCAGAATGGCTGAGTAAATGTGCTCCCTTTCCCCACCTTTTCAGGCACGGGACAAGGAGTCTCATTGGAGCTTGGAACACACTTTTGAGCCTCTGGATACAGTTCAAATCAATGGTGCTATTTCTCAATGTTAGCACAAATCGCTTTGTTTCACAATGCTGCTTACAACGGGTCTCCCTCTGTGGGGCAGGCACCTTCTTCAATTATTCACTCGCATCAAAGACTTTCGATTGTGAAAGGGAGGTTTGACTCGGACCCTCACATGACCACTTCGACTTTATTCCTGACTTTGTAATGGTTTCTGGTATCTGTAGTTCTCATACAAAGTTAACTTTCACTTTTGTTCCTCTCAACCGGGGTCACAGCATTCAACTTTTACAATTTCTCTGGCTTCCCCCAGTCGGGCGCAAGTCTTTTAACATTACTTTCTCGCATCATTTGCATCAGAGTTCGAAACACATTTTACTGAGACTTTCGACTGGGCTGTTTACCTTCGCCTGACTACTCGGTTGTTTTGTACCCTTCTTCTTAAAAGTATTTATTGGTTTTCCTGCAAGTTTCTCTTTGTTGCTTGGCCTTGCTCGGTCTTTCAGGGTCTCCCTCCACCGGGTTTGGACCCTCTTCCAAAGTTCACAAGGGTCTCCCTCTACCAAGCTCGGCCCCCTCTCAGGGTTCACAAAGGGCCTCCCTCTGCCAGGCTCAGGCCCTTCTCCAAAGGTTCACAAGGGGTCTCCCTCTGGCCGGCTCGGACCCCTCTCAATGTTTCACAAAGGGCCTCCCTCTGCCAGGCTCAGACCCTTATCCAAAGGTTCACAAGGGGTCTCCCTCTGCCCGGCTCAGACCCCTCTCAAGAGTCACAAAGGGCCTCCTTCTGCCGGGCTCGACCCATCTTGAAAAGTTCACTAGAGGCCTCCCTCTGCCAGGCTCAGACCCTTCTCCAAAGGTTCACAAGGGGTCTCCCTCTGCCCGGCTCAGACCTTTCTTCCAAAGTTTACAAAGGGCTTTCCTCTGCTGGGCTCAGACCCCTCTCAAGATTCACAAAGGGCCTCCCTCTGCCGGACTCGGACCCTTCTTCCAACTAAAATAAAAGGGAGTGTGGCATGGTTTTATCTTCTGGTTTTGGTGTAGCTCGTCCCAAAGTCTATTTCAATCTGACCATGAGACTGGAGACCACGTTTTCAAGCTCCTTTGCTGCATATAATACTATTAAATGGTGAACTCTGGACGCCTTCAGTATTTTTTCATTCTACTTCAAACAGAAGTTTGTTTCTTTCTCACGTTCATGTAACTACTGGATGGACAACCAGGCTCACGGTGGCCTCGACTCTTGGTGCTGGGCCAGCCAAGCCTTTCTTCAATCCTCATTCGCCATTAGCTGATTTCCAACTGCGCCACACTGAAAACCCTTTCTAATCACGGGGTTCAAGCCTTGCTAAAGTACATCGTGGAATATCCAGGTTCTATACTTTCCTATGTATATACATTGGCACATCGCAGCAATCTATTCACTATGTAGCCAGCCTCAAGATCACTTTGTCTACTTGCGTTACTGCATCTGTACAAATGTAAACTGACTTTGCATTTTCTTCAGCGTTTCTTTGCATGACCATCTTCATTTCGAGTCTGAAATGTTGCTCATCTTTGACAACTCCTTTTCCGATCTTATGGAATGTCTATGTTCTTTCGTCTTGCATATCTTTTCTGGGTGCGTCAGTGCTGCTTTTCATGACGTCACCGGTCCTCTTTCTCCATCCATTTTCACACTTCTTCCGGGACTTTGTTCAGAAGTCCATCATATCTTCGTGAATGCATATAGGGTTTTCTCAATGGATACCTTGTTTCAAGAATTCTTTGCAGTACAGGCATCCTCACTGGTACTGCGCGTGTCGCAACTTCCGGTTCACAACATATAGGCAACATGAGGATGGAGCTTTTAGTAGGGGCTTTTGGCTCTTCCTCTACACAGGGGTGAAAAGTCATCAGGCACCGAAAAAGACCATAGTGAACCCGGCAGAGGGAGGAAAACATTTGAGAAGGGTCTGAGCCCAAAAGAGAGGGATCCAGGGGTGAGAAGCCATTACTATATTCAACACATGAATATAAGCCAGAGTGAACCCGATGTGAGGGAGGCTGATATTCGAGAGGCGTTTGATCCCAAAAGAGGGGGACCTACGGGTGAAGAATAATCACCTCAAGTGCAATCCGAAAGGAATTTTTTGTTTGTTATTTTGAACCTATCAGGCCATTGGACGCAAGGAAATTAACCACAGGAGGTCCTGATATCACTAAGAATTGTTTGTGGATCTGAGCCCGGAAGAGGGTGATCCATAGGTGAAAAGTCATCATCCAACATGCATAAGGACAGGAACTTTTTGTTTGTTATTTTGACCACATCTGGTTCTCGGAGGCAAGAGACTTTTTGTAGAAAAGAGACTTAACCACTGAAGGTCCTGATAGCTGAAGCTGGAACTGTTGTCTCGTGCTGAGAAAGCTCGAGCGTGTGCTGTGCTCAGGAGTCCTGCCTTGTCCTGTTCTCAAACCGTGGGCAAGGGAGACTCCCGGCTACCACATCCTAACCTATCATTTGTGAACACTTTTTTCTGTCTTGTGAATCTTATCCCACACTCTTTTTGTATTTAGTTGTAAGGATTGGCAATAGGTTTTTCTTAGTATAGGCCCTTTTATTTGACAAGACGCCACTAGGACTTCCTTATTATTGTTTGATGGTCGTAGCTTGCTCCCATCTTAGATTTAGGTTTAGATTAGGCATTTTTTTAACCTGCACAAACAGTTTAATAAACACTGTTGAACTGTGATTACTTTTGTCTGTCTTTACTGTTGCCACCATGCGTTTCTTACAACACTCTAGGTTATTTGCCCCAGTGTCTCTGGGTCTGGGTAGTTCAGTATCATAAGCAAAAAAGTTCAACATTCACCTTTTCACTTTCCCTTTTGCCAGGGTTTACCTTGACCATTACGAATTTTAGAGTTCATTCAGTATGTCGCTTTATAACAAAAAACATTTCACCTTTTGCTGAGACTTTTGAGTGGGCTACTTCCTTTCTCCGGACCACTTCACTACTCTGTATCACTCACTTCACAGTTATCAGTAATTTAAAGTTTACCATAGGTCTGCCTTCCTTTGCGTCTCATCCACACGCGTACACCCTTCAATTGTGAGATATACTGTTGCAACGTCAATCTTTCCTTAGCACACACAGCCTTTCATGTCGCTCGCAAATTCACTGGCTGTGTGTATTCCTTTCTTGTCTTTATGGTTTTAATTCACAGGTCATGCCTAATACCACAGGTTTATCTTCACCTCCCCAACCCTGTCGTTCACCCGGGAGGATCGCTGGAGACCTTGAAAAAACAATGCAGTCTTCTTGTCTGGGATTTGGTCTTCTCCGCGTATCTTTCACGCATCTTCGGAGGCAACGACCTCCTGCAGGGATCTCCTTGGTTTCTCTACCCTTTGCTCTCATCCCTCTGTCGGTTGCTCTGCTCCAGTATGTTCGCCTTTGCCCCGGATGTTCTGCTTCTTCTCATGTTCCACCTTGCTCAGAGTGCGTCTCTATGTTACGCCTTTTATCCATGTGGGGACAGCTAATGGGTATCTGATGTATGCAATTAAAGTCAAGTGCCTGACTTTGCCTGACTCGATTAGCGGTACATGTCCAATGAGATATGTAAGGGTTAGCTTCTTTACTCTCAGTCACCTTCTTCCTCAGCCCAGTGTTTGTGTAGAAAAGGGGTGGAGATGGGATGTTTGAGGATCCTATAAAATAGGATGGGTGATGTGTCCAGGAAAGGGGGCAATAATACGTCTCACCATCAGCTGCCTCACCCCCACTCCCCGAAGACCCCTCACTCATGTGATCCTCCCGCACTGGTCCAACCCCAGGGTTTGGATCCAAAGGCGATGGCCGTGCCCTGGCCACCTGAGAGAGAGACCCCATGGGACTAGTAGGTGAAACACCTTTTAGTTTCTCACATAGATGCAAGGAAAGAAGAGGAGAGGTCATCCCACTCTGAGAGGAAGAGGGCGACCTGGCCAGGAGGTCTGTGGATGGTGGCCACAGTCAGAGAGAGGCCAGGAGAGATAGAGAGACTGCAGACCAAACATTCAAAGGAGGAGTAGGACTGCATAGGAATGACAGATACAGGGACCCACCCCGGAAAGACCAGAGCTACTCCATCTTCAGGACAGTTGATTCTGAGTTTGGAGAGGATCATGTAGCCATCAGGGAGGAGAGTGTCAAAACTAATGACAGAGCTGGCTTTGAACCACGTCTCAGTGAGAGCGAGGACATCCAGGTCAAGTTCTTCGAGGATGCGGCAGAAGTCAGAGGAGTGTTTGACAGCAGAGCGAGAGTTGAGAGTAACAACATGGAGCAGGTTGCCACATTTTAAAGACCTCTGTGGTGGGGTACAGGATTTAGGTATACCCAACGGAAGTGGTAGAGGGGCCAGAGAGTGTGCAGAGGTGATAGATAGAGGTGGCATAGTGGCTGGAGTGTAGGAGGGTGACAGAGAGGTGGTGGAAGAGGAGCCAGACAGTTGCTAGTAGGAGCAGCAGGAGAAGGAAGGAAGTTAATAAGAAGCAGAAGACATCTGAATGTTGGCAAGAGTCTGTCTGGAGGAAGCACTGATGTAGGTATCAGTCATAGGGAGGCCTGAGCTGTAGACCAGGATGTCCCTCTTGAACCTCTTCCTTCCTGATCTAGTGAGAGGGATTGGATAGGAGATAGTTGGAGAAGATGGGGAGATGGAAAGCACCATAGGGGGTGCAAGGAGGGAGTTGGAGAAGGAGGGAGCAAAAGAGAGAGGAGGGATGCACAGCCCAGCGTCACACAGCACAGGATGTGTGGGAGGGAGGGTGAGTCTACAAGTAGGGAACACACAGAAGGAACAGGCAGGTTCCCACAACAATACATGTCACTACCAGCGGGATAGATGAGAGTGGGACAGAGCCTAATGAGGCAAAGTTAACAGTACAACAATTAGCACAGTGCAAGACCAAATAAAACTTTCTTAAAAGGAAAAAGTTCTAGATTTTCAAACACAACAGTAATGCAAAACACCCAGATTCAACTATCCTAAAAAAGGGCTAGATTTTCGGCACAGCAGAAGTGCAAGACGCCCAGATTCAACTTTGCTAAAAAGAGGGAACGTTTCCTAAAATGTTGAGTGATCATGCCATGTTGGTTGGCTTTTTTGCTATTAGGAAAGGAAACCATACTATTTCCTCAAAATGTATACATTTAGTGACATACACCTCTAACAATATGAAATGAGTATTTCAAATTGGTGAAAATATGGCTAGGGTGAATAACAATATTGATAATTGGTGGACAAGTCTTTGTGAGAAGCAGAAAATGTGTAGTACTAGCCCAGCACAATTCTCTCAGATAATGTAAAGCCAAAAACATCCTAGCCAAACAGAGAGTTGTTGGGAGCAACAGGCCTTTGTACATAATATGGTGAACTATCCTGACCAAATAATTACTCAATAAAAGCGAGAAATTAGGTCCAATGTTTGTAATTTAATAAGGGCAAAAGGAATGCAGTGATGTGAGAAGAGATGTGTGGTCAAGCTGTGTAGACAAGAGTATTAACATTGGTTAAAGGATCATAACCTACAAAAGTATATAAAGGCCAATCAAGATGTATTCATGAGTATAGTAAAATGGGATGTGAGATCGAGATGGTGGAAACTCAACCACATGCATGCTGCTCGAATAGAGAACCAGTCTTTGTGTGTGCCAGAAGGTGCCTGTGTTGAATTTTTCATCAATAAGCATGGAGTCATGGCATCTGAATTGACCACTGTCAAATTGACGGTAATATCAAATGAAAACAGCATGTCATGTACTCACTGGACACCAAATTGTGACAAGATGAATAGGTATTTGATGATTGAAAAATTTAGTGATTCTAGATCGTGTGGCTCAGATGGAATGACCAACAGTATGTTGAAAAACAGGAAGGTATTATGGGCATATATCATGTTTCGGTTGTTTATTCAATTAATTGATTCAGGTAATTGTCTGGGCGACTGGCATAAATCTACTTTTTATACCCTTCTTTAAGAATGGCTAACCAAAAGATCCTACCAGATATCGACCAATTTCATTGCTGAATATGTCGTCAAAATGTGGCATCCCTGGTTTTACAGGACTTAACTAGGTAGGCTGAGTCCATACATAGATTCAGTCCCCTACAGACCAGATATAGGAAGAGCATTGGGACCTTACAGAGTGGTCTGATCTTATCAACCTGTATGGCTCAAGCACGGGGCAGCACTGGAAGATCTTTGTACGTTGCAGGTCTTGACCTCTCCTCCGTATTTGAAAATGTAGACATTGGTATGCTGGTGAGGAAATTGAGTTCATGGAGTTTCGATGCTGGATTATTAAAGATGCTGGAAATGTTATACTCTAACAGTGTGGCAAGAGTTAGGTTAAACATGGGAAAGGATATTTCTAGGGAGCTACCGCTGAAGAGGGGTGCGCCAAGTTTGCATCATTTCCCCTACCCTGTTCAACCTTTACTTGGGAAATCTATGGGACACGAGTATTAGTTGGGGAGGGAATCCTCCCAAATGCGCAGGACTTACAATCAATTGTATCGCTTATGCAGGCAACCATATTCTATTAGACTTTACACAGGCTATTATGCAGCGATACCTGAATGGAGTTGCTGCAGACCTAAGCAATAATAGATTGGCAATTAACCCTGCAAAGACCTTCATCACTACCATAAGTAAGAAAAGAAACAGTAAACACTATGTATGGTCCATAAATGTAATGTAATGTAATGTAATGTAGCAGGATTTATAATGCGTCACTAAGGCCCTTAGGCGTATAGGTGCTAAAAAATAAGTCTACAGTGGGAGATGTCAAGGCATTTAAATACCTGGGCTTCCCCATTTCGGTGGCCGACAGGTTAAAAACTCAGAAATTGCTTATGGAAACCAAGGTTAGGTCATGCATTACCCCGATGAAGGTAATTCAGAATAAGTTATGTGTCTATTCACTTTCACCATTGACTGAATTTTTACTGCCTAAAGGTCACCCCAATGTTACTATATTGGGTGGAGTTGGTTATGGTGACTTGCAGAAAGTATTTAGATAAGCTAGAAGGCATACTCTTAAAAGAAGATTTAGGCCTTCCAAAATCTATAGCCATCAGTGTCATACGTCTGAAACTTGGCCTACAATCGTGGTGGGCTCAACATCTTAAGAAAAGTATGTTTGCATACAAGAAGATGGTGTGCATGATTCCTTCGCATTTAGGTTCATACCTAGGGGAAGATGACAGAGAAGGAAGGTAAGTTTACAAAGCATTGCTAACAGTTCATGGAGGCCACCGATAGGGTCATTTTCGAATCAAACAATATGTATGAAAAATAAAATGTTGGGACAACCTAACAGATTTGGAAGATCTGAATAGGATAACAATGTACCGTAACCACAAGCTCTTCTATGTTCCCTCTAAAAATGGTCATATGTAGGATCAATTGCCTTCCTACAATGGAAATCATTGGTCCTCGATTGGGAATCCTGAAGGAAAATATTCATTGTAGGCTCTGCAAATTAGATTGCTTAGAGACCCTACATCACTTGGTTATGGTATGCACAGCAACTGTTTCGTATCATACATTATTTTTAGGGCGTTTCTGCTCTCTATTACTGCAGTAGTAACTCCAGATTTATGGCAGAGATTGATGACAACTGGACATGTATCGCTAATAATTGCTTTAGTGAAACTCTTGATAACATTTTTTAATGATTAACAACACGAAATTGGCATTGGGGTGAGTTACTGTTGTTTCAGGGGAGGGATATAAGATAAGTGTGTTTTTTAGGAATTGTGTGAGTTTTTATGCTATGAATATATTTAAATTGGTTGTCTTTTTTCATGTTTTGTACAGATCCTAGGCTTTTTTGTGATAAGTTGGTATTTTGGAATGGTTTTAAAGTGATGCAAAGATAATGAAATGATGATTTCCATGAGAGTCTTCTCTGACACGGCAGCAGCCCCCCCAGTCCTGCAAGGTTTCTGTGTCTCCCTCTCCCTATATAACATTTTCACAAAGCTACTATTTGACCTCGTGGACAACCTCGGTGTATCGTATACAAACTACGCTGATGACACCCAAATACTCCTTCCCTACTCCGGTGTGTACAAAGAATACTCATGCATGATCAACAAGATCTACACCACCATACATACCAACCACCTCTGCCTCAACGATGATAAGACCGAGATCCTGCCTATGGGCTCCCCGTTAATGCTAAAATAAAACAGCCCACAATTTGCTACATACTGGATAGATAGTATCCAAATCAAGTCTTCTGAGGCGGTAAAAACATTAGGTGTACACCTGGTTTCCTATTCAGCCTCAACAAACAAGTCAACCTGATAACCTCCTCAGCTGCCTACACGGCCAAGCTTATCAATGCAGCTAGACAATTCCTCACCACAGAAAGCTGCATGACCATCGCCAGAGATATAACAGGCGCCAAACTGGATTATTGTAGCGCGTTATTTGCTGGAACTACAAACAAAACCTAAATAAACTTCAGACTTTCCAGAACAATGCACTTTGAGTGGCACAACACATTCCCAAAAGAGACCACATCACTTCAGCCAGAAGGGGGGGTTCGGGGCCTGAGCCCATGGTGTGAAGCTGTGAGCTTACGAAGCTCCTGTTGAGATCCTCAACTGATCCTTCCTTATGGCGGTAGCAGCTGTTGCAAATAGAAGAGCACGACATCTGCGAGTAGGGGAAGGCTGTGCCCTGCTATGGAGCGTTGTCGTGGTGCAAATCGGAGCAGGTCAACTGCAGCACGGCTGCTCGTACCACTTGCTCCAGGCGAGGGAAAGATGGCAGACTGAGCCGGAGAAAGAAGGAGGGGGAGAAGCGGACACATGCATGCAACGCCCTGCTCACCCACAGAACCTGCGCGTGGCGAGGGCTACTGGTGCCCTTGACAGCAAGGGGGGCCCAAATTGGTGACAGGCTGGCCCCCAGAGATAATAACTGGCCCGAGACTTGTGTCGGCGTTCGCAGGTGGTCCTGCCTGCGTTGCCGGTGGGAGGGGCGGACAGGTGGCTGTGGAGCTCGGCAGCGGGCTGATCTGCAGACCGCGATGAAACTGGTGCTCGCCCTTGCAACTGGGTCAGTTAGACCCAGCAGGGACTGAGGGTGCTCACACTGGTGAAAGGCGGTGGAGCAAGGCCGAAAAGGAGGCACTAAAAGGAGTTTACAGCTTGAGAGAGCCCCCGAAAGACACGTGTGCTGGTCTACCTGAGCAGCCCGGGACGTGAGAACAAGCCCTGGGTTGATATTGTGTGCTGCTCCCTCTTGGTCTGAGGGACACATGCTTACTTCGGCTAGCAGACATAAGCTTTGGCTGAGGACACGTGAGGTGTCGGCAGTGTGACCCGGGCAGTGGGCTGCATCTGGAGGTGTACAGCCAGAGAACCTGTCCCACGAGGGTGGCACGGCGGCTGCAGTGCTGTTGTGGAGCAGCCCCGGGGCTGGAGACGGAGGAGGTGGAGCGCGGTGGGAGCGCAGAAGGAAGGGAGCTTCTTCCCATCAATATATATCTGGACCCCCTGCGAGGCGAATGAACATGAGGACACTGTTACTAGGTGAGAATTAACCATTCACCTGGAGGCCAGGATATAAAGATTGCTGGGACCGGTACTGGTCGGGGGGTGACACCCACTAATGGGATTGAAGGTGTGGGGACCCGAACTGCTGGTTGGCCTGACCTAGAATCGAAGCACATTTCCTGGTGATCAGATATTAAAACTTGGGCACATAAATCTAGCAACACCCCTGGCACCGAGAGTGGTGGACTCATCGCAGCAATGGATTTTCAGCAAGCTGGGGTGCTGAAAGTGACTGCTTGACCTCCGAGGTGCAGCACTGATGCTGGGGAGTGAATGTATAGTGGATAGGGGTGCCTGGGCCTAACGGTTAGGCTGCTGTGTTGATCTACACGAGCCAGGTCTGGACTTCTTTGATTATCTGAACTGGAGTTACTGCCCTTTTATTGGCACTGAGCTTGTGCCCCCTGGAGGTGCATTAGTGAAGTGTGTGTGCTGAGTGGTGCACAGACACTTCTGGTCTCTGAGGTAGTGATGTGCAAACGCTTGGACATGGTGACTGTGGAGAGGGGGAATATATGCATACATCGTAGCTGGACACAACGGATACAAGGCGGGGCACCCGTGCACTCACGCTTGACGTTGCTCATCACTACAGAGATTGGGGCGACAACAACCGTACGTTTAGACTCTCCCATGCTGAAACCCACTGGTGGTACAGGTGAATGAGTGGGCACGTGAAACTGCGTTTATACAGAAATTGACACCTGCTGCTCTGTTGCAAAGCAGCTCTGCACTTGCGCTGGGGCCTCTTGCACTTAGGGAGCTCATTGATTTTTGGTGCCGGCTCCAGCGAATTGATCGAGTTTGATCTGTCACCCCTTTGTGTGGTGCCTGCTCTGGTGGCCCCGGGGGAGCATCTGCGGATAAAAGCGGAACTTGAGTCAGTACTGCAAACTATTTCTGTCAAACAGACACTGGGTGACCAAGGAACGAAGTGAGTACACCTGAATAAGTGCACTGGTAAGCAGAAACCAGAAACAGGTCGCTGATCGTTGACTGTCCCATCTGCATATGGCCATGTCCCACACCAAAAAAAAAGGAAAATCCATAATCATGGATTCGTTTAACAATGTGGGCAAGTCCCGGGACCCAGGGCAAGGGGCAACTGTGCCGCAAACAGAATCAGGTGCTTGCGATACGTGCACTCAAGAAGACTTGGTGTTGGTGGCAATAGCCACGCTAAGATCCTCGCTGGAGACAAAGATCAATGAGGTTAAGGTGGACATGCAACTACTGCATCAAGATGCCCGTAATCTGGATGAAAGGGTAACATCTGCGAAACCGAGCTGAAGGAAACCAAGGAAGTTGGAGAGAAGGAATACTGTCCTGGAGCAGCGGTCTGAAGATGCTGAAGGGAGGGCCCGACAGAACAATGTCAGGTTGCTTGGGGTTTCAGAAGGCCTTGAGGGCTCAAACCCCACTCAGTATGTGGAGAACTTCATATTGCAGGAAATTGATGCATGGAAGTTGTCGCAAGGATTTGCTGTGGAGCGTGCTCACCGCTTGCTGCAAAAGAGGCCCCCCCGTGTCACACCCTAGACCAATTATTGCAAAAATCCTAAACTTTCAGGACAGAGAGGTGATATTGAAGTACTCAAGGGAACGTGGCGAGATTTAGCGGGACAATTCCAGAATTGCCATCTACCCAGACTATACGCCGGTGGTTCAGAGGGCCAGGAAATCTTTTGTACCGATTAAAGCTAGACTCATGCATCTGAATGTTAAATATATGCTTATATACCATGCTAGGCTCAAAATCATTTATAAGGACAGTGCACACTTCCTTGAAACCTCTGTGGCGGCCAACATGTGGCTGGAGCATAAATATTTGGCGGGCGGGGAGGAACTGGTTACATGAGGTAATGGGAACTAACAAAAGGGCCGGTGGGCACCGCTGGGGAGAGGAAGCAATTGAACTGGGTGCAGTGGGCCTCCTGCGGACTCGCGGGTGCCTTATGGTGTCTGCTGCTGCCAGAATATTGGTTTTTCACTTACGATGGGAGCAACGTTTGATCACCTGCCAGGGTTTATTGGTCTGTCCCACGCATAGGCTGGTGTTGGCCTGTTGCTGACACCCTCTACTCAGCCACAATGGCCTGGATAGGCGCAAATGGTGCAGGTACGTGTGAGCACTGTATGTATGGTGCAGTTGCTGGGCGGAGATTTGTTGTTCTGTTTATAGCATTGTTGGTTGTATGTTCTTCACACATTTGGGTACATTTGACACATGAATGGATTATCTGGCTGGGAATGTGGAAGGGGACAGGGCGGCAGTGGGTGACCCGCGACTCAGGGTCAACTGTGAAGGACTGTGGGAGGGCTGTAGGGGAGCGTAAGATAGGTACTAGACATTCGCACGATGATCGCCAATAAGGTGCTGACATGGAATGTGCAGGGGCTGGGCACATACTTGGGCAGGAACCGAGTGAAGTCCTTCCTTAATCGGACAAAGGTGTCCATTGCCCTATTGCAGGAGACCCACCTAACAGCTGAGGCACTGGAAGGGGTTAAAGAACGCTGGGGGGGGGGAATGGGACGGCATACTCTAAATACTCTAGGGGGGTGTTTACGTGGATAAGTGATGCTGTGCCACTCCAGTTCTTAGAGGAAATTGCAGACAGGGATGGGAGGTATCACATCTTGAGGGGTTACATAGATCACATTGAGGAGTGTATAGTCATTTCTTACTTGCCAAATCATGGTATCCCACTGCATGTCAACACGCTCTGTGCTCATATAGCGCACGACCCGGAGTGCTTTTTCGTATAGGTAGCCGACTTCAATTGCACCAGAGATCTTATGTTGGACAGGTCCTCCCCTCCTCAGGGAAGTTCTACACCAGTGTCTACAGCTCTCAATGCGGTTTTGGCCAACCTAGATCTGGTGGATGTATGGAGAGAGCTAAACTCGGAGAGCAGGGGTTATTCCTTCTACTCCTCACCCCATGCCCTGTACACCAGGATTGATTATTTCTTTGTTGGCCGATATCAAATGGCGGAACTAGGTGAAGCAGAGTACTTGGGTCGAACAATATCTGACCACTCCCCATTATTGATGAGGTGGGACATTTATGGCCCCAGGCCCCCCATTCCACTGTGGCGTATGCTGACAGAACACCCTAACGAACCAAATCTTAAGGGACAAGCTACAGAAGGTGTTAGATGAGCGAAACATAGGCAGTGTGAAGGAGTGGGGTACTGTGTGGGAAACTCTGAAAGTAGTGATCAGGGGGGGTATCATTGCTAGTGCGGGGGACATTCGTAGAACCCTGAAGGCGGACTTTGAAAGACTAGAGGACGAAATTCGGGACATGGATGCTCGGGGGTGGGACATCTGTCAGGGGAGGAAGGGTTGGCTGAAACTAGGCACCGCTGCCTTGAAGCATGGGGGAGACTGGCCAAATACGACTACAATGTCAAGAACACCAGAGCTCATGCACAGGGAGCTAGGTTGGGTAGACATTTATTGTGGCTCTGCAAAAAGGAACACCTCAGACATTTGACCACAGAGTTGAGAGACGACAGGGGTAGCATGTGTAGGACGCAGCTCGAAATGAATAGTATTTTTGCTAAGTACTACTTCCAACTCTATAGCCGCAAGGAACTGATCCCACAGGAGGAAGTGATAAGCGCTCTCGCAGAGATAGGGCTCCCCAGACTACAGGCAGTGCGCCAGGTTGCGCTTGACCAAGCTATCATGGTTGAGGAAGTGAGTGAGGCGATCGCTTCACTTGCCCCCAGCAAAACCCTGGGCAGTGATGGGCTCCCCCCTGAATTTTACAAGACATACGCATCAACGGTGGCCCCAGTGTTGCTCAAGGTTTTCGAAGAGGCTTATGTGAAAGGCGAGCTTCCCGCGACTATGAGGGAAACCTTGGTAATCCCGATCCCCAAACCTGGGAAACCCATGGATAAATGTGAATTCTATCGGCCACTGGCCATGTTAAATTATGATATGAAAATTGTTGACGACTATACTCGTGGGGCGACTTCACAGAGTAATCACGGGACTGATACACAGCGATCAGAATGGTTTTGTTCCTGGCCACAACACTGCCTTGAACTTGCATCATCTGCAACACATCATTGCGAAGACTAATGAGTGCCCGGAAAAGTACACAGTGGTGTCGTTGGACGCAAAAAGGCTTTTGGCTCACTTTACTGGGAATGGTTGTTTGCAGTATTGCAGGAATTTGGGTTTGGGGATCAGTTCATACGCTGGGTGAAAATCCTATATGCATCACTGATAGAAAGGGTTAAGTCTGGGAGGCAGGAGGCAGCAGCGTGGGACATATAGAGGGGAACACGCCAGGGGTGTCCGTTATCACCCATGATTTACGTGCTGGCACTGAAGCCTTTAGCAATGTACCTTCACAAAGAATTCCTTGAGGCAGGCATATGGGTGGATGGAACTCACCATTTAATATCACTATACACTAATGATGTTCTGCTCTACCTCAGGGACCAACAACATAATTTTCCAATAGTTATAGCTGTCCGGAATATTTTTCAGCAAGGAGAAGTCTTGCCTATTTCCACTGGCAGGTCTTCGAGGGATGGACATTGAGGACCTACCAGAACTGGGGCTTCCGTGGTGTGCAGAATCCCTTAAATATCTAGGGGTACACATCATGCACACACCTGAGGAAATGCATGCACGTAATACGGTAGGGGTGGTACAGGGCCTGAGGAGATCGATGACATTCTGGTCTAGGCTACCATTTTCGCTGTTGGGCAGGGTTGCTATTACAAAAATGATTGTTTTACCCAGATGTTTGTACTTCTTTACTAATGAGCACTACTACATCAAGGTCTCCTTCTTCCGCTTGTAAGACTTGCTGATCAGGGGTTTCCTTTGGGGATCGTCGCTCCATACATTTGCTCTTGTGACACTGTGCCTACCCTACAAGGAAGGAGATGTGCAGCTCCCAGATCTAGAGAGGTACTATGTAGTGGCACAACTCAGCTTTGTAGTTAAGTGGCTGTCCAACGATGTGACATTTGAGTTGCTGTTACTACAGCAGCTAGTGGCCCCTGCAAACCTTAAAGAAGTACTATGGTTGCTGCTGAACTGCCAGGGCACCACCCCGAGGACGCTGAAACTGTTGAAGCTAGATAACCCTTACTCACCTGAGGTCGCATTAGCTGCTAATGTATGTGGAAATAGGGAAGATCATGTGGCAGCACAGAGATGGGAGGGATGGGGTGTCTCCACATGGGGCGACATGTACGAGAATGGTACATTTAAAGCAATTAATGTCATAACAGAACAAACGTGGTTGCGCAGGGGTCAATTCTTGCGGTACCTGCGAGTGATGGGGGTTGCCAAACGAAAATGGTCAGGGTGGCCTGAGGAGCTGGAGGCAACACCACTATTGACTTTGGTGTGCTTTTTGGATGATGGCTGGCGACCAATATCCAGACTATATAGCGGTTTGATCAACAGAACTAATCCTGGAGCTCTGAACTGAAGGCACATTGGGAGGCAGACCTTGGGGGGGGGACATAGAAGGGAGGGACTGGGAACGCATACTGGGTTTCCCTCGTGACGTGTCCAGGAACCCCGATTTTAAACTGGTTCAAATGAATCTGCTGTATCGCACCTACATGACACCTAGCAGGGTGGCTAAGTTCAATAGTACTAAGCAACCGATATGTCCTTGGTGTGGTGGCGTAGGGGCTGACTTGATCCAGACGTTTTGGGGCTGCACAAAGGTACAGGGTATCTGGGCCAGAATAGAGCAGGCGTGCAGGAAAGCAGGGGTCACAAGATATACCTGGAATCCGAAAGAATGCTTGTTGGGAGCATATCTGAGAAACAGCAAACATAAGCATGCCATTAGGTTTATGGACATGGCATGCATTTTTGCTAAACTGTGCATTGCCATGGCCTGGAAATCAACTAGGGTACCACAATATACACGCTGGCACAGGGATTTTGAGATCTGGACTGAAGCAGAGTCCAGAGTGTTGGCTAAATCAATGAACAACCCGGTAGCGATCATGGGTGGAACCTATGAGTCCTGGAAGCTACTGATCTGGGACATGTTTCATCCCTCAGATGATATGCCAGCGTGAGTGCTATGCTATACTATATGATGCTGTGCAGATGTGCTGACACCCTGAGCCTTGTGCCCCATCGAGTACCCCTCTTGCCCCCCAAGAGACACACATTGCCGAAAAGCATGTCCTCAGCATTAATGAAGGCGGCCTGAAGAGGGTCCTCACACAACTAGCCTAAGGATGGAACCTAAATTCTCAACACCTAGTTTACATGGGTGAAAAATGTTGTTCTTGTTGTTATTGTGTTTAATTGTTTTACAGGTCTGCAATTAGCCTTGTAAATGCGCACGCTACATTTGTGATAACGAATGGAAACCAAGGCAGTGCAAATGTATGTTTATAAAAATGTAAATAAAAAGAAATAAAAAAAATAATGTCTTCAGCCAGAAGAAAGGCTCATTGGCTCCCTATCCGGGAATGGATTATCTTCAAAATCCTGTCCATTTTTGCACAAATGCCTGAGCAAAACTGCCCCTCAATACCTATCAAAGAAAATAGAAACACCCAAGTCCATCAGACCAGCCAGACCAGCCAGACCTCTACACCCATAGACTTGCTCTGCCCAAACCAGAAAAGCCAAAGGAGGGGGTGCAAGTTTCCAGTTTGTCATGGTAATGCACTGGAACGCGCTACCTCAGGAGCTTAGAGCAGAAACCTCGTACTGGGTCTTCCGAAGAACAGTGTAAACGTGGTTATTTGTCTAACTGACTCCCCCCACACGATACAACCATCACAGAGTCTCCCTTGGTGTCCATTCCCACCCTGTTGAAGCACTTGCATGTAACTGCTTTGTAACAGCACCCTGATGCCTTACGATTTAGACGCTTTATAAATGTAAAAAATAAATTAAATCAATGATTTTAAAATGAAATATTTTTTCCTTTTTTATATTCAATGTTATAAATTGTGTAAGGTATAATGTATACCAAAAACACAAATAAAAAAATATAACTTCAATACTCATTCTCTCCCCTCCACCGGATGTTATCAGAGTATGACTTCAGATGGGGGAGCTTTGTTTGTCATTTAGCCCTTTTGTGTCCTTCAACTCATCATACAGCACACAGCAACCTGTCGGGGGGAAATTCTGCCGGGGTCGGCCGTGCCGTCCGCGGACCTCCAGGCAGGGAGGCCCCAACTCCTCCCGTGTATATCCCAGATGAGATGAGATAGAGTATGAGACGCACACAAGGAGCAAGGTGACTCTGCTGTTTATTAGACAAAACGGCAGGGATGGGTCAAGGAGCGTACGCGTTCGTCCTGACACACACACAATCGTGGGGCTCGCAGGCCCTTTTTACGGTATTATGACGCGCTACTTGCGTCACTTCAGAAAGTTAACAAAAACCCTATCGCCACTCTTAATTGGGTGTTCGAGTGGTAGGGTTAGTATAGCACACATATAGAAAATGATATTAGTGGACAAGGTGTAGTCAGGTGGTATATCTGGGTTGTCCCTACAATTAGATACATGAGAATTGTTACATGAAGACTCCTGAGGATTGGCTAAATTTGCTGGCGTCAGTGATAAGAGCCCCATGTTCTGATTGGTGCGCCCGTGAGCTTCCCAGCCTGGGACCACCGTCGTTCCCAGCTCTCGGTGTATCTGTAAGTTGTAACAATGTTTCACTATGGGTACATGCAGACAATGTGAGGACTTATTCATAGCTGGACGGGGAACCGCTCCCACTGTTGCAGATGTCCATTGAGCCTTTCAAGTGTATCTGCCAGTGTCTCGTAGCGAGGGATCCAGACGCCTCTGTTCTCCTGGGTTTGGCATCTCGTCAGGTTCGGCTTGGTCACGTGGGGAGGGACCGTGAAAGAGGCAGAATTCTGCACAATTAATATTGTTTTTCTACTGCGCGTCTGGTTTAATTTGTCGGGGTGACTTTAACGTTGGTGCGTGGAGTACGAGGTTGCAACATCGTGCCTTTGATGATTTGCTCTTGGAACGTAGGTTTGCAACATTGCGACCTTGGCTGGTTGCTTCGCCAAGCTCATTCTGCAGGATCAGCAACTGACTCTTGCCTTGTTAATGTCCACGGGAGCTCTTGTTTGAGGCCTCCTTGGGCCTGGTGCATAAGTTGTCCGTTTGGTGTACAGGTGCTTTAGGTTATAGGAGCATATAATTTTATGACCAGTATTGTCTTCATTATACTTCTCATGGCGGTAACTGGTTTCAAGAGAAGCGTGAGCAAGCTAGTAGAAGAGTTCATGACGCGTCTTGCGTTTCTGCATTCTGAAAGCCTATGTAAAAATAATAAAGATGCACGTCCGTGAATATGCCTGTCGCCTACGTCATAGCACTGAGTATATTCTTCGTGTAGGTTGGTGTGGGAATGTCCAGTGTGTACATTTGTACAGATGTGCTTCCCGTTGTCTAGGTCGTCATGGCATCTCTAACGACGTGTAGATTTTAGTCTAGTTGATCCGTGCCGCAGGTGTCGGCATGGCCAGTGCGGGCTGTTGGGCAGGCAGATGGACACATCCGTATGTTCCTGTACCAGGGTATCTGGTCGTCTGGCAAATGGACAAACTCTTCTCGTGGCGGGTGTTTGGGTCATGACCCTCTAGGCCATGCGCGAGAGGCGAAGGACGGGAGCCTGGTCTTCCATTCTCCCACTTCAGTCCCCCCTCTGGTCGACTTGTCGACCACAAACATATCCTTCTCGTTATCTCCTCTTACTCGCCATATCTTAGTTATTCCTCCGAGATGTCCATAGTGGTTTACATGATCTTCAAAGGACCAATACATATATTCACAGGTACCTCCAGGAGTACAGTATACCCATCTTCCTATGTAGCTCCTGGGGTTTCTTGGGTTCTCGATCTTCACGGATGGTGGGTCTAGATGGTTGGTTATTATTTGGGTGCGCAGCTTCTCCCTCTCCTGTATTATTACACCTGTATGCTGGCCGTCATCTGTTGGCATCAAGGGGTGCATTCCCACCATTTCCAGCAACTCGTCAGTAGTGCGTGCCTTCCGTGCCTTCCAAAATCTAATTATGATCAGGGTAGCTCCAGCCAATATAGTACAGCCCACTATTATTTTCAGTCCATCTGACAGCCAAGATGGCATCCATGACCATAACAGTGAAAACCAGCTCTTATCCTTGTTCACACTGTTGCTTTCATCCATCATTTTGGAGTGCATCTGGGCCAATTGCGAAACTGCTTCTGTCAGTGT
The DNA here is from genome assembly GCF_040938575.1 of Ambystoma mexicanum. Taxonomy (NCBI): domain Eukaryota; kingdom Metazoa; phylum Chordata; class Amphibia; order Caudata; family Ambystomatidae; genus Ambystoma; species Ambystoma mexicanum. The sequence goes on along the minus strand of NC_090923.1, from coordinate 1,213,114,562 downwards.
ACCATTGTCAGCATCATTGGCAGGTATGAACGTGCAGCATGATTGTCCTATCTTTGCACAAACTCCTCCTTCCATTGCTGTGAGAAGGTCCAATACATATCTGTTCTGTAGTGCTACCATCCTTACAGCTCGCAGCTCCTCTTTTATTGCGTTGAACCCATTTACTGTAGAATTGATGGTCATCATTAGTTCCCATCTAGTTATTTGGAGCCATTTTGCGTTTGCGTAAGCCTGTAGTCCCGGGTGTATTATTGAGGAGAAGAACATTGCTGCTCTGATAAATAGTCTGTGTTCTGGCGGTATTGATGTTAGTGCCGTTTCCGACCTTCCCCACAGGTAATTTCCTGTCAGCGGCTCTCCTTGTCTTTTTCTTCTATTTAGGACAGTGTCATTGCTGTTGGTCCTGTTCCCTTGCTTCTCCCGAAGTGGTGCAGATCTCTTTCTTCTCTTATCCCCTTCATTCATTCTAGGAAATTTCGCCACATTGACATGCTTCTTAGGTACCACTAGTGATGGCACATTGACGTGTACCATTGTGCACACACCATTCCACAGGGGAGGCAGCGTATGGTATGCCTTTTCTCCACAGGCCCAATAATGGTCCATTATTACTGCTGTTCCCGCTCCCCCCTCAGGTAACTCCGTCACACTTGCACAATTGGTGTTATATCCTACGTCCACCTCTCCTTTATGCTGGTAGCATACCTTGGGCGCAGTCAACGGTAGTATCGTTATTGGGTCTTCATCTTCTTCTACCCACGTGAGCATTGGTACATACTTGATCCACGTCGTCCAACATCGGTGATTGTGTGCCTCGATGGTTGAGATAGTTTCTTTTGTTACCATGTTGCTGCCAATCACTCCTATCTCCCAGCTGTTGTCCAGATACACCTTTCCTGTTATCGTCAGTAGCGGCCTCTCCCAGCATCCTTGTTTACCCGGAACTTCAGTGGCGTACCAATCACATGGTAAATACTGCAGTGTTACTTTCTGTGTTTCTCCTTTTGCAGGGCCACTTGTTATATATTTGAATGCTTCAGCATGTAAACTGGTCTTGTGATAGCTCAAGTAGGTCTTGAGGAAGTTGTTTTCATATGGGTATGATTCTCGTGTTTTCCATGTCATGTGCACTACAGTTCCTTGGAATCTTCCTTTCGTCTGGAACAGTGCCAAGTATATTATGCACTGCGCTATCTTCTCATTTATTTCTGTGGCAACAAATGTTCGTGAAGCACTCATGGCGTATGGTATTAATGAGCAGACGTAGCAGCTATCCTCAGTTGTCTGCTTACCAATGCGGGTCATGTGCTGGTACCATATGTTGTTTGTGACGTGTGCTGAATCTTGTACATAATTATCAATACCTTTATTGTCTGAGTATGTGCTGCGTTTAACTCTATTTTGCTTGGGTGCAATGTTACTACTACCACCTGACGTAACACCTGTTGCAGCAAGGAACGGGGGTATATTAGGTTTGGGTGCAGCAATAAAATTGGTAGCACAGCTGTACTGCCAGACAGAGGCAGCCAAAAATCCGGTGATCATCAAAATCCCTATTATTTTTATTACAACTGCTAATTTCACCGGCATTTTGCTCTTACCTTGCTGCAGTCCTGGCAGCGTATTCTTGCGACGTTAAAGTTGCCCGCCTAAAAATTCTCAGAAATGCTCGTTTTTAGATGTTAGTTTTGTTTTATTTAAGCTCTCCCTATTAAATAGTCATTCAGTGCCCAGGCGAAGAGCTGCTCCCACGCTACTCTAAGTGATCGGTCTCTTAGGACCGGCAAGTATGGGCGGAGGTGGGGCATGTAATATTCTATGGCCAGGAGAAAGGCTGTGTAGTAGACACGTACCCTTCTTCTTTTTAGGTATGTTGGCCTTTTTATTTCGTATACAAATTGGTGTGACAATTCTTCTGGGTAATTATCGTCTGGGAGTACCATCTACGCCTGGACAGTGGACTTGTTAATTAGCTCTCTACTTAACAATACAATAATACGCAGATCCTGTATGTGCGAGAGAAAAAAGTGAACATTCACGTGTTTACATGTGTATTTGTGCGAGAGAACATTCAGTTTAAATTGCAATTATACAATAATACGCAGTTCCTGTATGTGCGAGAGAAAAAGAGAACATTCACGTGTTTACATGTGTATTTGTGCGGCCAGTGGCTTTCAGTTTAAGTTACAACTGTCCTTGGGAGTCAATGGGCGGGGGGGGGGTTTTTTGCGCTCAGATGGCGGAAGTATTTTTACTCTTTGAACGTGTGACCATGGGGTGGGCAGTGTAGGGATCACCCCTTTCTTCGTCAGTTGTTGTCTCTGGGGTGGCTGGGTAGTGAATTGGGTCGTTGTCTGTGGTAGAACTTCCTTCCGCCGTCGGGGATGTTGTTGCTGTTCTTCCAATGGACCTGTCGTTGGCGCTGGGGCGGGTCTGCAGTTTATATATCTTTACATCATGTAGGTGGTTCCAGGCACGCTTGTCCTTTAGTTTTACTGCTCTTGGTGATACTTCTTCTACCAGATGTGGGCCGGTGAACCTTTTGTCGTTCCACTTCCTATTGAAATTGCGAAGTAGCACGTGGTCACCTTTGGCAAGTTTGCACAAGTTCTCTTTTTCTAATTCTGTACTGGCGCCTTCTTCTTGATTTCTGGTGGACCCGCCCCGCGTGCGCTCGAGCTGTTGAGACACAAACACAACACTAGTAATCAAAGACGACACATATTGATACATTTCATCACCTAGTACACTCGCTGAACTTTCGTGGTCAGTGAATGCCCTTGACGTTGGCGTTAGGGGAAGGCGCATTTGACGTCCAGTAACCACCTCGTGTGGGGTGAGGTGGTGGTCGGACCCTGGCCTGTTCCTTAATTCGAATAAGGCTAACGGAAGGCAATACAACCAACTTTTCTTTGTTGTTTGTTGTATCTTTGCAACTGCCTCCTTCAATAAGCCATTCAGGCGTTCACATACACCGTTAGCCTGTGGGTGATATGCACATGCAAATTTATGCTTTATGCTCAGCAGGGCTGTGATATGTTGGAACATTTCGTTTGCGAAATGCGGGCCGTTGTCTGATCTTAACACCTCGCACACTCCCCACCTGGGGAAGACCTCCCTTACTAGGAATTTGGCTGCTCTAAATGCATCTGGGTGTGAACAGGGCCCTGCTTCAATCCACCTAGAAAATGGGCATACTACTACAATCATATACCTATTACCTTGACATATGTTGATCATATCAACATAGTCAATGTGAAGGTGCCGAAAAGGTCCTTCTGGCCGGGGTATGGTACCTCTTATCACTTTTAGGGTATGACCGGCCGTAAACTGTTGACATGTGAGACAATTGCTGATAAAATTTGACACATGAGAATTCAACTCGGGACAGAACCAATCTTCTCTAATTCGTGCTGCAATTATTTCCTTGCCTGTATGGGCTGGGTGATGTAATTGGCTCAGGGCGGTATTTAAAAGTGCCAATGGTATTACAACTTTCCCAGTACCACCCTGGCGCCATAGTGCGTCGGTTGGTGACATTGTACATCCTCTTTTTACCCATATTTCCTTTTCGGCCATTGGTGCAGCCGCTTGTAATTCCATAATCTGTGTGGCTGGGAGATGGGTGTACCCTTCTCTTATTAACATCTCCCTCGCCATTCCCCTCCCTCTCCCTCTCTGTGAGTCTGTGGGGTTCCATATCTCACCAAAGTATGCAGCATATTTCGCATGTGCGTCTGCTGCTGCATTCCCTTTTGAGACGTGGTCTTCACCATTGGTGTGTGCGGTGCATTTTACTAGGGCTAGCTCTTGGGGGTCATTTATTACTTCAATTAATTCAGCCAACAAGAGGGCATGTTGCACTGGAGTGCCATCAGCTCTCCTAAACCCTCTTCTTCTCCATTTTGATAGCCCTGAGTGAACAGTAGATGTAACATATGCACTGTCCGAATATATTGTTACACGTTTGTTAAAACTTTCCTTTAATGCTAATATTAGTGCAACTAGTTCTGCGGCTTGAGCAGAGTAATGCTGTGGTAACTGTACACACTTCATAGCCACACACACCGGCGCCTCCATCATTTTTACCACTGCTGCCCCAGTCCTCCGTATCCCATCTCCTTGATCAATAGTTGATGACCCATCAATAAACAAAAGCTCACCTCCCTCTAGTTCATTTTCTTCAACTTTTCTAGTACATGAATATATTTCATTTAGTTCGGTGCAGTCGTGGGCGTAATCTCCCTCCTCAATTATTTCTGCTAGGAACCTTGCAGGGTTAACAGTGCTACATCTAACAATCGCTAGTTCAGCCCTAGACAAAATGATCTCATAACCTGATGCCCTTTGTGTAGTTAGTGTGGACTTGGGTTTATTCAATATTGCAAATAGTGCATGTTCCACAAACAGTGTAGTTGGACACCCCATCGTTATCGCTGATGCTTTTTCTACTGCAAAAGCAGCTGCAGCGAGACCTTGTTCGCAAGGGAAGTGGCCTAACATCACGGGGTCTAAGTGACCGCTGTAAAAGGCTACTGGTTTATAGCCCATGCTTGTTTTTTGGGCCAATACTGCTTTCATTACTGCTGAGTCGCAATGTGAAAATATAAAAAAGCGTCGCTCATAGTCTGGGGATGCCAGTACTGGAGCTGTTGATATCGCGTCCTTCAATTCGTCAAATGCCTCCCTCATTTCCATAGTCCACCCCAACTTTTTCTCTCCTTTATTTGCTTCCTTCAAACCCTCAAGCAGGGGTCCTATGTATGAACTGTAATCAAATACCCATGCTCTACAGTAGTTGCACAGCCCCAGAAATTGTTGCAGTTCTCTCACAGTCTGTGGCATGGGAGTGCTTGAGATGGCCTGTGCTCTTTGTGGTGCAATCTTTCTTCCATGTTGGGATATCAGTTGGCCAATGTAAAGTACCTGTTCCTGACAGTATTGTATTTTTTCCATGTCTACCTTGTACCCCTTTTCAGCCAATATAGTCAACATTTTTAACGAGTCCTCTCTACATTTACTTTCATTTATACTGCAAATTATTATGTCATCCACATACTGTAACACTGTGCTTTCCACCTCAACGTTAGCCAAATCCATCTGTATTACTCTATTGAAAATTGAGGGTGATTCACAATACCCCTGTGGTAACCTGGTATGTTTCCATTTTGTATTTCGGTAAGTGAAACTTGTCAAATCTTGTGAGTCGGGGTGTAATGATATTGAGAAAAATGCATTTTAAAGGTCTATTACTGTAAATCGTGATGCTTCTGCTGGGATGCCACACAATATTGTGGCCGGGTTTGCTGTTACTGGATATTCTGCTTCTACTATGTTGTTCAAGGGCCTGAGGTCCTGTATGAAGCGCCAAGACCCTCCTTTAGCCTTGCGCACTGGGTACACAGCCGTGTTACATGGTGATTCTGAGGGGACCAATATGCCATTGTTTATAAGGGCCGTTATAGTTTCATATATGCCCTCATCTGCCTCTTTTGACAGTGGGTACTGCTTTACTCTTGGTAGTATGGCACCTTTTTTCAATTTTATCCGTACACCCCCTATGCTTTTTATGCATCCTACGTCATAAGGGCTAATGGTCCATAATGATTTGGGCACCTTTGACATATCCTCCTTAAAGAAAGGGACTGGGGTGCATGCAGGTGCCTCAAGTGCCATCGCAATTTTCTGTGCTATTTGTTTGTGAGCCACTCTTAGCCATATTTCTACACTCATCATGAACACCATTTCCCCCTCCTCCTTTTCTTCTGAGAACAGCTCTTCATCTGACACCTGGGTCAACCTACATCCTTCTGCTAGTGCTATCACTGCCCTCCATGCTCTTCCTTCTTTGTCTTGGGCGTGCACAGCAATATACTCAGCTGTTGCAATAATGCTCTCAATGTCCATTACAAACACCTTTCCTTCTTGTTCATTAACAGGTGTTTCTGGTCGGAACAGATAAGCTGCTGGCCTCCTCCATATTTTCCCTTCTATCCCTGGCATCCATGCAAATGCCATGTCTGTTCCATACTGGAATAGCTCGCCATCTACTGGTTCCGCCCTAATCGCTGTCTGTCCGCAGTATGCTTGCATAATCTGTTGTGCTGCTAGCATGTTAATCCCTGGAGTAGAGCAAATTATACCATCCTCTGTAAAGGAGATTGTCATATTTAACCTATTCATTATGTCCCTCCCCAGTATATTTACTGGTGAGGCACTATAATACAAAAGTGGAACTGACAGATCATAATCTCCGATAGATAAAGGAACGTTATCAGTAAAAGGAACCAACCCTTTAGCCCCAGAAAATCCTTGGGTGTTCATGGCTTCGCCTGACATCTTAAATTTACCTTCCCTTATGCAAGACCGGGTTGCCCCGGTGTCAACAAGGAATGATAACTTTTTGTCACCTATCGTTACCTCTATGCGTGGCTCCTCCGCACTATTAGGTGTTACTGACAGGATGGGACACACCAAGGCCGTCTGTGGGCTGTCCTATTGGGGATACAATGATTGGCCATTCCCTGTGTAAGGGTTGTGTCCCAAGACCGTCACCCTACCCAATTGCGTTTGTTCAGTTTGGGGTTGCTGTGTTAGCGCTACTTGTTGTTGTGGCAGTGAATATGTTTGTGGCTGTTGTTGCGTTATTTGTTGTTGTTGTATGTCCTGCTGTTCTTGTGATGGCCTAGGTTGTGCCTGTTCATTCCATGCTGGTGTTCCTGGCCTGACCCTACACGTACGTGACATGTGTCCTAATAATCCACAACTCCAACACACGGGTGGTTCCCTACTCTGCCATGGGAAGCTCCCTGTGTTGTCCTGGTATACCGGTTGCCCTGTGGGGTAGGGGTTTCGTCCCCCCACCTGCTGTTGGGTATTATATCCGTATCCTCTCCCTCTCATAAATCCTCCTCTCCCTCTGTTATAACTATAATACCCAGCTCCTTGCATTGGGTACCCTCCTCCCACGTTTGGTGCGTGTAATTGCAGTGGCGGCACTTGCTGTGTTATACTTTGTGGGGGTGCTATTTGAGCTGGATCTTGTGCAGCCACTACTTGTGTGGGGCTTTGGGCCATTGGTGTGGGCGTAGTTATTAGTGCCCCTTCCATAGTGTATTTAGTAAGTTTTTTCTGTACTAGTTTGGCCTCTTCTGTTTTCCTGTCCTCTTCCTTTTGTTTCATTTTTCCTTGCCATATCCTGCAGTGATGTACTATAGTCAGCTGTATTTCTGGCCACGGTTTTGCTTCCATTCCCACTACTTTCTTTAGTTGTTTCTGAACTCCTTCTGGGAGCCCTTGTACTAGTATATGATAAAATATGGCTGGTGTTTTATCCCATTGTTCTCTAGTTTCCATGTGCCACTTCTCTTGAATATCCTGGATATAATCAACAGGATCCTCATTCTCACGCATCTTACGGGAAGTAATTGCTCCTATGTCTGATGTGTCTGGGTACTGTACTCTCAGTGCCTGCCATAACGCATGCCTGCAGTTTGCAAATGGCGCCCCATCATGCGATGTGTTCGTTATTGTTACCCCATGGAATCCTGCTCTCTTCCAGATGTCGTCCGCTCTATCCCCTAATATTGATATTAACAGGCCCTTCACATCTCCTACTGCTAGTTTCTGTCCTGCGGTGTGTTTTTCCATTTCATATATCCACTTACCCGCACCTCCACTTAGTGATGGGAGCCTACATTTTATATTTTCTTTATCCGTATGCTTCCAAGGTACATACTGCGGTCTAACCCCTCCTCTCTCCAACAGTGGCATTAAGTTGTGTCTTGTGTCACCCTTTACGCTCCATAATATTGAGTCTTCACACCCCTCCTCTTCCACCGTTTCCTTTACCACTTCAAATTCTTCCTTACTACCCCTGCTCCTACCTCCCTCTTCTTCCTTTCCCCTTTTTTCGTCATTTCCTGTGTTTAATATGGGTATGTTTATTTGTCTGTCTTGCCTGCGGCTAGGGAGGTCTCTAAGCCGACATGCATAGGGAGTCAATTCGTCCATGAAGGGCGCAAGCTTTATTGTGCGCAGCGAGCGTGTGGCGGTTGAGCATGTAGGGTGCGATGGGGGAGGGCGTGATGGAGATGGTGATAGTGTGGCTTCATGGGTTTGTTTTTCCACTAGTTGGTGCACCCTCTCCTCACTTCGTTCTAGCTCCTCCCTTCTCTTACTGATCCATGGCGAGTCTATGTTTGTTCTAGTGAGGTACAGCTTATCTAAGCTTTCCCTTTCACTCTTTCTTCCTCCCCTCTCTACTCCTTCTTCCTCCTCACTGCAAAAATCAGTCATAAATGGTATCCCCCACTCTGCCTTTTTCCCTTTTACTGTTACTGTTTCTAAGTCTATTAGCTCCATTTCTCCTCTTCCTTTGTTACCAACTGCTCCCCCTGGTGTCGATGTTGTTGCTACTTCTCTACTTCTATATACATCCCCCCATTTTTCACTCTCCCTATTACTCCCTTCTCTTTCCCTTTCACTCCTCTCCTCCATCTCCCTACTATTTTCCTCTCTTTTCCTTTTTAGTTCCTCCATTACTTCGTTGCTCATCTGTTCCAATATTCTTTCATCCTCTTTCTTCCTTTCCCATTTCACCCTTTCTCTTTCTAGTTCTTTCCCCTCTTCATATTTCTTAGCTGCCTCTGATACTACCCTCCTCCTCCATATTTCCATTTCCCTTTCTTTATCTTCTTCTTCCTTCTTTTTTTCTCTCAACACTACTCTTGACACCCTGTCTGCTGCTGCTTTTACCCTTTCAGCTTCTATCCTTTGCTCCTCATTTCGTTCCCTTAATTTGTCCAATTCGTCTTTACCCTCTTTCTTTCTCCTCACTCTCTCCTTTTCCTCCTTCTCAAGCTGTTTTATTAATTCGTTCTGCTCATCCCTTAGCTTTGCCAATTTTTCCTCCAAAATCTCTTCTCTTTGTCGTAATAGCTCCTCCCCCTTCATCTCACTCTCCCTTGTACTATCCTCGTCTGTTCTCTTTACTGCCTCCCTCTCTTCTCCCGTTAGTGAGCCCCGTAATTTTAATAATATCTGTGCAGCTACCCACTCATCATGTCCTATCTCTACAATCTGCTCTTCTCCAATCCTCCCCTCCCCCACTGTCATCTTCCTATGAACCACATATGGTGGAGGGCTGTATGCTGGGTTCGAGTATCCTTCAGCCGCCCTTAACTGTCCTTCTATTTCTCCTAATTCTCTTAGAGGGTACAACCCTTCTCCCCCTGTTTTCACTCCCGGTGTTATGGGTATCTCGTTGCTCGGTTCCTTTTTTATGTTGTCTAATTTATCAATCTTTTCTCCTCCCTCTCCTTCATTCCCCGTATTCTTTGTCCTTTCACACCCCTTTTCCCCATCCGTTCCTTCTTTCTTAATCTCCTTTTCTTCCGGTGTTTCCCCCATAGTGAACATTCCATTTTGTCCTGGTCTGGACCCCTGGAACATCCTCCATAAGTTAAACACCTCCACATGGTTTGCCAACTTCTTCCCCTTGTATGTATTGTGCAGATGGTTTAGCAGTGAATGTTGGGCATATGGATCGAAACTACCATTAGGCGGCCATGGTGTTAACATTTTGTTGTCCGTCCCCTGGGTCCACTCTATGCTGTACTTAATTAATTTCTCCCTATGTGGTGGCAGTGTGGTGCATATGTATTGTAGTGGGGTAGTGAGGGTGTTCCCCCACCCTCCCGACCCTCTCCCGTATGACATAGTGGCACTCCCCTTGTTACCCTTCCCTTTACTAGCAGTTTACAATATACAACCTTGTATTGCTTACCTTGCCCCGCAAGTGTGGGGACTTACGACAATCCTTTGACAAATTATGCAATAATAATAGAAAAAATAATAATAATAAAAACAAATATATGTATATATGTATGATGTTATATTATATTCCTTCCCCTACGGCCCCCTGCGGCCGAAGCGCACACAGCCCCCCGCGGCTGCGTACCCCTTACGACGATCTTATACAGTCGTCCTGTTTCCCCGTTCTCCTCCCCCTTTTACACTTGCCGTGGCCGGCGTTCTCCGTGCGCAGCCACGCCCCTTTCCCCTTCTCCTCTTTCGATCCACTCGTTTATCGTTTATCTCCGTATCCGCTCCTTTATCATGTTTCTCTTCCCCACCACTCTCAAACCCAAAGTTCCTTGTGCTCGCGATATCCTATTAAATTCCTACTGGTGACGTCACCGATTTCTTCGAGCTGCTGGTACATTCTTATTATGTTCTTTAAGTTCAAAATACACTTGCAATCTACCCCGCTAACCCTACAGCTGTCTTCCTGTCTCTCCTGGAACAAGGTAATCTCATCAATAATATAACCGGACTGCGCACGCTGCGTCGCCTCGCGTGTGATACGCCCCTCAACAGGAGGGCTTAACCAGCCAATTATCTTCCGTATTGGGCAACTATGTAACTAGCTACCGCCTACAGGGAAACGTCATCTACCTATCGAGTTTCTTGCTCGAACAATAGGGAACCTCGTCATCTACCTATCGAGTTTCTTGCTCGAACAATAGGGAACCTCGTCATCTACCTATCGAGTTTCTTGCTCGAACAATAGGGAACCTCATCTACTCATTGATCAATAAATGTCAAATCGTAGGAAACCACACACACCCACCCCTACACGTTAGTCGCGATTTAGGCCAATCAGTGTCTACGAGCGGTCACACGTGATGTTTTCGTGCTCCGCCCCCCTCTTTTTGCGTGACGTAGCCGACTGCTTTCGCACTCGTCTCGTCACCTATTCATTCCATTAGCAACACTCAGTTAAACCTTCGCCGCGCATCTGTACAATACCTCCCTCCTCCCTTATTTACTCCCTCCCCTTCCCTCACAATTTCGCATTGCTCGTTGTGCGTGTCATGCTCACCAAGTTCTCTCGATGCAGGGCCGCTCGACTGCGTGCACCCCTCCAAGCGGCTCGCCACCTCCCCTCGTCTGGACCACGTCTGGACACTCGCCAACCGCGGGCGGGATACTTCTCAACCGGCTCCCGAGGGCCAATATCCGGATTGCGCTGTCCGGTCTTCTCGCAGCTCCGCGATGGTCCTGTAGTCCTCAGAAGGGGGCAACGGCAGAGGGGGCCGCGCCGCCGGGCCTCCTCGCAATGTGAGTGCCTGGAAAAAGTAAAAATAAAAAGTCGATCTTAAACAGATCTCAGCAGTGCCTCCAACTTGTCGGGGGGAAATTCTGCCGGGGTCGGCCGGGCCGTCCGCGGACCTCCAGGCAGGGAGGCCCCAACTCCTCCCGTGTATATCCCAGATGAGATGAGATAGAGTATGAGACGCACACAAGGAGCAAGGTGACTCTGCTGTTTATTAGACAAAACGGCAGGGATGGGTCAAGGAGCGTACGCGTTCGTCCTGACACACACACAATCGTGGGGCTCGCAGGCCCTTTTTACGGTATTATGACGCGCTACTTGCGTCACTTCAGAAAGTTAACAAAAACCCTATCGCCACTCTTAATTGGGTGTTCGAGTGGTAGGGTTAGTATAGCACACATATAGAAAATGATATTAGTGGACAAGGTGTAGTCAGGTGGTATATCTGGGTTGTCCCTACAATTAGATACATGAGAATTGTTACATGAAGACTCCTGAGGATTGGCTAAATTTGCTGGCGTCAGTGATAAGAGCCCCATGTTCTGATTGGTGCGCCCGTGAGCTTCCCAGCCTGGGACCACCGTCGTTCCCAGCTCTCGGTGTACCTGTAAGTTGTAACAATGTTTCACTATGGGTACATGCAGACAATGTGAGGACTTATTCATAGCTGGACGGGGAACCGCTCCCACTGTTGCAGATGTCCATTGAGCCTTTCAAGTGTATCTGCCAGTGTCTCGTAGCGAGGGATCCAGACGCCTCTGTTCTCCTGGGTTTGGCATCTCGTCAGGTTCGGCTTGGTCACGTGGGGAGGGACCGTGAAAGAGGCAGAATTCTGCACAATTAATATTGTTTTTCTACTGCGCGTCTGGTTTAATTTGTCGGGGTGACTTTAACGTTGGTGCGTGGAGTACGAGGTTGCAACATCGTGCCTTTGATGATTTGCTCTTGGAACGTAGGTTTGCAACATTGCGACCTTGGCTGGTTGCTTCGCCAAGCTCATTCTGCAGGATCAGCAACTGACTCTTGCCTTGTTAATGTCCACGGAAGCTCTTGTTTGAGGCCTCCTTGGGCCTGGTGCATAAATTGTCCGTTTGGTGTACAGGTGCTTTAGGTTATAGGAGCATATAATTTTATGACCAGTATTGTCTTCATTATACTTCTCATGGCGGTAACTGGTTTCAAGAGAAGCGTGAGCAAGCTAGTAGAAGAGTTCATGACGCGTCTTGCGTTTCTGCATTCTGAAAGCCTATGTAAAAATAATAAAGATGCACGTCCGTGAATATGCCTGTCGCCTACGTCATAGCACTGAGTATATTCTTCGTGTAGGTTGGTGTGGGAATGTCCAGTGTGTACATTTGTACAGATGTGCTTCCCGTTGTCTAGGTCGTCATGGCATCTCTAACGACGTGTAGATTTTAGTCTAGTTGATCCGTGCCGCAGGTGTCGGCATGGCCAGTGCGGGCTGTTGGGCAGGCAGATGGACACATCCGTATGTTCCTGTACCAGGGTATCTGGTCGTCTGGCAAATGGACAAACTCTTCTCGTGGCGGGTGTTTGGGTCGTGACCCTCTAGGCCATGCGCGAGAGGCGAAGGACGGGAGCCTGGTCTTCCATTTTCCCACTTCAAACCTCTTAGTTCTGACACCTCCGTCAGCTGGCTCAGTATCACCATGTCCCTCGAGGACTCCTCATAAGGGACCTGATACGAATATCTGGTCAGCCAGATACAAAATGAGCATTCCTCAACCTTATTCACTGGCATGGGCGTATCTCTATTAGCCATCATCATGTCCTTCTTGGGACTATATCATTTGCCACTGACGATATGCTCTCTGTATTCTATACCTGCACCCTGAACTTGCGCATCCGGATTCAATGGTCAACCCCTTGGCCTTCAACCTGCTGAACATTGTGTGTAATCTGTTATCATGCTCCTCTTGCCCTTTCCCATTAACCAGAATATAGTCCTGGTATAGGCGTATGCACGTGTGGGTTTGTATCCCATCCTCGTCTCCAAAATGCAGTGAATGAACAGAGGCCCTAGAAGCAGTACATTTTTTTATTGAAGTGTGTGAGGAATTCCACCATCCACACTCAGAGTGTGTGTGCACACTCCTGGGCTTTTTTGAAATTTTAAATGAAATTGAAATTGAATTATGGTATATTAACCTCTGGAAAATGTGTGGGGCTAATCCACACAATTGTCCTATGCTTACCGCACGACATGTACATAGACCTGTGTACTCTGGGAGGACACAACCTACAGGCTCCATCCCCCTGTCATATGTAGTACATTTAGAGTAGTACATCACGGCATCTCAGAAGGGGGAGGGCACAACCTTCCTCCTGCCATGGCCAGCCTAATTAACTAAGAAAGGCTCCATGGATCCACCCTTTCCTTTGTTAGCTACTGGTGTCGGCCTTGCATACTGTCATGATTCCTGCCCCTCATGTCCCCAGCCCTCCAAGATGTAAGGCTGGAGCCAGGCCACAATCACCTACATGGCCCTCAAGGGCCTCTCCATCCCTCCGAAGACCCACTTTGAGTCAGACTTGGCGCTTATGGCACCAGACTCACTCACTCCCATAGGATAACATTGGGGATTGGACTTGTAGTGCATTGATGGGGACAAGATGGATGCCCCCACATATTTCGGTTCCCAGAACTGCATGTGCAGTCTAGTCTTTTGGGTGTGATTCAGCCCAGAGACACCTGGGATACCCAGAGACTATTTAAGCCACACCCAGGCTGAGAAACATGCTTTGTGTTTTCTGCACCTGCAGCGTGACACTCACTGTGTTCGGATCGGTCTCCAGTAGGCCTGCATCTTTCTTCTGCGCTCAGCTCCTGCAAGAACAAGAACACCGTTAGGAACAGCCTTACCTTGCGGTGCTTCTGCCTATCATTCATCGCTCCTTCTGTTCTGTGGGCATCTTCGGCGGTGTCATTCCCATCCCGGCACGCCGCTTCCTAAGGAAAAGGGAAAAGAACAGAAAAAAGGCATTAGTAAGCATTCAGCAAATCTTCGCTTATTTTTAAAGACTGTACGAGCTTCAAACGCTTACCTGAATCCCAGCCGCTCTGGGGGAACTCTGTCTCCGGAACTTCTCATCTATCTGCAAGAGGGAAAAGACACTCCAGGTTAGCGTGGAAACATCTAGAGGCGCCGCATACCGCACTTACTCACCGCATTTCTTCTTCATAACCGGCATCCATGCTGAAAACGTTGCAGCACCTAAAAGACACAGAAAAAGAACTCAGTTCAATACAAATACAAAAGGGTCGCATCGGGCATCGCGCTCTCACTCACCCTCAGCGCTACTCATCTCAGCAGCACGTTGCCATCCCCGGACGCCAGCCATCATCTAAGGAAGAAAAGGAGCGAACTAAGAGAACTGTTGAAAAGACTCATTATACTTGCTTGTCGGACTCTTGCCAGTGAAGTAACTAGGCAGCAATGAGCCCGCATCAATCAACGCGCCCCTGCGCTAAAAACAGGATGGAGAGCACACTTTCCAAGAAAAAAAGGTGAGCTGTGGATCAAAGGGAAGGGTTGGACCCCGGGGAAGAAGGGGTTCAAGCACACAGAGACAATAGGGAGTTAAAGTCTACCAATCCTCAGTCGAGTAGACTCCAGTCTCCAGTCGAGTAGACTCCAGGGAAGGGTTCGAGGTCGTAAGAGGTCAGAACAGGCTGAGTGACGTCCCCGTGGATACCAGGTGAGTGTTACAGAACACAAAGCCTCACATCAAAATCCACCTGGACTTCATGGAAACGTCAGAAACCGACCAGTTAGCCCACATGTTGGGGCAGCTACGTTCCGAAGTACATGCAGCCAGACAGGAGACCAACACCCTGAGGAGAGAGCTGATAGTAGCCAAAGAATGCACTGATGATTTAAGCGGGGAAGCGTGCCCTTGATGCCAGCACCATCAGCCAATCCCGTTCAGATAACCCTTCCTGGGGCAGTTCCCTTGGCCCCGCCCGAACGATTTACGGGGGATCCCAAGAGGTTTGCAACGTTCATGAACCAGTGCCACCTGCACTTCCTTTGTAGACCAGGGGCCTTTCCGAATGACCAATAACGGGTCGCTTTTGTGCTATCCTACCTGAGTGGTAGCGCTGCAGACTGGTCTGTACCCTTTGTGGCCCAAGACGATCCTTTGCTGCATGACTTCAGGAGCTTTCAGCAGGAGATGGAAAAGCTGTTCGCCCGTCGTACTCATGGGAAGGCATTAGACAACGAACTTCTGTCCCTACGCCAAGGGAATCAACACCTATTAACATACATAGCCACGTTCAATAGACTCGTAGTTGAAGCAGAATGGCCAGTGGAGAAGAGAACCACGTTATTTCATCAGAGGTTGCGGGGGGAGCTCAAGGATGTTCTCGCCCAAGTAGTGAACCCCCCGAAAGACTGCTCAGAATTCATTGACCTTGTTGTTCAACTGGATCATAGGTTGCAGGACCTAAGAGCAGATCAAACCAGACTGGAACCTTGCCCTATGTATGTGCGTTCAAAGGACAATATTGCCCGCACAACGGAAGGTTCAGGAGAACCAATGCAAATCGGGGGGGTCAGATCCCCCTTGACTAAAGCGGAAAGGGATAAAAGGAGACAGCAGCAGTTATGTCTGTACTGTGGAAGGTCAGGTCATTTCCTTAAAGAGTGCCCTGTGAAGCCACCGAGGAGGACGGTAGGGGCCGCGGACAAGGAAGATACCATCAAGGAATCGGAAAACTCCCCAGCCTGGCAAATGTAGTGTTCCACTTGTCGAGCGAAGAAAGTGAACTACAGACCTCCCATTTTGCACTATCTGTGGTCTTGATCAATCACCAACAACCATCTCGGATGCACGCAGTAAGAGCGTACATTGACAGTGGAGCCATTGGGAATTACATCGACCAGGATCTTGCAGCAAAGATGGGGCTTCCGTTACGCCCTAAATCAACCACCGACACTGTTACCACTGTCGACGGCACGGAAATAGCTTCTGGTCCAGTATCCCAATGCACTGCAGTTTTAACCCTTCTGTGCCAGGATGGACACCAAGAATCTATCGTTTTCGACCTCATTAAGGCACCACAGTTCCGGTTGATTTTGGGAATGCCATGGTTGGTAGCTCACAATCCTCGAATCGATTGGCGAGCAAAAGAATTGGCCTTTCCTGAGACTTGCGCCCACACATGTTATCGCCAAGAGAAACAACCAATAGACACCAGAACCTCCACGCTTGCAACTGTGGCAATCGGCACCCTACCAAGTGAATACCAGGACTTTCAAGATGTCTTTCAGAAAGAACAGGCTAATACCCTGCCACCGCATAGACCATACGATTGCCAAATCGACCGGATACCCGGCGCACAAATCCCTTGTGGGCGAATTTACACACTCACGGAACCAGAAAACCAGCACCTGAAGGCCTATCTTGACCAATACCTGGCCAATGGGTTCATCCGTCCCTTGAAGTCTCCAGCAGCCAGTCCTCTATTCTTCGTACCGAAAAAGGAGGGGGACTTGAGAACGTGCATCGACTATCGCGCACAGAACCAGATTACCGTAAAAAAACGCTACCCCCGGCCACTGATCCCTAAATTGCTTGATCAAGTCAAAGATGCCCAAATCTACACAAAGCTAGACCTGATGGGGGCATATCACCTTGTTCGTGTAAAACAGGGGGAGGAATGGAAAACGACTGCTTTTTGCACCAAATACGGCTTGTACAAATATCAAGTAATGCCCTTTGGCCTTTGCAACGCGCCTGCAGCATTTCAGTACTTCATGAACGATGTCCTACGGGAATTGATTGATGTCTGTGCTCTAGTGTACATCAACGATATTCTAGTATATTCCGCATCAAAGCAGGACCACGTTAAACTAGTCCGATCCATATTGGAGAAACTCTGTCAACACCAGCTCTACGCCAAGCTCGAAAAGTGCTCATTCCACATCTCCGAGATGGAATTCCTGGGCTGTATTCTCAGTCCGAATGGAATCCGAATGGATGTACACAAGGTAGATGCTATCCTGAACTAGCCATCCCCAAATTCATTCAAGGGGGTTCAAAGTATGCTGGGTTTTGCAAACTTCTACCGCCGGTTCATCCAAGGATTTTCGCAAATCGTGCATCCCATCACGTCATTGCTAAGGAAAAGCAACAAAAAGTTCCAGGGAACAACAGAAGCTGAGGAAGCTTTCCAGGAACTCAAAGCAAGATTCACATCTACCCCAATCTTACGCCACCCTCGCCCTGATCTCCCATACCTGGTGGAAACGGACGCCTCAAGCATGGCTATGGGAGCCGTCCTCTCACAAAAGGACCCCGAAATGGGCCAGTTACACCCTGTTGCCTTCTGGTCGCGTAAATTCACACCCCCTGAACTCAATTACGTTATCACAGACAAAGAACTCCTGGCCATTAAGTCAGCGTTTAAGGCATGGCGGCACTAACTCTTGGGCGCCAGACACACAATCACC
The DNA here is from genome assembly GCF_040938575.1 of Ambystoma mexicanum. NCBI lineage: Eukaryota > Metazoa > Chordata > Amphibia > Caudata > Ambystomatidae > Ambystoma > Ambystoma mexicanum. Next base: position 1,213,096,964 of record NC_090923.1, on the reverse strand, counting down.
GTAATAACTGACCACCGGAACCTCCAGTACCTAAAAACGGCAAAGGCCCAATCCTCACGACAACTACGTTGGGCTCTTTTTTTTTGCTGAATATGACTATGTGATTACATTTCGACCAGGGGTGAAAAACAGGAAGGCCGATGCCCTTTCCCATATGGGGGTGGAAGAACAAGGGTATCAGACCCATGACCCAATAGCAATCATCCCGAGTGACAAGCTCCTCGGAATCACAGCAACCATAACTCAGAAAGAATTACATGAAGAAATCCAAAACCTGATGAGTCCGGAGCAATTACAAGCGTGGAGTGCACAAGGAGAACATTACACGATAAAAGATCAGTTGCCCTACTTCAGGAATCGTTTATTCTTACCAAACCAAGAACTACGAGAGCAAGTCATGTCCAGTTATCATGATTCCTTGATCGAGGGCCACCCCAGAATCGCTAAAACCCTAGCCAAGGTAAAACGAAATTATTGGTGGCCCACGTGGTGTAAAGACATTATCCAATTCATCCTATCTTGTGGAGTGTGTGCTCAAAACAAGTCATCCAAGCAGAAACCGGCTGGGCTATTACAACCATTGGAAATCCCACCAGCACCCTGGCACACGTTGTCCCTCGATTTTATTACTGACTTACCACCCAGTCAAGGGTTTAACACTATTCTTGTGCTCGTGGACCTATTTTCAAAAATGGCACATTTCATTCCTCTTAAGGGGCTGCCAAATGCTTCCACTCTGGCAAAGGTATTTCTTGAAGGCATCGTACAGCTCCATGGGTTTCCTTTAGTTTTGGTCTCAGACCGAGGTACTAAATTTGTATCTAACTTCTGGAGAAAATGCTGCTCTTTGGCCCAGATCGACATCCGGCTATCCACCAGTCACCATCCCCAAATGGATGGTCAAACTGAGAGGACAAATCAGACGCTCGAGCAGTATCTGCGTTGCATGTTACACCAAGATGAAGGAACCTGATTCGACCTATTATGGATAGCTGAATATGCTTATAATAATTCCATACACACCAGCACTGGGCAGACACCATTTTATACCATGTATGGCAGGTACCCACGTACTTCTGAGTTGGACGTTCCTACAACCCTGGAAATGCCAGCAGTGAAAACCTTGCACACGACCATTTCTCAAACCTTTAAAAGGGCAGTTGAATACCTACTTCAAGCTAAGAATCGCCAAAAGAAGTTTGCTGATCAACACCGAGCAAAGGCCCCCAACTACCAAGTGGGAGACAAAGTCTGGCTACTGTCTAAACACGTGTCCATTAAAGGAACCCGAACTTTCCGTCCAAGATACATGGGTCCATTCACCGTCACCTCCGTGATAAATCCTGTGGCGGTCAGACTAGCTTTGCCGTCAAACATGCAGATTCATCCTGTGTTCCACGTGTCTCTCCTTAAACCTGTTCAACCTGGGACCCGGGTAGCAACGCCACCGCAGCCAGTAGTAGTCGCCGGGGATCCAGAATTCAAAGTCAAGGACATCCTGGATTCAATGTACGTCAGATCCAAATTATACTACTTAGTAGACTGGAAGGGGTATGGTCCACAAGACAGGACATGGGAGCCTTGTGAGTACATCCATGCACCTCGCTTGCTTAGATGATTTCATCAAAACCATCCAAACAAACCAGGACCAGACAGAAGAGCCACCTTGAGAGGGGCCTTGGGGGGAGTGCTGTCATGATTCCTGCCCCTCATGTCCCCAGCCCTCCAAGATGTCAGGCTGGAGCCAGGCCACGATCACCTACATGGCCCTCAAGGGCCTCTCTATCCCTCCAAAGACCCACTTGGAGTCAGACTTGGTGCTTCTAGTACAACGAAAAGAGGCTGCCCTTAGACGGGAAGGACTGGAGGGCTGGAGAAGCTATAACAAGGGGGTTGTCCTACCCTCTGTAAATCTAAGAGGTGTACGAAGGAAATTAAGTGTACACTGGTTTATATTGACCCTAATGGGAGCCCATATCATTCTGGGCAACCATTGAGAAAAGTAACATACTTGCTGATGCTAAACACATGACTCAAAAAATATATATCGATTTTTTTATTTTTCATTTAGCTTTCTATTGTAAGCTTTTTTACTTTTTTGTGCAGCAATTCAAAGTTATTTCTTTGCATAACAATTCATGATGTCCATTCATGAAATAACATACATAGTTGAAAATACACAAAATTGAAGTGTCCCATGACATTGTAAAAAAGGAACACACTATGGGAGTGTGAGTGAAGGAGACGGTAAATCTAGGTCTCCTGTGCCCGGCTAAAGTCTGACCTTATATTCGGTCTACGTCTAGAAATGATGTTAGAGATTTAAGAGGCAACACAAAAAGAAAGAACGCCCATAGAAACTCTGGGTAGGTGTGCTGCTGACGTTTCGGCAATGTCATGGGACACTTCATTTTTAAGATCTTGTTCACATGTATAAATGATTAATCCACATCTCATGTCATTCACAACTATTTGTCTACAGTGTATTTTCAACTATGTATGTTATTGCTGCACAAAAAAGTAAAAAAGCTTACAATAGAAAGCTAAATGAAAAATGAAAAATTCGTTATATATTTTTTGAGTCATGTGTTTAGCATCAGCAAGTATGTTACTTTTCTCAATGGTTGCCCAGAATGATATGTGCTCCCATTAGGGTCAATATAAACCAGTGTACACTTAATTTCCTTTGTACACCTCTTAGATTTACAGACTTGGCGCTTGTGGCACCAGTCTCACTCACTCCATAGGATACCATTGGGGATTGGACTTGTAGTGCATTGATGGGGACAAGATGGAGGCCCCCAAATATTTTGGTTCCCAGAACTGCATGTGCAGTCTAGTCTTTTGGGTGTGGTTCAGCCCAGAGACACCTGGGATACCCAGAGACTATTTAAGCCACGCCCAGGCTGAGAAACATGCTTTGTGTTTTCTGCACCTGCAGCGTGACACTCACCGGGCCTCATTAGGACCCAGGCGGTAAGGGGTTTACGGCGGCGTAAACAGCGCCGACCCTTACCGCCTGATTCCGAGGTCCCTTAGCGCCATGGAGGTTTTAACACCTGCTTGGTGTTAAAATCCATGGCGCTAAGGGACCTTGTTGTTAATTACGCCACCGTAATTTACGGTGGCGTAATTAACGCCTTCCCCACTCCCATTATGCCCTATGGGGCAAAAATGGGAATGGGGAAGGGTAAATGGGTTAATGGGGACTTACCGCCCCACTCACCTCGGAATGGGGCGGTAAGTCCGCCAACCACCATGGCGTAAACGTAGTTTACGCCATGGTGGTAAAGGTACGACCCAGGCGGTAACTTACCGCCTTGGTCGTAATGAGGCCCACCGTGTTCGGATTGGTCTCCAGTAGGCCTGCATCTTTCTTCTGCGCTCAGCTCCTGCAAGAACAAGAACACCGTTAGGAGCAGCCTTACCTTGCGGTGCTTCTGCCCATCATTCATCGCTCCTTCTGTTTTGCGGGCATCTTCGGCTGTGTCATTCTCATCCCAGTACGCCGCTTCCTAAGGAAAAGGGAAAAGAACAGAAAAGGGTAATTAGTAAGCATTCAGCAAATCTTTGCTTATTTTTAAAGACTGTACGAGCTTCAAACGTTTACCTGCATCCCATCTCATCCATCTGCAAGAGGGAAAAGACACTCCAGGTTAGCGTGGAAACATCTAGAGGCGCTGCATACCGTGCTTACTCACCGCATTTCTTCTTCATAACCGACATCCACGCTGAAAACGTCGCGGCACCTAAAAGACACAGAAAAGGAACTCAGTTCAATACAAATACGAAAGTGTTGCATCGCGCATCGTGCTCTCACTCACCTTCAGCGCTACTCATCTCAGCAGCACGTCACCATTCCCGGACGCCGGCCATCATCTAAGGAAGGAAAGGACCGAAGTTATAGAACTGTTCAAAAGACTCATTATACTTACCTGTCAGACTCTTGCCGGTGAAGTAACTAGGCAGCAACGAGCCTGCATCAATCAACGCGCCCCTGCGCTGAAAGCATGACGTAGAGCACACTTTGCAAGAAAACAAGGTGAGCTGTAGATCAAAGGGAAGGGTTGGACCCCGGGGAAGAAGGGGTTCAAGCACACAGAGACAATAGGGAGTTTAACTCTACCAATCCTTTGTTTCAGGCCCAGTCTCCAGTCGAGTAGACTCGAGGGAAGGGTTTGAGGTTGTAAGAGGTCAGAATAGGCTGAGTGACGTCCCTGTGGATACCAGGTGAGCGTTACACATACTAATCAGAGTTCATTCAAACAGGCCCACGGGAGGCCTGGTCGTAGGACTAACAATCGACAGGAAAACCCCAACACCCCTTTCATATGCACTCTGTCAACCTGAAGAGAGCTCCTGCCCAAAAGTATCAGTGACAGTGAACTGTCATGTCTAGTACATGTGTTTACAGTAGGCATCCCCCGCAGGGGGACCCCATTCAGAGGGTAGGAGTATGTGATTTGATGGAGCACCAAAAACCTATATAAGCACAATGTACATTCTGATTCGGTCCCCCTGGTCCTTCTCCAAAAGAACCTAGTGACATTTTATGACCCATTGCTCCCTTTTGCTGATACCAAGTATCCTTGAACTATTGCGATTAATTACTTTACTGACTACCCTCAGGTGAGTATCCAGAGTGCATCCCCTTTCCTTCTTGAAACTGTCTGTCCTCTGCATTCCTTTACAGGGTGGGTTGTATTTTGTTGTGGGCTAGAACTGTCTGTTGAATAATAATATGTCATCCGCCGTCACGGCCATAGCCGTAATTGGCGGATGTTTCCACGTTGGAGCTGGAGACACACAGGTAGGGTGTTTTAGTCCTTTCTCTGTGTTCTTGCTACCAGCCCCAGTTACGTGTGACGCAGCGCCGCTGGAAGTATTTTAACTCCCCGCCTCCTGGTAGACGCTGCGCTGCAACCAACTTTGGACTCTTCCTGTTTCCGGGTTTCCTCGCTCCGATCCTCTGCCGTCCACCTTTCGGATCAGCCAAAAGGTTTGCCTGTTCACCTGTGTTCCTGCTTCTTTCCTCGGGACGCTACTCCTCGCTTCAATTTCCTACCGCTGCTCCGGGCGGTACTCCGGTGTGCTTTATTCCGTTTCTTTCTCTCTCTCTTCTGATTTCGGGAATCCTTCCCGTACTGCTGGACTCCACTGAGCTGTGCTTGCTGCTTACCTTTTTTCCTCTTCCTGGAACCAGTGCCATTCTTCTAACTGCCACAAGGAGTCTCCGTCTCCCCTGACTCTACTACTCCATTGTTTTGACTGTTGTCTACTCTGCTATCCGCCTCGCTCCATAGCTCTCTTCAGCGACTATCTTGTCATCCAGATTAAAAGAGTCTACACTACTCCGCAGGGTTTTTTCCCTTTTGGGTTTTCCCTGATTTCTGGCTTGGTTCCGGAAAGGGAGTCACGGGACAGCTATTTATCCAGCAGTCACTGTGGCTTCCCTCCGTGACAAGCACATCCATTATAAGAAGGGAAGAGACTACCTTGCACGACGACGTCTACAATAGACCGACAACTCAGACAACTCAGGTGAGGAGAGTGTGCTTGCGGGGGAGAAAGAGTTTGAATTGCACCACTCATCACAGATTGCAACGCCAAAAGCTTCAAAGATGTCTGCTGAGGATCAGGTTCAAGAACTGTGGAAGGCTTTTCAAGCAATGTCTCAGGAGCTACAAGGAGTAAAGACCGAGAATGCTCTGCTTAAACAGATGGTATCAGCTAGAGAACCTGCCCTCCCGGAATTACCACCCATGGCGCTGTCCTCTGGGAAATTCGATGGATCTCCGAAAAAGGTGAAGGAGTTTCTGGAAGCATGCATGGTTTATTTCACCTTTAGGCCTCGTACCTTCGCTACAGATCAAGCCCGAGTGGGTTTCCTAATTTAAAATATGACTGGAAACGCACTGTCCTGGGCTACACCATTGGTGACTAGTGGAAACGCCATTTTGCAGGATTTTGCAGGGTTTCAGAATTTACTTAAGCAGACTTTTGAACGACCAGAGCTGTCCTTTACCACCTGCAAAGATTTACTGGATGTCAAACAAGGCTCTCTAGATGTATTGTCTTACATCTCCTCCTTCAAAACCTTGGCAGCTCTAGCGGGGTGGCCTGAGACAGCACAATATGCCATATTCAGGAGAGGATTGAAGGAAGAAATCAAAGATGAACTGGCCAGGTCTCCTCGTTCACCCACTTTTTTAGACCTGCTAGCGGCTGCTCTTCACAGTATCGTCTACAGGAAAGAAGGGCAGAGCATCGCAAACAAAGAAACCCTGGTTATCCTTCAGAACCCTCTGCACACTCACTCCCTGGGCGCTCTACTGCTACTTCTTCCGAAGAACCAATGCAGATCCGCGCCACCAGAGCACCGTTATCAGCTGCTGAAAGACGTCGCAGAAGAGAAAAAGGATTATGTGCCTACTGTGGTTCAGACCAACATCTTCTCAAAGACTGCACAGAATTGCCAAACAAGAGATCGGGAAACTAAAACCCTCGGCGTCAGTAGGGACAAACGACCGGGGGTCTCCCAACATTTCTCAACGTCCCTATGTCTCTCTTTCAGTTGCATCTTCTGAGTCTAAAGAGGACTCCAGACTCATGGTGATTCCTGTACTTCTTGACCTAGAGAACAGACAAGTTAAGACCCTAGCCCTACTGGATTGTGGAGCGGCGGGTAACTTTGTTGACACCCTGTGGGCAGACAAGGTGGGTCTCCGCCGGATACCACGAAGGAAGGTCAGAAGGTTGAAGGAGTGGATGAGACACCATTTTCTTATGGTCCTATTACCCATACCACAGAAGAACTTTCCTTGACGATAGACCAACACAAGGAAATCTTATGTTTTTACATCATCAGGGCCGCCCATTTTCCCATTATATTGGGCATCACATGGCTCTGTAGACATAATCCATTGATAAACTAGTCCGAGAATCAGCTGAGCTTCAATTCCCTGTATTGCGCTACCAACTGTTTTCGGTTGGAGTGTAGGGGAGATCCACAGCCGGTCAAGATTTTTTCCAACAATCACGTGGGAGTCCATGCATTGCCCAGTTTTTGCTCAGGATTTTCTGAAGTGTTTCAAGAGTGCCTTCATGCCAAATTGCCGCCTCATCGGCCAGAGGACTGTACCATCAACTTGGAACCCAATGCCCTGGTTCCGTTTGGTCGGATGCTCTCTCTCACGCAGACGGAGAAACAGGTTCTTCGGAAATACTTAGATACCAATTTAGAGAATGACCTTATACAACCATCAAAATCCCCTGCAGGAGCCCCTTTATTTTTCATTAAGAAGAGAGACTCCACCGATCTTAGACCCTGTATGGACTACCGTGGTCTAAATAAGGTTACCATTTGTGATAGGTATCTGATGCCCCTTATCACTGACACAATTGAGGCTGTACAAGGGGCGAGAGTATTTACCAAGCTTGATCTTTGAAACGCATACCATCTGCTACGGATTGCCCAAGGAGACGAATGGAAGACAGCATTCCGTACCCCTCTGGGCTTGTTTGAATATAAGGTAATGCCGTTTGGATTGGTGAATGCACCAGCGGTATTCCAGAGATTTATGGACCGGATGTTTTCCGACATGCTTTCGATATCAGTCATCATTTATCTGGATGATATCTTGATTTTTTCATCTAACATGGAGGATCACATCGAACAAGTCAAGCAAGTTCTTAATCGCTTGTGAAAGAACAATCTACTGGTCAAGGCAGAAAAATGCAAATTCGCTGTACCTTCGGTGCAATATTTGGGATATGTACTGTCTGAGGAAGGGATCGCCATGGACCCAGACAAGGTACATGCCATTCTCGACTGGTCAGCCCCTACTTCTGTTCGGGAGGTGCAGCGGTTCTTGGGGCTTTCAAATTATTATAGGAGATTTATTCCAAACTTTTCAGAAGTGGTGTATCCTATTACCCGATTGCTCAAGAAGGAGGCCTACCCGTTTTCCTGGTCCATTGAAGCGGAAGAGAGCTTCTGTCATCTGAAAAGCCTTTTCTGCTCAGCCCCGATTCTACAACATCCGGATCAAACTCTACCGTTTATTCTTTAGACGGACGCTTCCACCATTGCTGTTGGGGCCGTGTTACTTCAGACCTTTCAGGATGTAGAACACCCGGTCGCCTACCTATCTAAGACTCTCTCTCCCAGCCAACTCAATTATTCTGTTCTTGAAAAGGAGTTACTGGCGATGAAATTGGCTTGTGAAGAATGGCGGCACCTCCTCATGGGTGCCCGCGACCAGTTCCTCATCCGCACAGATCACAAGAATCTGAAGCCCTTACAGGAGATGGAATGTTCAAACTCCAGACAGGCAAGATGGGCTTATCTGTTTTCACAGTACGACTTCCAGATCACATACATTCCGGGGTCGCTTAATCGACTAGCTGACGCTTTGTCTCATAAGGACTCCCATACTGAAACAGTGTCTGTCAAGACCGAGCCCATGTTCCACCGAAACCAGATCCTAGCAATGGTGTGTTCTTCTCTTCAAGAGGTGAAGGCTGCTGTCACGCAAGATTTGCCTCAAATCTCCTTCTTTTCCGATTCCCCCTTTCAAGTAAAGGGTGCGTGTTTTATAAGAAGGAGTGGTATATCCCAGAAGGACCGTTACGCAGGAAGATCCTGAGATGGTGTCATGACTCACGTATGGTGGGACACAGAAGTGTAGACGGCACCTTAGAACTCATCTCAAGGTCATTTCTCTGGCCCAACATAAGAAAGGAGGTGTTTGAATACGTGAAATCTTGTCCAATTTGTGCCAAGACCAAGTATGCCTCGGGCAAACCTCTAGGACTCCTCACTCAGGTTGAGAAGCCGAATCGACCATGGGGACTCATCTCCACAGACTTTATAGTGGATCTTCCGGAGTCCGAATCATGTACTTGTATCATGGTGATGGTGGATGCTTTTTCCAAATTGGCACATTTCTCGCCCTTTCCGAGATTACCTACCGCAACCAAGATGGCGTAGACCTTTGTCCGAGACATTTTCAAATGACATGGTCTCCCTGACAAGATAATTTCTGATCCGGGAAGTCAGTACATTTCAAAATTCTGGACAGCCTTGTGTAACCGATTAGGGGTAGAAAGAGCCCTTTCTTCCGGTTTCCATCCGCAATCAAATGGCCAAACCGAGTGTCTCAACGCCACTCTAGAACAATATCTGAGATGTTTCATTTCTCAACAACAAGACAATTGGGTCTCTCTACTTCCCACGGCAGAGTTCTCCTACAATAATTCCAAACACTCCGCCACAGGTCTTTCTCCATTTTTTTGTACGTACGGAGTCCACCCAAGATTTCTAATACCAGAGGTACCCCGATTTTCCAACTCACCAGCCGCTGAAGAGGTTTTGAGAAATATCCAAGAGGCACAAACCAACGCATTGCAAGAATTGGAAGATAGCAGACGAAGGAATAAGGTTGGAGCTGACAAGCACCGTAGAGAATGCCCTTCCTGGAGGCCAGGAGACAAGGTGTGGTTGCCTACAAAGTACCTTCCCCGATGGACAAGACCTTCCAAACTGTCTCCACGCTTCCTGGGGCCTTTTTCCAATATCTCCAAGATCAATCTTGTAACATATCGTCTTCAATTCACCCCTTCTCTTAAACGCATTCGCTCTGTTTTGAATTCCTTTCTCCTCAAAACTTACTATCCAGATACCCACCACAGGTCTCTCTCCCGGCAAATTCCTGTGCCTACATCCACCCAGAATGAGTATGAGGTTTCTGCAGTTAGATATACTAGGTTTTACCGTGGTAGATTGGAATACCTCTTGTCACGGAAGGGTGACCCGGAGTCGGAGGACTCCTGGGAACCGGCTTCTCAGGTACATGCCCCCCGGTTGCTTGCCAGATTCCACCGCTTGCACCGGGGGAAGCCGGGGTGCTTGTGGTCTAAGGAGGGGCATACTGTCATCCACCGTCACGACCATAGCCATAATTGGTGGATGTTTCCACGTTGGAGCTGGAGACACAGAGGTAGGGTGTTTTAGTCCTTTCTCTGTATTCTTGCTACCAGCCCCAGTTACGTGTGACGCAGTGCTGCTGGAAGTATTTTAACTCCCTGCCTCCTGGTAGACGCTGCTTTGCAACCCACCTTGGACGCTTCCTGTTTCCGGGTTTCCTCGCTCCGATGCTTTCGGATCTGCCAGAGGGTTTTCCTGTTCACCTGTGTTCCTGCTTCTTTCCTCGAAACGCTACTCCTCGCTTCAATTTCCTACCGCTGCTCCGGGCGGTACTCCGGTGTGCTTTATTCCGTTTCTCTCTCTCTCTCTCTTCTGATTTCGGGAATCCTTCCCGTACTGCTGGACTCCACTGAGCTGTGCTTGCTGCTTACCTTTTTTCCTCTTCCTGGAACCAGTGCCATTCTTCTAACTGCCACAATGAGCCTCTGTCTCCCCTGACTCTACTATTCCATGGTTTTGACTGTTGGACATCTACTCTGCTATCCGCCTCGCTCCATAGCTCTCTTCAGCGACTATCTTGTCATCCGGATTAAAAGAGTCTACACTACTCTGCAGGGTTTTTTCCCTTTTGGGTTTTCCCTGATTTCTGTCTTGGTTCCGGAAAGGGAGTCATGGGACAGCTGTTTATCCAACAGTCACTGTGGCTTCCCTCTGTGACAAGCACATCCATCATAAGAAGGGAAGAGACTACCTTGCACGACGACGTCTACAAGAGACTGACAACTCAGACAACTCAGGTGAGGAGAGTGTGCTTGCGGGGGAGAAAGAGTTTGAATCCACTCATCACATAATAAAAGTAAATATTTGTATAAAACCTTGACTGGACAATCCCTTTTATCAATGGGTAATAGCTGTATTTTCGCTGTGTTGCAATAATCAAGGATCCACCACCTTGAGGAGATAAGCCTGCCATTCCATCCATGTTCCCAAAATTGGCCAAGGAGGTTTATAATTTGCTTGTGTTTCCAATCTGTTTGAGCTCTCTTGCCCCCGCATTTGCTGATTTCTGCAAAAACTCTTTTGACACTGGATCTTTCCTCCCCTCCTCCCTTAAGCACTCCCTTTTGCACCCACTCCTGAAAAAACCTTCAGCAGACCCTACCTGCCCTGTCAACTACCACCCTTTCTCCATCACCTCCTTCCTGGGGAAGCTGCTGGAGAAGCTGGCATTGCCCCAACTCAAACACCAAACTTGTTGGTGGACTCCACGATCATCAATCTGGATTCCGATCATTCAGACGCACAGAAACTGCTCTTCTGAACACCTGTGAAGAACTGCTTGCATCTCTGGACTCCAACTCCCCAGCTGTCCTCATCCTTCTCGATCTCTCCTCTGCCTTTGACACAGTCAACCATTCCATCCTCATACAAAGGCTCCACAATACCCTTGGTATCTCGAAACAGGCACTGGATTCACTGACATCCTTCCTAATTGACCGCTCTTCCCAAGTCATCCTGGACACCTTCTCCTCTCCTACTTCCTTCTTCACCTGTGGTCTCCTCTAGGGTTCTATTCTGTCCCCTTGGCTCTTTAACATCTACCTTGCTCAGCTAGCACTCCTCATCTCCTCCTTCTGCTCCAACTTCCAGTGTTACGCAGACGACACACAGCTCTTTTTCAAACTTCCTGCTGGCTCTCTCCCACCCTCAATCATCCCTGACTGCCTATCTGCCATCCAGTCCTGGTGCACCTCCAACGATCTCTGCCTCAATGCCTGTAAAACTGAGATCCAACCTATGCTCCCTCCTTCTTCCTTGGGCTCTCCCCTTGTTACTTCTTCTGAAGCCAGAAAACTTGGAGTCATCTTTGACTCCTCTCTCTCCTTCCTCCCTCTCACTCAAACATTGCAAAGAAGTCCCACTTTCAGCTCTTCCTTCTCAAAGGAATTCTCCCTTTTCTCACTTTCCCCAGAGGCTCAAAGTTACCCGAGCCCTGTTTCTCTCTAAGCTTGACTATTGCAATATCCTCCTCCTGAATCTACCTTCTTCCACCCTGCAACCCCTCCAGTTAATCCAGAATAGGGCAGCCAGATTTATCCTTGGCCATAAGCCCAGGGACCGCATCTCTCCTGCCCTAAAAAGTATTCACTGGCTCCCGGTTGCTGCACAGATTAAATTCAAATCCCTCTGCATCACCCACAAGGCTATCTGGGCCCGGGACCACGCTATCTTCTACTTTATCTTACTAAATACTCTCCCTCTAGACAACTAAGTTCCTCTGGCTCCAATTCTCTGTGTGTAAAGCGTTTTACTAAACAGAGGGCAGGTGGTTGATCAGTTTCTTCAGCTGGCTCCCTCCTAGGGAACAGCCTGCCCCTGCGCCTTGAGCAGGACGTTCCTAAATTCCGAAAGCTCCTCAAAACTTTTCTCTTTACCTGCTCTTTCCCTTCTACTCTCCTCTGCTAATCCCACAGTTGCTGTGATTGGTGTCCAGGGCCCTTAGGCATCCTCAGAACCTCTTATCTCCCACACCCAACCGGCCCACCTCCTGTCTACCGTCTGCACTTGCCGTGACACACCCTCTGCCCTGGAGGTTTGCACTTACACCCAACGTAATACCACTCAACAACCCAAGCACTTCATCTTGGCGCACCAATGAGCTCGGACTCCCCAGCACTTATGCCCTCTACCCTCTTCCTTTCTGCACTTGCACATTCTAAATACTCACAAGGCATAGTGGGTTTGTCCTTTCTTCCTTTTCCCCCACTGCTCCTATTAAATATTGTGTTGTAATGTATTTCACTCCCTTGATCTCTCCCCTCGCCCTTTGAAATAGTATTTTACTTGCTGTATAAGCCCCTAACAAGCAAAAAATAAAAAAAGCCATCCCTTGTGGTGTACTAGAGGTGTGGGGCTGATTGATGGTTTAGAAACCGATATTCATCTCTGGACCACTGGTGCCCCGCAAGTTGATTCGTCACAAAGTGGCATACAAAAGTCCCTGCGCAGCCGCGCTCTGCCCCCTCCAGTCCCCCAACGGTCTCGAGGAATCTTGGCTCCGGGTACATTTTGAGACCCTGATGACATTCCATTGCTCACACTAGAGGCACCCCCACAACAGGGTACAATACAAACAGGTAGGAGGGGTAGAGGGCAGAAAGTGTGTCAAAGGTTTTGCAGAGCCAGGACAGTAAGCCTTCAGTACACACCGGAGAGATAGCTGGGAAGGTGAGAGCACAGTCCACGGAGTCTAGCTGGGGCCATCAAACTGCATCATTCCGTTTCCTGGGATCATTTGCATGTTTTTTTTCATGTGACATTTTATTGCACGGATAAACATCTCAGTCTGCCATACGCAATCACATTAGTAGCGGCAGGGGAAGGTTGGGTAACTGCATTACCCCTCGGAAAAATAAATATAATTTCTTGTAAGCTGAAATGCACACTCCCTGGCCCGGAGATCGCTTACCAGCAGCTGCGCCGGGGGAGGATGGATGGGCTCCCAGCACCTCCCGCCCCACCCAGGGCCCTCTAATGGAGCAAGGTGACTCTTGCCGGCTCATCAATCTCGGGGGATAGATGGGCTCCCAGTGATGTCAGAATAATCAGCGATGAGCTCACGCCATCATTTACCACAGCATCGGCTCCGCGGCGGTTTGAGAGAGGACCGACACCCAGGCAGCGGCGGAGCACGCGCCGCAAAACCCAACCGTCCCTCGGTGTTTAAATAATAGGTATTATTACCGAACTCAAAGGCCGCCACTATATCAAACCGCTCCGTGTGGACGAAGGCCTAGTCAGCAGCACCAGGGTTGCAATCTTCGATATTCATTCACGCAAAGATCGCCGCCACGTGCGTACCGTACCTTTTGACCTGGAAGTTACAGATGGTCCCCTGAAAAGGCCATGGAACCTTACCCAGTCGTTTTACAAGGATTGAATATTACCTTCTGTTAGAAAAGATTTTCTTTTACTGCTTTCCTAACAAAGACGTCTATGGGGCACACTTCCTTTTGGCATTGTTTTGACTGCTGACCTGACTTTTTGGTGCTTTGTAATGCGATATGCTAGGAGTACTGGGAGACTACGAGTTTACGGTAACAGTGGCAAACTCGCCTCAACATTATCGGCGCCCATTATCCCAGTGTTACTGGGATATTACAGGCGCCGGCAATGGCAGCAAGTTATGGGTTTGCCTCAATCACTGACACCGCTAGTACTGGTGCTGGTGATTGGGGCAATTGTTTGCTAGTAGGGGCCTGAATTCTCGGCAGGTCAGGCCTGCCAGGAGTTCCCTGCCCCTACCGGCAAACTCAGAGTGTGCTGGTCTGTTAAAAATGCCGGATCTGGTATAACTGGCATTGTATTCGGCATTTTTACCAAACCGGCACACTTGTAATGAGGCCCGATGTCACCCATAGTGGATTTTGAAGCTGCACACATCGCTTTAAAGTGAAGTGTGGTTAGGATAATTTTTATCCTTGTAATTTCTTCTTTTGTAACTTTGTGGTTACAAATACAATGGGCCTCATTACAACTGTGGCAGCCACCGAATGAACGGTGTCATTAGGGACCGGCACCGTTCATTCCGGGCCGCCACATTACGAGTTCTGCAGCAGGTCCTGCTCTGTACGCCTGGCCAGACCAGACGTGCAGAGCGGGACCCGCTAGCAGACCAGGATGCTAACAACAGACCCGTCATTAACTGGTCCGTTTTTAGCATCCTCCCCATTCCCATTGAGCCCTATAAGGGCTCCTATGGGAATGAGGATGTACCGGGTCCGGGCCCCGCGAAGGGGAATTACCAGGCCCTCCAAGGTCAGAATGGCCCTGTAAGTCCCCTTTTGTGGGACCCGAACCCAGACCCGAGTTTGGAGGTAGCCATGCCGGTAATGACGGCATGGCTACCTCCAAACTTGTAATGAGGCCCAATGTGTCCAGGACGGACTGGTGACATTGGATATTTTTCGACTGCGTTAGCCAAGTTGTCCTTTGGTCTTTTTCCTGCCCTCTTGGGTCCAAAATGTCCATATATGGAATGCCCTTTCCCGGCGGAAAGCTTCTGCTTTCATGGGCAAAGTGGCGGCCTGTCTCTGTGGCCGGATGTGGTGGCTGGGACTGCCTGGTCCCAGTCGAAATCCAACCCCTCGAGTGTCTATTGCTGGGTAGAATTTGCAGCCAGTGACTATCCATGATTGATGATTGGATAGCCACTGAAAGTTTGAATGTTACAGATCCTTTCCATTGGTGGACCTGGACGAGCTTCCAGTCCAGATCATGGATAGAAGGAGGACTCCTGCAGCTATTCGCCAGATCATCACTGGAGCCACACCGTATGAAGAATTGGAGCCCAATGTTCCTCTGCCTTGATCTTAAGAAGGCCCTCTTCGGTGGTTTGACCCCTGGCCAGTGGGGACAACCTGCCTCGACCCCTGCTCATCAAGCCAAGTGTACTTGGATTGAGAGAGTTACTAACTTGAACTTTCCTTAACATAAACCTCCCTGTACAGTATATCTTTTGCAAAAAATCACTTTAGGGAACTAGGCCCCAAACAATGTTGGGGCTGGACTTAATAAGTATTAGGAAACTATTCTAGTGTTGCTCTTAAGTGTATCTGCTGTGTTCCCTGCATCTGACTAATCGTCTTTATTGCACTGGTTTTTAAACAAATGCTCATCTTCCCACAAGAGTGAATGTATATTTGTATTTTGCAGTTGTGTGACAATACTTACCAAGGGTTTCATTGCTTACTGTGTTGTTAAAGGCCTAATAAATCATTGTATATATGTTTATACTTACCTGTCTAGCTGGAATTATTGCTCTGCGTGTGACTCATTGTAGCACTAGATCTCTATCCCTGCTAAGCCTTGCGGCTCTGCTACCTACCTTGATTGGGTTTGGCTACATTTCAATGTCTTCCTGTTCACCACAATAGGTTACCCTCCCAAAATCCAACCCCAGGGTGGATTGTGGAAATCCATCTTAACACCTACTGTTTACACACAGGTCACTGCAGCAGGCACATTACACCACTGAGCTTTCTACTGGAGATTGGAAACTGATTCTCTGCACACATCAGCACAACACTGAAGAGTGATGGATAGAATGCTTTAAACTAATCGTAACCACTGGCAATTGCTCTGATTAGTATCCTGTTTTTGTTATTCAACCTGCGGAGCCATTACAGAAGACGAAAAGCCGTATGCAAGCAAGGCTGTGTCCTGCCCCAAAAGTGGCAGCCCAGCACCAACTTTTCGGTCACATTCATTCTACACAAGAATACATCCACCGCACATAAATCATCAGGAATCATCGGAGAAGTACACCCTCAGACATTAAGTACTGCAAGCCGGAAATCCATAGCTGGGAATAGCTGAGCAGCTTTATGTGATGACATACTAGTTCCCTCCAAACATAAAAGAAGGACTGAATGCATAGTCTAAGTTAAGCAATATTTATTAAAACATCAGTTTTGGCTGGTGCCTTGTGTGTTTAGGGTCTCTGTCTCTGGGATCCAAGAAGCCCCCTTGCCTCTCTCGGTTTTCCAATTCCACAAGTTGGCCCCTTCTACCCTCTGGATCAGCCTCCGCATTCCCCAGAAGCTGTCCGGTCTGGGATAGGTTTTCATCACAACTCCAAAACTTAAGAGAACTCTCCAACTGACATTTCTGTCTGTTATCCTGCCCATGACTCAGTGTGTAGCTAAGAAGGTACATGATGCCACCCACTTTCATATTTCCTTACTTAGGAAGGTAAAGGTTTGTATTCCAGACCGCCCCTTCTGTACCGTGGCACAGGCCCTGGGCCTGTCGCATATTGGGCACACCAACCTTATGGGTGTTTTCAGGAGGCACCTCACCCTCTTAATTCTGCCTTCCTTACCGCAGCAATACTGGGGGCTGGGACAAAACAATTTGACCACCTCTCCCCCATTCTACTCTGATTACACTGGTTGCCATTTGCGGCTAGAATCCATTTCAAGAACGGTTGCATTGCATATAAAGCTGCGGTCCTTCAGCATTCTCCATATTTGGCGCAGAAGGTTTCATTAGCAGGAAGGGATCGCTCTACGCTCAGTAAATGAATACATCAAATTTAAATCCTATGTGTGACTAAGGCCCTCATTAGGACCCTGGCGTTAAGGGGTTAACGGCGCCGTAAAAGGTGTCAGCGCCGTTAAACCCTTAACGCCTTATTACGAGGTCCCTTTGCGGGACCCGACCTTAACGGCTGGTCTAGACCAGCAGTTAAAGTAGGGGCCCGCAAAGGGACTCTCGAGGTAAGTACGGTACCGCAATTTGCAGTACCGTACTTACCGCCTTCCCCATTCCCATTATGCTCTATGGGGCAAAAATGGGAATGGGGAAGGGCCATGGTGGCATGGGGAATTACCGCCCCGCTAACTTTGGAATGGGGTGGTAATTCCCCATTCCGCCATGGCGGACTCCGGCATCGACCATGGTGCTAATAGCACCATGGTTTTCCACCGGAGTCCTAATGAGGGCCTAAGTCTGCAACAAGGCCTTCTCTGTATCTAGTTCACATTTTTGGAATGACATGCTACTTTCTACATCTTTGATCATCTGGAGCAAGCTGGAAACTTTTCTATTCCCCTCTTCCGACACTTAGATCCAGCATGCTGCCTGCCCTGAACATATCGGGTAGGTGTCAGGCTCGAGGCTCACTTGCGTCTTGACGCGATGAGATGATGGGGTGGGCCTGCCTGCGGCGGTTGCGGTATTACCCAAATTGACCTTTTACAATTGACCTTTTGCACAATTGACCTAATTATAGTGGTCCTAATTGACCTTCTGCACAATTGACCTTTATATTATTTTAGTTATTTTATATATGTATTGGGTTGGTTTTGGATTATAAATAATAAAAGGGGATTGGGTGAGGGGGTTTCAGGGGGTGTTGTATTGGGTGGGGGTTTGCAGGGGGGTTTCCCCCCGCATATATGTCCTAATTGACCTTCTAAATTAAGTCAATTCTCCCGAGGTCAATTCTTCCAAGGTCAATTGTGAAAAGGTTCATTAGTATACAACCACGGTTATAATGACTTAAAGGAGAGTCCTGTAGATAAGGACGACTCTCTCCAGACGCCACCCTGCTTGTAATATGTAACAACGGACCGCGTGACACCCGGAACAAGACTCCAATGATATTAGGAAAAACCCTTGAATGAGGGAAAAAACCTAATGCCTCTGATGACAGTGCGAAGGTAGTACAGGAATCAACCATATGGATGCCTGAATTCAGCAAGCAACAGATTTCAAAAGGATAACACGAACCAGACACTGGGAAAAAGGCAACAGAACAAAGGGGAAGGAATACTACAGTAAGGCAGGACTCAAAGAAAGCCTGGGATAGTAACGGGGAGCTAGGAGGAAAGGAAGGGGAGACAAGTAGGTACGGAATGAAGGGAGCACTGAGCTAAGGAGACAAGTTACCTTAGCATTTAGATGTGATGAAGTCCTCTGGAGAGTGGCTTGTGTTGGTCTTGGCATTGTATCCAGCATCCATGGAACGTAAGATGGCACCACGTCGCGTTTTGCCATGATGGAATGGGCACATACACAAGCCCACAGCCTATAACGGGTGCCATCTTAGAGAGGGTAATGTTCCTAACACGTTGTGAGTGATGTTTCCATCGGTCCCAGATAGACCAACGTCAGGAATTCATGACAGCATGCCTCTTCTTAAACTCCAGCTCATCTGGCTTTCCAGGGTGAAGACAGTGAAATTGACGTACCAAGAGAAGCACATGCACATGAAAACAGGGTTCCCAGGAGCAGTCACTCTGGGAATAGCCTTTCCAATCTATTAAGTATTGTAGTCGACCCCGCCGATAGCGAGAATCACAAATGCAAGCAACTTCAAACTCAGGAGCGAGGAGGGTTTGTTTCTGTTCCTCCATCCTGGCACTTTGCAGCCTCCATCCTGGTTTTCAAGTATGCAGAGTGAAAACAGAAAACTGAATATGGGCATCAAGACCTGGATCTGGTGGTACTTTCCCAGGAGTAGATAGTTGATGGAAAGGTTTCAAGAGAGAAATATGGAAGACTGGGTGAATCATCCTGCATGAAGATGGTAGAAGAAGGCAGTAAGCCACAGGATTGATTCTTTGAAGAATCCGATAAGGTTCAAAATATCTAGATGCCCATTTAGAAAGCCAGACTTGATCGTGAATAGAAACAGAGGTGCATCCTTCCGTTTTCCATCTGAACATTTTTTGATAGCTTCCTGTGCCTTTATCATACGTATGTTGGAAACCCATTGATCCACTCAGGGGATGCTGGAACAATCATGCATGATTGAAGGGAAACCCGTGGGATGGAACCCATAAGTGCAAAATAAAGGACTGTGTTTTGTTGATGAGTGGGTAGTGTTGGTATAGAAGAAGCAGAGTGACCCAGTCGTTATCAACTTGGGTGGAAAAAGAGCATAGAAACTGTTCGAGGGTTTGATTGGCCCTCTCACTGATGCCATTACTCTGCTGTGATATCCTGATGATAGGGCCCGTTGTAGTCCAACCATTCTACATAGCGCAGACCAGAATTTGGAAACGTTCTGACTTCCACGATCAGAGATGATAGTAACAGGTAAACCATGTAACCTGAAAATGTCTAAAAGAAAACACATTGACATTTTGGCAGCAGTTGGCAACTTAGGTAAGGGGGAGAAATTAGCCATTCTGGAAAACACATTGGACCTCATTACGAGGCTGGCGGAATGGGTTGAACGGCACCGATAATGGTGCCGTTAAACCCACTCCGCCCTATTACGAGGTTCCCTCGCGGGACCCGGAAAGGACATCTGGTAAAACCAGACATCCTTTCCGGGTCCCGTGAGGGGACCATGGAGCTAACAACTGGCCTGTTATTAACGGGCTTGTTGTTAGCTTCCTCCCCATTCCCATATGGGGCTCGATGGGAATGGGGACTATTATTTTCCAGGTCCATGGAATGGGTAATTACTGGGTCCGCCAAGGTCGGCATGACCCGGTAATTGCCCATTCAATGGACCCGGTAAAATGTCATTACCGGTGGCAGCCGTGCCCTTAATAAGGGCACGGCTACCGCCAGCCTTGTAATGAGGCCCATTCACTGTCCCCATGATGGTAGTGTATCCCTTAGAAGGAGGAATATCCACAATAAAGTCAGTCATTATGATTTCCCAAGTTTCAAATGGGGGAGAAGGTTGATGCAAAAGACCAACCGGTTTACTGTTCATTGGGCCTCATCACAAGTTTGCCGGTCCGGTAACTACTGTACTGGTAAGCTTGCCGGTTACCGTACCCGCAAACTACGAGTTCTGCTCACGGGTGCCTTTTTGCCCGCCAGGTCAAACCTGGCAGGCAGACCGGCACCCGCGAGGAGACCCTGCCGGTAGCACCGGCACCATTCGGAATGGTGCCGGTGCTACCGGCCTCCCCATTCCCATTGAGCCCTATTGGGCGCAAATGGGAATGGGGAGTAAAGGTTTCCGGCCCCTGGCAATGGGGAAATACAGGGTCCGCCACAGTTGTAATGGCCCTGTATTTCCCCATTGCCAGGGGCCTGAAAAATGCACAAGTTTGGCGGCAGCCTGCCGGTTTTACAGGCAAGGCTACTGCCAAAATTATAATGAGGCCCATTGATTTGGTTTGTCCGAATAGGAAACAAGTTTAACCATGTTGCTTTACAGCAGCTGTCCTAGAGGGTCACCAGTAGTGTCTCTGAATACTAGTGTTAGTAGTGGCTGTTATCCCTCTGTGTCCAGCGGGGAAGGAATCATGACAAAAATGCAATACACGTTTTAATTTTCTTCTATAGGCAGATACAAACAGCGATCCTTAAACAAGAATCCATGATTCTTTTGTAATTTCCGTGGATTGGAATTCACCACATTTTGTAAAATAGAAGAGCTGTTAGTATCACGTTTCACTTGGGCAAGAAATGAGTCGATATAAAAAAGGAAGTTTTTGTCTTGTATAGTATGGCGTGCCGGTAAGTCCAGTGACATCGTATTGGCGATACAGGACATCCCTATGATGTTTTGAGTCTCAGGTATATAGGTAAGGGAGAACTGATATTCAGCAAAAAAGAACAACCAAACGGGCCTGGAGACTGTTGCGGCACTCCAAGGACTGTAAAGCCGGAAGTTTACAATGGTCAGTTCCTACTTAAACAGATGCTGCCATTCCACACAGGCTTGCTTGTCTTATAGCCAATAGCTCCTTCACAATGACAGAGGAATGTCGCTCGTTACCATTTAAGGTTCTAGAAAGGCAAGTGGTGGGGTGTTCTCCACCATCCTTTTGAACCTGTTAAGAACAGCCCCCAAGGCGCAGCCCGAGGCATCAGTTTCAACGATTAAGGGTTTGGCGATATCGGGTTGACATAGGATGGGTTCCTGTGTGAACAATCCCTTTAAGGACGAAAAAGCTTTGTCAGCTTCATCAGACCAGTGAAAGGGTATTCCTTTTTTTTTTTAGAAGATTGGTAATCCGCAAGACTAGATTAGAAAAGCTGGGTCTGAATTGTCTATAAAAATTCACCAAGCCTATGAAGCGCTGATTGCGTTTGACGCCGGTGGGTCTTGACCAGTTCAATACTGCCGTCATTTTGCTAGGGTCCATAGAAAGGCCAGAATGAGAAACAACAATGCCCAAGTAGCGAGTAGAAGATTGATTGAACTGGCATTTATCAGGCTTGGCTAAAATCTGGTTCGCTCGTAGTCCGGCAAGAGCAAAGCATACAGGACTTTGGTGGATGCGTCAGTTGGGCGAGTAAATCAGAATATCGTCCAGGCAGACGATCACAAACTGGACGAGCGTGTCAGAGAAGACCCGACCCATACATTTTTGTAAGACGGCCAGGTTATCCATGAGGCCAAAAGTCATCACCATATACTCATAATGCCTGATCTGTGTTCTGAAGGCCATCTTCCACTTGTCACCTCGAATGCGGATCAAGTGGTATTCTCCCCTGAGGTCTAATTTAGAAAAGACCTCGGCACCTCGCATTGCTTCCAATATGTCTGCTATTAATGGCAGCGGAGACTTATCTTTTAGCGAAACCTGATTAAGCCCACGCTAGGTCCAGACAGGGACGAAGCTCAGGGGTTTCCTTTTTTTGGCACAAAAAATAATGAGGCCCCGGCGGGAGATTTGGACTTCCTGGTTAGGCTGTTTTTAAGATTGACATACAGATGTTCTTTAAGTGCTTGTTTCTCTGGAGCAGAACGGACGAACACCCTGCCAAAGGGTATGATTGCATTTGGAAGTGTGTCAATACCACAATCGTCTGGGTGGTGGGGAGATGCAATCTTTTCTAATGACTCGGAAAAAACATCCTGAAAGTCGTGGTATTCTGGCGGTATTTGCTTAACGCGAGTCACTGAGATTTCTGTTTCAGGTGAAGTAGTGATGGAATATTGCACTTGACCTTCAGACTTTTCCTTGGTGCAATGTTGAACACAGAACTCAGAACCAAGGAATATGGTTCCGGCAGACCAATTAAGGAATGGGTTGTGATGCTGGAGCCACAGAATTCCTAGAACTACGGGAAAATGGGCTGCCCTTAATCAGTTCAAATCGAAGCACCTCAGTGTGTTGTTTAACAGTCAATTCTACAGAATGGGTGAGTTGAACTATTGGCCCAGAAGATAAAGGTCTACCATCAATGCCCTCCACAGACTGAACAGTCTCCTTAAGTTGTTTAGGTATACCATGGGCCTGAGCCCAAGAAATGTCCCACAGCCCCACAATCGACTAAAGCCAATGTAGGTATGGGTTCTTGTGGGGAAAGAGCAATAGAAATCCACCAAACCACTAAAGATGACCTGGTAACAGTGGCTATGGGTAACAGAGATTCAGAGCTGCCATCACTCTCCCAGTTCCGCTCTCCATCTAGGAACGGGAGGCAGCATTTCCCAAACGACGTGGTAGCACTATGGGACAATCTTTAACCAAATGATCGGAGAAGCGCAATACATACAAAGTCCCTGAGCCATTCTTCAGGCTCTTTTTTTGAGGTCAATGGTCCACTAGGACTCTGATTTGCCTTGGGTCTGATGGAATATTAGAGTTAGAACCCAAAGATAGGGTCACTTCTCTGGATACAAAAGAACTTTTTTTTGCTTCTCTTTGCGCCTTTCTTGTATTCGGAAATCAGTTTGAAGGGCCAACGTCATCAAGGCATTGATAGTATCTGGTCTAGGGACCAGGGCCATCTCATAGTTGAGCTCTTCGTTCAAACCCATCTGTACAAGGTGAAAAAAGCATCACCCGCCCAGCCTGTTTATTTTTCCAGTTGCTTGGATTGGGTAGTATAGGTAATTAAATCCTGTGATCCTTGTCGGAAATCAAGCAAATGTTCTTTGGCTATGAAGACCATGTCTGGCCGATTGAACATGGCCTTGAAGGCCATGAGAAAAGCAACATAGTTTTCCAAAATCAGGTCATTAACTGTGACCAGAGGAGTTGCCCATGACACGGCATTGCTTGATAGATTGGAAATGACAAATCCCACCTTGGTCCTGTCTGAAATATATCGTACAAGAGTCTAAAACCTGATGTGATTTTTTGGAAAATCCATCATATTTGTCCAAATCCATGCCTAGATTGGGATTCTCTTATGATAAAGCGTCCAGAGCCAGAACCGTTTCTGTCAGAGCTTCATTTTCTAACGTAAGGGTCTGTACCTTCGTGGGGAAAGATCTTGCACAGCCCGAATAAGGTCCTGCATAGGATCCACTACGACAGGGTTTGGTGGCATCTCAAACTGTCAGGCTTGAGGCTCACCTGTGTCTTGACGCAATGAGAGGATGGTGGGGACTGCCTACCGCAATGGCGATGCTGTAATCGAGAGTCCTGTAGATTAGGACGACTGTCTCCAGACACCACCCTGCCTGGAATATGTAACAGGCCGGGTGACAACTGGAGCAAGACTCTGGTGAAATTAGGAAAAATCCTTGAATGAGGGAAAAACCTAATGCCTCTGATGAGAGTGTGATGGAGAATGGAGTGGCGAAGACTCGGTCCCGGATAGAGGAAGTACACCTATGGATGCGTGAATTCCGCAAGCGTCAGATTGTAAAAGGATAACATGGTCCAGACACTGGGAAAAAGGCAATAGAACAAAGGAGAAGGAATACTGCAGGAAGGCAGGACTCAGAGAAAGCCAAGGGTAGCAAGAGGGAACCACGGGGAAAGGAAGGTGAGACAAGAAGGTACGTAAGGAAGGGAGCGCTGAGAAAGTCCTCTGTAGAGGGGCTTATGTAGGGCTTGGCATTGTATCCGGTTCTACTGTGTTCACGGCATCCATGGAACACTGCATGTCGCCATGATGAAATGGGCACATACACAAAGCCGCAGCTTATCACGGGTGCCATATTAGATAGGGCAATGTCCGTAACAAGTTGTGAGTGATGTTTCTATCGGGCGCAGATAGACCGACATCAGGAATTCACGACAGTAGGTGGGGAGTGGAAAGTGGTCAGTGCTACATTTTTTGTTGAAACCTAATATTGAAGTTGGGACACTTAGGCCCTCATTACGACCTTGGCGGAGAACCATGGTGCTATTAGCACCATGGTCCATGGCGCTAAGTTGCCAACTCCGCCATGGTGGTTGGCGGACTTACCGCCCCATTCCGACCTTGGCGGGGCGGTAAGTCCCCAATCCCCATTTACCCTTCCCTATTCCCATTTTTGCCCCATAGGGCATAATGGGAGTGGGGAAGGCGTTAATTACGCCACCGTAAATTACGGTGGCGTAATTAACAACAAGGTCCCTTAGCGCCATGGATTTTAACGCCTGCAAAAAGCAGGCGTTAAAATCACCATGGCGCTACGGGAACTCGTACTCAGGCGGTAAGGGTCGGCGAAGTTTACGCCGGCGTAAATCCCTTACCGCCTGGGTCGTAATGAGGGCCTTAGTGTTTTAGTTTCTGCAGCTTTAAGGCTAGGTGCTTTATTCAATTATCAAAATAAAAAGAAATCAATCATCTGTTGTAATTTGGCTCTGCTGATCTCCAGACCTTACTTTTTAAATTCTATCTGGATTTGTTTTGCCTTGGAATATAGGGTGGCATTCACCTCAGTGGTACATTGTGTGCTCTTATGTATGCATATATGCGATTTATAAATCACAAACCCAGCTCAGCCACAACAGAATGCAGTACATTGGGGATTCACCCAGGGGATTCCCATTAAGGGGGAATCTTTTAGACTTTAGACTTCTGGGACTGGTTGACTTCACTGTCACTATCCTGAACTCTGACATTCCTTCAGATTCGGAACAGTTGTGCTGTTCATAGACTTCAGTCTTCTTTTGGTCTGACCACACATCCTTTACGGGTCCCGCTATTAGCGCCTTCCCCAGTCCCATTGAGCCCTATGGGGCTCAAATGGGAATGGGGAATGGTTGGTTGAATGGGGATTTACTGGGTCCTCCAGGGTCGGAATGACCCGGTAAGTCCCCATTCAACCAGACCGGTGCCGGACCCGGTATTGGAGGCAGCCATGGCGCAAAAAGCGCCATGGCTACCTCCAATCCCGGAATGAGGGCCTATGTTTTATGAGTTAGCCTGGGATTTTCCCAAAATGTTTTCATTTAAATTCTTTCTCTTTCTCTCTTTCTCTCTTTCTCTCTCTCTCTCTCTCTCTCTCTCTCTCTCTCTCTCTCCCTCTCTGAATGATAATTTGACTTGGTCTGAGCTTCATCAGCATTTCAATGATTCAAGACTCCATTGGCAAACCCCTGGGCTACAGGTACCAACATGCAGCTGGTTTTATCCTCACACAATATCCTATGAACAGGATTTTCCCGAGTTCATCCTCTTCTCTGAGATACTCTCTAAGGTAGAGTCTCGCTGGGGACGTCTAGCACCGACTGCAGATATAACTCCTTACTCAGTGTCAACCCTGAGTTCGCTTGGGTCTTGCAGCCAAGCACCTCACTGCATGATACATGGTTTGTGTCCTTCGCCAGTGCTGCAACTGCAGTGGGCCGAGGAGTACCTTCTACACTCTCAACTCCCCCTTGTGCACAGTGCCAGGTTCCCAGGGTTGTGACAGTGGACCCCTTGCTCCAGAGCCCCTCCCACTCTCAACATCAAATGGCGTTCCACTTCACATCAAGTGGCTCGCCTCTACAAACTCCTCCTCCTCCTCCTCTTCCTCCTCATGTGATCCAAGTTTTCTCCCACAATCTTCCTGCCCATCTGCCACTCTTCTCCACAATGCAGCGATTGTAAGGGGCCGCAGCTCTGCAGACCCATTCGCTTGGGGGTGGACAGTGATCATCTAGCAGTGGCGATCCACCCCAGTGAGTTTGCAGTGCACGAAGCTTCAAATTAACCACACCCGCTGGTAACTGCTAAATATTCTCTTTATTTCAATCTTTGATCAGTGCATACTACATTTTTTTTTAAAAGGGAAACTTTTTAAACTTGAACTTTTACATTTTGTCAAGAAGAGGCTGATATAAAACAGAAACAACAAACGCATGTTGTTTAAAACACGAACATTATCTAAAGATCGTCGATATTAAACACAACAAGTCAAGATAGCTCTCCAGGTAAAAGGAAACACACAAATCATGACTAAAATGCAATGGATATAGAAACCAGGTAAAACGTGCAACATATCATGAGGGTAAAAGGCAACTTAAAAAATCGTCAAATCCCCAAAAAAAAGTTTTCCAAAAAAGGGATAAAAACTGGCCCTCTTTTGCTTCTTTGTAGTCAATGAATACCATTTGACAAAAATTGTCTCATTCGAATGCACACCTGTTAAGAAAAGAGTCCTCGGACCAGAAGAACCAGACCTCGCCAAACTGCAGGAATAGTCTACCTGAGAGCCAGGAGCGCCTGCAGGAACCTTCTGGAGATGGATATCCTATACATCTTCCTGGCGTGGTTCTATGGAATGTAAGCTGGACGCTGACGAGTAGTGGGGCTGGGGAAACAAGGGAGGATAATTTTGTATTTGTTTGTGGCATATGCAATTCCCTCGCACATGTTCCCACCGACCCATACCACAAAGAAGCGCCTGGACCGAAGACTACCAGGATGGGCGCTTCCAGCGGGTGATAACGCTTATGGGTGATTGGCAAATGGAGCTTACTTCAGACTTCGGACACAATAGTCCAAGTGCAGGTCAAAGCTGTTCAAACCACAGCAAAGGGAAAAGCAAAGCGAAGGGCCCAAAGACTCTCCTCTTCATCGCAAGAAGTGAAAGAGAAGTATCTCCTAAGGGATTGGCTCAGGAAGCCAAAGATGGGTAGGGAACCATGGGAGCTCTCACTTCCGGGTTCTGCACAGTTGAACATCTCTCCAGGGCTCAGCCACACAGAATTTTGTCTATGATTAAAGCCTTGCTGCCAACCACATACATGTATGCTTCGGTTCATAGACATAATTTCGAATACAAAATATTCGAAAGTCAAAAAGTCGAAAAAAAAACGTCGAAAAAAAAAAATGTCGAATTTTTTTTTAATGACGTTTTTTTTTCGAAATGGGGGGGTTCCCCCCCAACCCCCATTTTTTTTTATTTTTACCTATTTTTTTCACAGAAACTAGAGCCCAAAAAAAAATATCGAAAAAAAAAACAATTCGACATTTTTTTTTTCGACATTTTTGATTCGACTTTTTTGACTTTCGAAATTATGTTTTCGAAATTATGACTGGACACCGTATGCTTCATAAACTGGCCAGCGTTGGGAATAAGGGCATGGAAGGCAGAAACTAATGTGACATTTAAGAGAATGGTGGCCACCTATGCCAGGAGGGGACACCGGAGTGAAGCAGAGCAGAACGGGGAAGAAATTCAAAGAGGGAGTGCCAAGAATGTCCCCTTCAGCAACTGCATAATCTAGGCGCGATCGACGTGCCTGGGGGGGACACGAGACTCACAGGTAAGTGAAGAAACTCAGCAGCCTTCCTAAGTGTAAAAGTGGCGTGGAGAGATACCTGGATGCAAGTAATGTGGAGAGAGTCCGGGCCACGGGATGCACCGGTTGGTGAGTAGAGGGGGAGCAGGATCTGTGGTGTGGCACAAGGAACCTGGAGGGAGGACATTGCAAGACACATGCACTGGATCTCAGGGCCCCTAAAAGCCTGCTATGTCAGCTGCGCTCCACCCGTAAGGCCGCTCCAGCCGGCAGGTCGCTGTGTACCCGAGACAGTAGCCCAAAGGGCGAGGCATACCCGGATGACTAGTATGGAACACGCCTATCAGTCCAGAAGCCTGAATAGACTTGCTACGACTGTGGAAGGTTAGAATCAGGACTCGGATGACTAGGCATTTTTGTAGGGGTTTTTATTTTTGTCAAATCCAACTAAGCTTTCCATAAACCCGCACGCCCAAGCCCTATTCTATGATAAAGTCAAAAGGGTCATCATCAGGATGGTTCTAGGTCATCTGGTCAAAAATAAATGGTCGACAGGACAAATGGTCGACACCAAAAGGTCGACAGGTGAAATGGTCGCATTTTTTTTTTGTTTTTTCACATTTCTTTTTTTTTGGGGGGGGTCCCCCCTAACCCCCTTTTTTTTGCTAAAAACCCCTTTTTTTCTCCTAAACGAAAACCTAAAATATATATATATATATAAATAAAAAAAAATTCGACCATTTGACCTGTCGACCAAACTGTGTCGACCATTTGTCTGTCGACCATTTGTCTGTCGACCATTTGGTCAGCCAAAAGGAAGAAAAAAATAACAAACAAAGAAACACAGACTTTGTGGAACTATTAACTGGAAGGGATGGCTGCTGGCTTCTGACCCTAACTCTGGGACTGTCTCAGTCTCTCCCCGCTCTGGCATTCTTTCCATCTTTCTGCACTCTGGGATTTTTTCAGTCTCTCCCTACTCTGGTGCGGAAATACCCCAAAAGAACAGATTAAAAAGCACGAATGGAGATTCAAAATGGCCGCCTGCAGGGAATAGATGCGCCGGCGGAGCTCCCGTACCCCGGACCTGGGAATGTGCCCACCACCCGGTCTGTAAGCCGAGATCTGCGGAGACAAGTGGCTTGGAGGGGTTCTAGTGCACTGGCGCACCTGGCGAGACAACAAGGAGGGCCGTGTCTTGCCATTTGCAGGGGCCGCTGAGTCGGCTCGGAACGAACCTGAGGGCGGGAGGAGCGGCCACAGCCCGGCGAGTGCAGTTGAGCTAGCCTACAGCAGAGGAGAAGGCCCCGTGGCGGGGGCGGCTTGGCATCTGACCACGGGGAGCTTAAAGCGTTCAGGCGGTCCTGGGTTAGCCTGGGGGTTGCACGCCCTGGGCTGACCTGGGGGCTGCCGTGGCTGAGCGGCTTCACAGTGGCCACCCCGACATCGGAGGAAGCGAGGACCTGTGCGTGTGGAAGGCAGCAGCGGCGCGGGCGGGTGGATCTGTAACTCGCCCTCGCCTGGGAAGGAGTATCAGCGGCGGCAGCGCTCGGCACAGCGTTTGGCCGGCTGGGAGTGCCGGGTGGCCGGCCGAGGTGAGGAGGGACTGCTGCGGGAGCGCCCGCACCTGGAGGTGAAGAAGGCAGTGCGGGGATCACCTGGCTTGGCGGCAGACGGCCACAGAGAGGGGCCTGCGCCCCACCTGGGAAGCAACCGATGTCTGTTTGGGAGGAGCAGGCACTCCATTAGGAGCGGCACGGAAGGCTACGGGGCCAGGAACGTGGCTTGGAAGGGCCAGAAGAGGAGGTCCCTGGGGGAGCCGGCCTGGTGAAGATCGGAGATTGGCCCCCCGGGGCCTGCAGGAGGTGACTGGTGGCAGTGCTGAAGGGGCGCCCCGCGGCTGGAAAACACGGCCTGGGAAGCAGTGTTGTGCGTGACTGTGTGAGGATTCTGTATTGTGCTCTGCGTGGGGTACGCTCCCCGTGGGGAAAGAGACCAGCGAGCAGCCCGACCCAGGTCCCGGACCCACGGTGAGAGATCCCCTCGGCCGTTGGGGTTCCAGGTGGCACGCGGAGGAGAGAGGAGCATTCCTTCTGCTGTTTGGGAGGTGCACCGGGAGGTGTCTCCATTTAGAGAGGAGCAGGGCCAAAGTATGTGTGATGTCCGGTGGGGCAGCCCGAGAGGCCAAGGGACCCTGAGGAGGGCGCAGCAGGCAGTGGATTAAGTGCCCAGGAAAAGGCAGTGAAGGAAGCGG
This sequence comes from Ambystoma mexicanum, assembly GCF_040938575.1. Lineage (NCBI taxonomy): Eukaryota > Metazoa > Chordata > Amphibia > Caudata > Ambystomatidae > Ambystoma > Ambystoma mexicanum. The sequence goes on along the minus strand of NC_090923.1, from coordinate 1,213,066,900 downwards.
ACCAGCAGGAGACAGGACGATAAACCCTATGGGGCGATTGCACCTGGTTTCGAAGAGGGGACCAGTAGCGAGCGGGGGTGAGACCCTTGTGCATAAAACTCGCACTGGGATGGCTACTAAACATAAAGGAAAGAGCGGGAGAGTACTGCAGACCTCGGGGGATTTTTCGGGCACTCTCCCTACCATTTGGACGTTGCAGGAGAGGAGAGAGCTGGCCAAAAGTACGCGGGACTGCACAGAGGATATAGACACGCCACCTGAAGGGGAGACGGCAGTCACGCTATCAAGGCAAGACATAAGGGGAGAGATGCTCACTCTGCAAACCAGCTTGACGAAAACGTTCCAGGAACAATTTCAACTCCTATGTTCAGATCTCAACTCGGCCTTGGGGGAGATTAAGCAGGAACTGCGGAGCAGGGCGAGCGAACAGACCTCCTGGAGAGAGGGTTACAGGAGATGGATAAGGAAGTGACGGCGCATAGTGAGGCGATCGAAAGGCTTGATGTGGCCACGCAGAATTTAGAGATTCAGATGGAGGACATGGAAAATAGGTCCCGTAGGGTCAATATACGGATCAAAATGCTACCGGAAACGGTCCAGGAAAAGGACCTGAAGGAGCGGTCCAAGCCATCTTCGCTGGGATTCTAGGATTGTCGCCCCCGGATGCAGTGGAATTAGACCAGGTGCACAGGGTGGGCAGAGGGGGCAGAGGAGCTGTGCAGAGGCCTAGAGATGTCCTAGCGGCTTTCGCCAGGTACGCCCAAAAGGAAGCAGTCCTTCAAGAGGCAAGAAAGCAAGAGCCAATACAGTATAATGAGCACCATATCACCCTGTTCCAGGACTTGGCGAGCAGCACTCTGCTAAAAAGACACCAAATGGGTCCGATCCTTAAGGATCTCAATGGCAAGGGGGTCAAATACAAATGGACCTTCCCCTTCGGACTGGTGTTTGAGTGCGAGGGGACCCAAAAGCGAATAACTACTCTGCAAGAAGGTGCGGATGTCCTCCGCCTGGATCTTGAGGAGGCTTCTACTAGTGCGGAGAGTTGACCCGCGTGTGCTGGGACAGAGCTAAAGCTCTGGCTGTTGTCAATGTGGGGGAAAAGAGAAGGGGGGCGAGGCTGAGCGGAAAACCACCCAAGGAGAGGAATAAAAGCAGCCTGGATGAAAAGGGGAGGAGCGTTCAAGAAGAAACATAAGCCAAAGAGAGATATTAGGGTGGTGGGCCTCTAAAGGAGTAAGTGGCAAGGGGGGGGAACGATCATCTATGAATCGGGAAGGGTGGGTATACCCGAGAAGAAGGGGAGGAGGGGGCGGGAAGGGCAAGCCCTTCTGGGGGGGAGGGAGGGACAGTTGGATGGGTGGGGGTGCGTGCTGGGGCGAGGGGGGTGGGTGGGAAGGGGAAGAGGGGGGGCAGGCAGCAGCAGCTCAGTTTAGACCTTAGGCTTTGGGAGGCGGACAGTTACATCAATGCAGGAGGGGGCAGGAGGGCTCGCGCGGGAACACGAAAAGTTCTTTGTCTGGTGGGCATGGCATTAGGGGGGAAGGGGGAATGGAGGCGGATCTGTGGGCTGGGACGGTGTGAGCAGCTTTCAAGTGGCTGACGCATAATGTGAGGGGACTGAATACCCCTCTCAAGAGGAAGAAATTGGAGCAGTTTACGAGAAAGGAGGGACCAGATGTTCTAGGCCTACAGGAGACACATCTCAGACAAAAAGACCAGGGGCGCCTAAAACTGAGGGGGTTTGGCCAGATCCTACATGCCTCGGGGAGAAGTAAGTCGGGGGGGTTGCCTTAGCCATCAAAGACTCGGTGGACTTTAGGGTCACTGAAACTATAAGGGACAAGGAGGGAAGGTATATTATAGTTAAGGGAACTCACCAGGACGACCCATATACATTAGCAGTGGTATATGCCCCGAACTCAGGCCAGGAGCAGTTTTTGAAACGGGTGTTCGGAGTACTGGAAGACGGCCTAGGGGCAAATAATTCTGCTGGGAGACCTCAACATAGCCTGGGAGAGGGACAGGTCGGGGGTCCCCACGAGAGGAGGGAGGGGGGGCGGTGATGTCGACGGGCCTCAAAGAGAGAATAGGTGGAGTAGGTCTGAGGGATGCGTGGCGGGAGTTGAAAGGGGATGAGGAAGGTTATACTTTTCTTTCTGGGGTCCATGGGTCTCAATCTAGGATCGACTACATATGGGTCACGTCCAGTTTGGTGGGTAGGATTAGGGAGGTAGTAACGGGTCCAATTGGTATAGCAGACCACAAGGTGGTCTCAATGAGGATGCCTCTAGGGCATAGGGAGAAGGGGTGTGCTCCTGGAAGTACCCAAAATATCTCCTTAGAGATCCCATCATCTGGCAGGAAATGGAAGAAAAGATCAAGACCTTTTTCGAGCTTAATAAAAGGGGGGACACTAGGGAAGGGACGAGATGGGATGCCTTTAAGGCCACGTTGAGGGGGGAGCTCATAGCAGCTGCAGCGCAGAGGAAGAGGCAATTGGTGGCGCTCGAAGCACAGTTAGAGGGGGAAGTCGAGAAAGCTAGGCAACAGGCGGGAGCTACCCCGACCAGGGTGGCTATGAGGGAATATAGCAGAGCATTGGGGCAGCTGGATCTTCTCCGCACTAAAAAGGCTGAAGGGGCGCTGCTTCGCGTCCGCCAGAAATTCTACGCTAGAGCGAATAAGGCAGATGCACTCCTTGCACGTCTGTTGAGAGGAGTCCACTCTAGAAACGCAATCACAGCCCTGAAGACAGGCTCAGGTGAGCAGGTAACGCGGGTGGGGGAGATGCAGGAAACGTTGGTACAATTAGACGAGTCCCTTTACACGTCGCAGGAGCCCAGGGCCGGCTCACAGGTAGAGTTTTTGGAGATAATGGAGCTGGGAAAGATCGGGAAAGAGGGGCTTGACCTTCTTAACTGGGAGATCTCAGAGGAGGAAGTGAGAAAGGTGATTTGCGACCTACCATGGAACAAGGCGCCGGGACCGGATGGTTATACTGCGGCTTTTTATAAAACCTTTGCACCCATACTTGTCCCGCACCTGACCACCCTTTTTAATACGTTTAGATCAACGGGGAGAATAACTCTGACCATGGAGGAGGCAAGGCTGACCCTCATTTTGAAACCACATAAAGACACTGAAGAGAGGGCATCTTACAGGCCCATAGCGTTAATTAACATTGATGCCAAAATATTTCCGAAAATCTTGGCCAATAGAATGGAGGGCTTTCTTCCAGGGCTGATCCATCCGGATCAAGCGGGGTTTATTAAGGGCCGGCAAACCGCGGACAACATCAGGAGGGTGGCCCATCTAGTGGAAAAGGCCAAGAGGACAGGAACTCCCGTGGTTCTTCTATCGTTAGACGCAGAAAAAGCTCAGGACTATGCAAAAAATGGGCATTGATGGAGAGTTCTTGCGTATGGTCCGGGCTAACTATCAGGCACCAACCATGAGAATAGCTGTGAATGGGGTCATGTCGAGGTCCTTTGGACAGAGCAGGGGCACCAAGCAGGGTTGCCCCCTGTCCCCAATGCTTTACGCAATTTATCTAGAACCTCTCCTGCAGGCAATTAGGGAGACCCGGGAGATAAAGGGCATTCCATTCGGAGGGAGGGAACAGAAAGTCGCAGCATTTGCTGATTACATGTTACTAACGCTGACAGCCCCCCGGGAATCTATCCAAGCAAGCAGGGCTTTGCTGGAGGGGTTTGGGGAGAGTAATATTGGCAAATCAGAACTCTTGAATCTGACTCTAAACCCAGGGGATCGGGAGTCGCTTAGGGCGGCTACCCCATTCCTACAAAGCCCGGGTGGCATTACATACTTGGGGGTGAAAATGACACCAACTTTAGCTGGCTGGTACCAAGCTAACTACACACCACTGCTGAGGGATATTAAGTGGGATTATCGTCGGTGGAGGGACCTCCGCATGTCGTGGCTGGGCAGGGTGGCAGCGGTTAAAATGGTGACTTTGCCGCGCCTTCTGTACCTTTTCCAGACAATACCGCAAGCAGTACCTGCTGGCTTTTTTAAGGAGTTGGGAACCCTGACCAGCAAATTTTTGTGGGCAGGGAGGAAAAGCACGTGTTAGCGGGCAGCTGATGATGGCACCTAGACGGGAGGGGGGCCTTGCACTACCGAATTATCAACAGTATTATGAAGCTGCGCAGCTGCGGTTAATTAGAGAGTGGCTTCGGGAAGGGGAGGCCACACAGGACAAACAGTGGGTGAAAATGGATAGAGCGGTGGCGCACCATAATCTCGTGGAGGTATTGTGGCTCCTAAAGCAGTTAAGGCCTAGGCACCTTTACGAGAGCTCCATAACGAAATTAATTGCAGAGAATTGGGACAAGCTGGTGAGAACAAAGGGGATTACAACCTTTCCATCTCCTTTCAAATCCTTGTTTGGTAATGGGGACTTCACGCCAGGGCTGGAGGTGGGAGTGTTCACGCAGTGGCAGGGAGGGGGTTGCAAGTGGCTAGGCAAGTTGTTCTGTGGGGGAAGAATTCTTTCATTTGAGGAGTGCAAGAGGGAGTACGGGATAAAAGAAGGGGACAGGCTCAGATACGCGCAACTGCGGCACTGGGGACTGAACCCAGCGAACAGGCAGGCAGCAACAAGAGAAAAGACGAGCTTCGAGAGATTCCTTTTGTCTAATGACAGGTCCAGGGGGCTGATATCCAATCTATACAAAATCTTGGACGATGCCACCATCAGAGGCCAATGGCGATACATGCGGAGGAGGGAGCAGATCATAGGAAGGGAAATTGAGCGAGAGGAGTGGGAGAGGCTATGGAGGAGAATCCCCAAATTGGCGAAGGCGTCACAACTTCAGGAAACATGGTACAAGATTCTGTTTGGGTGGCATTATACTCCAGCAAGTCTTCGGGAGATCTATCCTAACACTTCGGGGATGTGCTTGAGGGGTTGTGGATTGGAGGGCACGGCACAACACATTTGGTGGGACTGCCCTGTAATCAGGCCCTTTTGGCAGGAAGTTGAGGAGGCGCAGGAGCAGGCGTTTGGGGTAGGGAGCAGCAGACCACCAGAGCTCTCTCTCCTGGGGCTTGGAGGGGGAACTGTCCCGGGGGAGCCTAGATCTCAGGAGAAGGCGAGGGTGATCCTCGTAATTGCAGCTATGACAGTAATAGCGCAACGATGGAGGAGTGCTGAGGTTCCCCTCCATAGGGACTTGCTGCGGAAACTCTGGGAAATTGTAGCCCTTGAGTGGGCAACATACGCAATGAACGATAAAGTTATTTCCTTTGCAACGGACTGGGGGGAAATTATGGTGTTTCTCAAGGACGATTTTCGAATTGGGTGGCGCCCTCAGCGTTTGCGGCTCCTGGACCTGCAGTAGATTTCTTGCGTGTTACCCTCGGATGTAATGGATCAAGGACAAGACAGGGGAGGGAGAAGAGGGGGTCGTGGGGTCATGTCCAGGGTTGTTTTAACATTATGAACTTATTTGATTGACTCAGGGCGTAATGGTTCAAGGACTGGTTAACGCTGCTTGCGGGGGGCAAGGGGGAGTTGGGACTTGCTTTCTTCTTTGTTGTTGATGAAAATAAATAAAAAGAGTTTTTTTTAAAAATGCACGAATGGCATATTTGACCAAATTTAGGCTCTATGAAAATCTCGTACAACCAAAAATTCGATCAATATGCCATTCAAATCCACTATAGCAAGGGGAACCAAGGCTGCAGGGGGTGTCCCCCGCTTCCCTTGGTTAATATAATGGGAACGGGGCTGCGGGGGCGTCCCCCGGAAGGGGAAATAAAGTTTCAACAAAAAAAGGACCCTGCAGCGCCTGTTCAAAAGCATGTAAGTGCAGGGAATCAGTGTCGCAGGGGGGGGAGAGTGTATATATACTGTATGGGTTGTTTGACCATAACAAGCAAGTTGGCTACGGCCATTATCGACTGCAAGCATTTCCGATACGGTCAAACAACCCAAATCTGGAGCGCCGGTGCATCTTCACTCCCCTCTCTAGGGTTCTGCTTCTTCTATCTCCCCTCTCCTTCTTCCCCGGGGTAATATTCATGCTCCCTGACCCCCTTTGCTGCGCTATTTTCCATCTCACTCCCTACTCTAGAGTGCTCTCTGTCTTCTTACACTCTGGGTTTCTTGTCCTTCATTCTCCCCCTTCTGGGGTTCTTCTTTTTCTCTCTCTTTCCCTCAGCTCCCTCTGCACTTAAGCCCCGGCGGACCTAACTGCCTCGAGCAGTGCTCCTTGGGATGGGTGCTAACTCTCTCTGGCTCGCCTGCCATCACGAAGCCGCTTGCGTGACTCTTCCACTTGGCTCTGCATCAGTCTTCAAGGACGCTTTTCCCTCGCCCTGGCAACTCTATCAGCGCACTGTTTGCAGCTGGGCTTCGTGATGGCATTCTGGGAGTCTATCCTTCATTCGCACAGCCTCTCAGGGCTGCTCTATCTGAATGTCAGCTGCATTCTCCAGTGCACGTCGCTGCCCTGTCCGCAGAGAATGGCCTTTTCTCTCTCTCCCCAGCCACACCTGCTCTGTCTTCTTTGGGCGGTTAAACTCTGCAGGGCCTGCTGAGGATCTTTTGTGATTGGTTGTCCCAGGGATGCTCTTCCAGTGGGTTGGTTCACTCGTTTCTCCTTATTCTTCACAGGAGATTGGGCATACCTAGGGCTAGAAGCCAAGTCATTCATTAGTAAAGGGTGTATATGATTATTGTTAAACCTAACCCCTACACACCCTACAAAGGTGTTAGTGACTGGGGAGATGGATAGTGACTTATACCCCTACCGGAGTCCCTGTCCTCTAGGGGGGGAGACATCTCCAGTGGGACCCTGCTTACCCTGTTCCTTAGGGGGTGTTAAGCATAGCAGGCTCACCTCCCTAGTCCCAAAGTGGTGGCTCCCCCTTAGAGGGATGTGACGATTTCTCACAGCTCCCAAGAGACATCTGTAGGGTCTCAGCCCTTCCAGTGGACCAGTTATTCCACCCAACATCCTCTGCGCTTGGAATGTAGAATGTGCTGCACTGCTCTGGTACCCGGATCCTGTACTGGAGGTAGTAGGATAAGGTACCGACGAAGAGACGATCGACTGGGTTTGAAAAGGGACGCATGGAACACAGTGTGAATTTCCCAGTGTTTAAGAATGGACTGTTTCAAGGCTAGCAAGGACCCTACTTTTACAATGCGTGGCTTCATCTTTTTATTGGTTTGCCGTAAACTAATGTAATTGGAGGAGAGCCACGCCAAATCATGGCTCTTGTAAGTGGGGTGCCATTCTCCTTTTGTTTCTCTGTATTTCTTTTTCTGCTCTTTTACTCTTCTTATATCTGTTTGTGCTTCACTGTGTACCCCCACCAGGTGTTTGGATACTTCTTCTGCTGCTGGGGCTGAAACAGTAGATGATGTGTGTGGGCAAGGATTTAGGGTGAACAGAGGTTAGACAGAATAAAGGGGGCATAACAATGGAGGCATGATAGTGGTTGCTATATGCAAATTCTGCCAGAGGTAATTGGTCAACCCAGTTATCTTGGATGCGATTGATATACCAACATAAGTATATTTCAATAACCTGATTAACCCATTCTGTTTGCCCATCAGTTTACGGATAAAATGTTGTGAAGTGTAGTACTTGAAGCCCAACAGTTGCGCTTAGGCATTCTTGAATCTTGCTGGACACTGTGGCCCACAGGCCCAGAATATTTTCTCTGGAAGTCCCTGCATGCGATTCACTTTGAGTGAAATGGACTGCTAGAGTTTCTGCTGATGGAAAGATATTCAGTACAATACACTGTGACATCTTAGTATAGACATCGATAGTAGCCCAAATGACTGTCTTCTCCTTTGCGGGTGATAATTCCATTATGAAAACCATGGTGATTTTTCCTTAGCATTGTGAGGCTGCTTCAAATAAGCCTGCCAGGGCCTGTGCAGAGTTTTTCTGCAGAGTATAGGTACCACACTCCTTATTCGTGCATGGCCACCAGAACCAGTGTTGTGTCAAATCACAGGTTTGACCCTATGGAGGAGTCATGACGCCACTGTAGGAGGTCAGTTCGTACCTCTGCAGTCAGAACCTAAGGTCAGTCCCAGTAATACAGCAACGTATAAGGGATTAATTTCAGTTCTGGATATAGTTGCAGCACCAAATGACGTTGCTTAGAGATCGTCATCCTATATTCTAAGGCACCTGTCCAAGTTAATATGGGGGTAGCCTGTGGCTTTATCTGGAGAATAAGTAATGGTTCAACTTTAACATTTACATGGGAATCCTGTCTGGATAGTGCATCTGCTTTGTCGTACAACTTGCCAGGGCCATATGACAAATTCTATATGAAGAGAGTGAAGAATAACATCCCGCAGGCATGATGAGGCGTCCAACACCGAGCTTCCTTCTTTCGAGAGAAATACTACTGGATCTAGGTGACCATCGGCTTCTTTTTTCTAGAGAGAACCTCTCCTAATGTGGTACTGGTGGCATCTTCTTCCATGACTAATGGTCTAGTTGGATCAGTACCAAAGACGTGCATAATGATTTCTTCAAGATATCAAAGGTATGTTATGTTATGGATGTTCACTGAAAGAGTACCCCTTTCTTGGTGGGTACCCCTTTCTAGGAGGTAGGGCGGTCGACAAAAAATTCTTAACGAAATGTCGATTTGGTGAAATGAAGGAATTGCATGACCTTCAATACCCTATGTAGTTGTGGCCACTCCGTTATCGCTTGTGCCTTCTTAGGTCCATCCAGACTCCACCAGGTGTCAGGCCGTAGCCCAGGAGTTCAATCTCCTCGGTATGGAACCGACACTCCTTGAGCTTGGCATATAGGCAATGGTTCCGGAGTCATCGTAATACTTCACGTGTATGGAGCTTGTGTTCTTGTAGCTCCATGGAATAGCTGAAGAGGTCATCCAGATATACTGCCAGAAAAACACTGCTTATGTTGCAAAAGATATCTGAAATAAAGTGTTGAAATGCTGCGGGTGTGTTACACCGCCAAAACGGCATCACCTGCAATTTATAATTAACAACTTTTGTTTTAAATGCTGTTTCCCACTCTTCTCCTTTCAGAATCCTGCCATTAATTTGTAGATCTCATTTTGTGAACTGTTGTGCAGAACATGATTAATGAGTTCTGGCATCAAGGGGTTGCGGATACCAGTTTGTAACCATGATGTTTTTAAAAAAAATCTCTCGATGATGAATGCAAGGGCAGAGGGCACGGGTCATTTTTTTAATGAAGACAATTGATGCGCCTACTGGTGAGACAACATTTCTGATAAAGCGTTCCAAGAGTGTGTTATTTGTGTATTCCTTCAAGATAGCTTCCTCTTGCATTGTGAGCGAATAGATCCAACAATGTGGGATTGCGCGTGTGGCATAGACTCAAAGGTAAGTGGTCCTCCATGGTCATCAGAGTTCCCAAGTAATTCAGCTAAGTGTAAAGGCGCCGTGAAGAGATGCCGGCAGGTAAGTAATACGGAGAGGGTCCATAGAGGCTGGTAAATAGACAGGGAAGCGGGTCTGCGGCGCGGCGCGCGGTTCTCGGTCTGGGAATGAGCGCATTGCAAGACACATGCCCTCACTCCAGGGGGCCCTAAATGCCTGCCCTGCTGCAGTACATCAGCAAGGCCGCACGACAGCATGCGTGCCAGAGTGCACGCTTCACAAAACCAGTAAATCTCTTGGCAAAACCTTGATTTATTCCTTCCTTGAAAAAAGTGTACATGCCTTGCGCACCATAGAATAAAAAGGACACCGTTTTCCCAATTATTTTCTGTAATTGAAGAATGTGTGTGTGTGCGTGTGTGTTTATATATATATATATACTATATATATATATATATATATATAATATATATATATATATATATTCCACCGAAACGGGGAGAAATTTCAAGGGTTTTTATTTGCAAAAGATCAGTTTATAATTGTTTATTTGTAATGCGCTTAATACCCAGAGGTTTCTAAGCGCCGACCCGGGAATTGAACCTGTGTTGCACTGTGTCGTCTTGCATCCAAGGCGAGAAGGTGAGCGCCTTGCCTCTGAGCTATCCAAATGAGTTGACTGTTAAGAGTATGATGTATAGGTTTTTCGATATCTCGCACCGGGCTGTATAGGGAGGAAGTGGGATGCTCTATTGGCTTTGACCTCCCTAGCCCAGGTGTTCCTAAATCCGAGGCTCCCCAAATAATGATTGCTAAGACCTACTATCTAATGCTAGCTTGGTTGGGGGCTCAAAGCCTTATCTATCTAGTTCCCTCCGGGGTTTGTCTAAGTGTTCCTATCCCCGGTGCTTTCAACTAAAAGGATGGTTCCCTTGTGCCACTTGCAGATACTCTGGTCCTTTTTCACGCCTTTCCCTTGATCTTACTACCCCCTTCCTACTGTGACGAATCTGAGAATGTTGTCTCTTCTCCCCTAGAGGGAGACCTTTTTCTTGGTGATAGGGCAGTATGTCCACAGGACACTGCCTCTCCCACAAGGGAAAGATTATGTGGTGAAAGAATTGCCCACTGAGATTGGGGACCAACAACACCAGAAAACACAGGGTCTATCCAATGTAATACATCCAACACATTCTTCCTCTATACATCCTTCGTATACCTGTTCAGATAGAACTGACATGTTTTATTGCCAATGTACTCATTCTGGCTTAGCAAACAAATATGAGAATCCAGAAACTTCCGAAAATCAGACACATAGCTTTAAGGCTAGTATGGGCAAGTGAACCTCAAAGAGAGGGTTTGGGACCCTGAAAAGAGGGCGAGATAGTTGTCTACTTGGTAGGAGAGTGAACCAAGGGGAGATAGCGCCATTGTGCGAGTCGAGGACCCACACCTGAAAGAGAGGGTCTGGGACCCTAAAGCAAACTTGGGAGGAGTTGCATACTTGGCAGAAGAATGAGCCAATGAGGCACAACGCAGTTGTAAGGGCCGAGGACCCGTGCCCCAAAATAAGGGATCTGGGACCCTGAAACTAACTAGAAAGAGCTGTCTAAAAACACAAGAGACTAAGCTAAGCGATTATTACACAGTAGTGTGATTCTGGGACCTGCACCCACATGAGCAGTAAAGACAGAACATTATATAGTGTTCAGGGTTATAGGTCAATGGTGCGAGTCAAAAGGTTCGAAATACAATAGGTTCGAATCAAAAGGACCAAAAACAAAAGGTTCACATTTTTTTTATTTTTTTGTGCTACATTGGTTTTTTTTTTGGGGGGGGGGGTAACCCCAACCCCCGTTTTTGTGGTAAAAACCACTTTTTTTTACCTAAACGGAATCCCAAAAAAAAGATATAATAAAAAAAAAAATTCAAACCTTTTGTTTTCGATCCTATTGACTCTCACCTTTTGCATTCAAACCTTTTGTATTCGATCCTTTAACTGGACACCGTATTCAGTACTTCATAATGGAAAGCTAAAGCACAATATTAAAAGGCTCCAGTATGCAGCATAAAAGATAACAAAATATTATAGAAGAAAAGGAGAAACCAAAACGCCTTTTGTCCGTCTGGGCTCCACCAATACAAGAGACCAAAAACCAGGAAGTCTATGGGCCTCATTACGAGGTGGGCGGAATGGGTTTAACGGCGCCGGTAATGGTGCCGGTAAACCCATTCCGCCCTATTACGAGGTTCCCTTGCGGGACCTGCTCTGAATGTCTGGCCAGACCAGACGTCCTTTGCAGGTCCCACAAGGGGACAAGGGAGCTAATAACGGGCCCGTTATTATTATCTCCCTCCCCATTCCCATTGAGCCCTCTAGGGGCTCAAATGGGAATGGGGATGGATCTTTTGAATGAGGAATTACCGGGTCCTCCAAGGTTGGAATGGCCCTTGTTAAGGGCATTGCTATTTCCAAACTCGTAATGAGGCCCTATGACTCTAAGACTGATATAGAGAATCCCCCACTTTTAGAAGAAGACCTCAAGGTGGCGGAATGCAACAGGGGAGCTCAAGAGACAATCCTTCATATACTGTACAGTAATAAAGGAGAATAAGAAGCCTAGGGGAACGGCGCGCCACCCTAGCCTTGGAACTCTGAATTTTGGAACATTACTTTCTTTATTACTTAATTACCAGCAAAGCTGAGAACTTTTCTGTTTAGCAAAAATACTATGAACACTTTCGATTTGGCGAAAAGACGTTTGTTGCACATTTATCTTAGAGTATTATTAGAAGGAACAGAAGTAGAGTTTACGGACACAACAGTGACTAACTTTATAGTTTCGCACTGCCTGACTATTTCACTAGTTTCATTTGAGGTAGGGAAATCCCTCCTAGACATAGGGACAGAGAGGTCTTTTTCAACCATTTTATTATTTAATAAAAGTATTTACCCAAATATATACCACCTTTGTGTCCGACTCTTGTTTCTGATCCCTTACACTTCCCATTCCTGCGCTATTCCTGTTCCGGCTGCTCTCTCTCCGTTTTGCCTTCTGCCTCTCTCTCCTGTCTCCCTGATGTTCCACACTCTCTCTCCTCCTATTTCATCTCCTCACACACCTCTGTGCTCCTCTCACCCCCTTCTCACTCTGCTACTCTCACCCTTTCTCATTTTGCTACTCTCATCACTCCTCACTCCAATCAGGGATATGGTGCCTTGCTCACCCTCCCACACCCCACTGCCCCATAAATATAGTGCCCTGCTCACTCTCCCAGGAATATGGTGCCCTGGCCGCCCTTCTTTACTAACCTCTCTCTCAACCTGCTTGATACACTCACTTTCGCTACACTGACACACCACTCACTTCTCTCTTGAACCCTTTTCCTCACACCTCTCTCCTACACCCCTCTCTACTATCCTTACCCTCTCCCAGCACCCTCTCTCACACAGTATATCCTACTGCCTTCACACCCCTACGTCTCTCCCCCACTCTTCCCTCAATACTACACACGCTTTTACACGTTTACAAACACTCTTTCATTCACTGCTTCATTCTCACAAACTGGTACCACTCTCCACCACAAATAGCTCACATGCACTCTGCTCCAACTCTGCCACCAAGTCCTCAGCACTCCACTCCTCCGCCCATCTATCCTCTGCCTGTTTTCTCTGTCCACTGCCTGACCTCACCCCTGCACCTCCCAACTTTACCTTCCTTTCACTCCCCTTTTATGCTGTTCACTTCCTGATTCTAGCGCACTCCTCCTCCGCCCCATTAGTTCCAGCACTCACCTGACACTGTGGGCAAGTCTGTGCCTGCCTTTCCCTCAGTGGCTAAGTTACACAGCTAAAAAGCATTCAAAACCACTTTAAGCTCTTCCTACTTTTCCAGGACACTTTTGTTTGCAATTTCTGATGGTTTCTCTGTTGTTTTTCAGGCATGCTGTCGGCCTGAACGTTTGTTTTTCTGTTGATACAGTAAGTTATTTTCTTTTCTGGGGTGCTGGACGCTGTCTGAATGTGTTGTTACCTCAAAGTCCATATTAGTTTCAGCATTTCTGGTTTTATACTTCTTTGGTCCTATTCCGAGTTTTCTTGGTTGCTCCTATGTGCACTCTGGGATGTGTGGCTCTGAAAAAGAAGAAAGAGAACTCTGCCTATGAAAAATAGGGAAGCTGAATTTAAAGGATGCACTTTTACGCCTGGTGCTAAATCTACAAAAATGAAATGTATTCAAATACAAGAAACTATATTATATTTTAATCCATTTAATCATATTTCATATTTTTTTTAACTCATTGTGAGCAACACAACCAAACAAAAGAGCCTCTTATTTGTATAAACATCTTCTTTGTACAAAACACCGAATAAATATGCATGTAAAGGGTGAGTGCTGTGCCTAAACAAAATCAACCTAAGTGTTTGAAGTACCACATACCTTGCTACAATCACCATCACTGTTACAATTATATCTACAAAGAATCTATTTTTTTACCTATAAAGTACTGTATCCAAAATCATCAACCTCTACATCTAACGTCTATATGCATGTTTCAACCCTCCAACATTACTTCAGGGTCTCATCAGGACGATTCTCCCTCTTGTTTAAAGACAAGAGGCCTAATTCACAGAGCGTTTTCCAATGGGGGTTTGCCATTATAAAACGCTTCTGTGCATTAGGCCCAAGATCTATTTCCTGATTTTAAATGCAGATGTTCAATCTGCTATCTACTTTGCTCGCCCACAAGAGATATTAAATTGATTCAAATTTCAATGTGCACCGCAATTATTTATGATTTCTGTTTGATCTTTGTGAAATGTAAATCTTCACTCATCAATCACTGTGTTGCATTTTTCATCTAGTTATCTTTTTCATTTACTTTTGTAATCACTTCATCTGTTGTTGCTGGTGTTTGTTACAACCCAGTTGTTTGCGTTGCCTTATTCTTTGGATTCTTTCTTGTATTCATTTTTGAAGGACCCCTTTCTTAGCCACAATTTGTTAAAATGTAACCTAGCCAAACTCCTTTCTTCCTTCGCTATACAATTAAGTGTTTTCCGGTTCGCACTCTTCGATACTATGTGGGACGCCATGCATTCAGCTACATATTCGTTGTTGCATCCTCAGAGAACTCTGTCCAGGACAAAGTGCTGGGGGGTATCATGTGATAAGGAGTGGTACCATTAATGACATTCCTGGCACAACGTATTTGGGGTAGGGACTGGAGTACCCCCAACTTCCTCATCCCACTTCTGAGTGTGCCCCCCCCCCCCCCCGCCCCACATGGCCCAGCCTCTGAATGAGTGAAACCTGGGGCCTATCAAAGATGAAGGAGACAAACAGAAAACTTGAAGCTTGTTTAAGGGTTCAACAAAATACATTTTTCTGGAACAAAAAACAGGGACACGTTGGCATAAGGTTACGCAAAAACATTTTCAGTTAAACAACATGAGGGGTGATGAGTGACCAAACCATTGCAAAGCATACAATGACTATTTCTTCTTTGCCTGTCGTCAGTCTTTTTATTTCAAACACAAAAACTCAGGTGGGACTCTGACCTGTCTTTTCCTTTAAGTAAGCAAGAGGATAGATTAAAAAAAAATTGTGAAGATGCTTAACAAATACCAACGCCTACTAAGGTTTAGAAATATTACAAAATTCAAATTTTATTCAACAAAAATACACAATATGATTCGAATTCCAATTCAATAAATACCTCTAGTGATCCCAATTCTTTATACACAATTCATAAAAACAACACATTACTGCAAAGTATAAAACACCTTAAAAACACTCAAAAGTGACTTAATCTATTAGCTATCCACACTTGAATCTAGGTAACAAGATATGTCGGGGTTGGGGGGAGGAGATTACATTAATAGGTTATCCTCCCTCTCTTTATGCTCTCACTGCTAGTCCACCTAGAATAAAGAACTCTAATTGAATTTAAGGTCTTTAAATTGGAGTGACATTGTATCAATGTGTCCACTTCTAGATCTCTCTTATTTCACTAATTTGCAACCTGCCCAAAGAGACATACCTCTATAGCTAGGCGGAGTGCAAATACTCTTCCACTTGATCCGGTAATGATCAATGGCGTAGTTCTTACACGTTTTGTGACCCTTCCTCTGTTTTCCGTTATCTGCTTCTCCATACAACTAGAAGCGGAGGACAAGTATAAATATGCTCAATACCATGGGTGCGTCTAAGGCGCACGTTCATGTTACCCTCCAAGGCTCTGGTCTTTGCCTAGGTAATCTTTCAGTGTGTTCTTCCGCTAACCCTCCGCTCTCTTGGTCGTGTCCCGTGATGTTGTTCCTCATGTTGCCAAGTACCAGAGGTTTTTATTTTCAGACTTTCATCATTGCTGTCCCTGCTAAGGGCAACGCAGTGTGTTGGGTCGCCCGTCGCCAACTCTATTCCCTCATGGGTCAGGGCCTGCCTTTAGTGTCAGTTGAGCCCTCCTGGCTCTGGTTCCCAATGATCCATCCCAACCAGAGTTCTTAAGGGATCTTTCTCGATCTGGTGAGCCTTCCTGGCTTGGTTTATTAAGGGGCCTCCTGTTCAGGCTATCAAAGAACGTTCCTGGCACAGGAGAGCCATCCTCGCTCAGGTTCTCAATAATTAAATGTTCGTTTTCTTTGTCAACGTGTAAGTCCCACCATGACCAACCCATAACCCCCAGTGAGCATGCATTACTCTCCCTCTCTCACTTCCCCTTTTGGGGTATTTAGGCTTTGGCTCTAACAATCTCTGGGCACAGGACACCAATGCTCTCTCAAACTCTCCGGTGCTTGAACCTTGGATACACCTCAACTCAGATCTCACCGAATTCACAATCTGTTTCTCAGCACCCACTCTAGATTATGGCTGTATAGACTTGGCCAGTGCTTGGTCTTCGCTTGGTACTGGCCTGTCCCCTTCCTTCTCCTCGTCTCTGACCCTTACACGACTCCAACCTCCTCAAGAGCATCTTTCCTTCTCCTTCCTAATCCGCTATTCCTCCTGAAGTGCCAACCTCTCCCTGCATTTGATGCTGTGCTTTTTCCTCTCTTTCACTCGGTCTTCCAGCCTCTTTTGATGTTATGTTTTTTTGGTTTTTCCCTTTCCTCCACATCTACCCGCCCCAACACTAATCTCTCCCGACCAACTGGTCATTCCTCCTCTTTGATCTTTCCTCTCTCCCTCTTAGAACATCAACCTCATGTCAACTTAATTTTAACAGTCTTACCTTCCACTACCTGTTTGGTGTTTTTCTCCTTTATCACCTGCCATTTCCTTGATGACTTTCCTAATATTCCCCTATTCCAGCACCCACCCTTTTTTACAGTCCTTATTTCTCTTCTTCCTTTATTTGGCACATTGTTTAGCCATGTTTCCACTCCTGCTTCCCATTACACTAACTGAGGAAACAGAGCATAGTTTTTACTGTGGGAAACAATAATAATTTGATATTTGTACCGCCATTTTGCCCAAGTTGTTACTTAACGGTCTCGGATTGCTGAAAGACTGAGCTGGCGTTGCCGGGATTCGACACTGCGACCTGAAGATCAAACACAGATCATAGCAACAAGTGTTCAACACGTTGAGCTAATACAGTAACTGAGGTATTAAGGGGCCGATTCATGGAACAAACGTGCGCCGAAAAGCTTGGCGCAAGCAGGAGCAAGCAGGCGCAAGCGCAAAAAAACAGGCGCGTGCGATTCATGGAAGTCCCTGCACGTGTTTTCCTCGGGATGTGCGCCAAACCCGTGCATGGCGCACACGTCACTGCAACATCCCGAACGGCGTGCGCGACGCGCACAGTGAAAGCGCAAAACCTCAGCGCATACACCAGAAAGTGGGCGGAACACGGGGCGTAACGCGCGGAATGGGGAACAACGCGCGAAAATAAGGGCGTAACTGGGGATGTACTGCAGGGAAGCAGACGGAACGCCCACACGCACTCGAACCACACGTATTTATGGAATCGAATAGGGCAAAGCCGCGCACAGCCAAAGACACGCTCAAGCGAAACACGTCCGCCACACGAAGGCAGGCGGTAGCGTCCCTGCGCATTACAAAAGTGGCAATATACAGCAATGATGAATGTCCCATACTGCGATTGGGCCTGTGCGAGCGGGGCACGTGTATTTCGGGGGTGCGCGGGAAGTTTCACACGCGATTGAGCGGGGTATGTGTATTTTGGGGATGCACGGGAAGTTTCACATGCGATTGAGTGGGGTACGTGTATTTCGGGGGTGCGCGGGAAGTTTCACACGCGATTGAGCGGGGTACGTGTATTTTGGGGGTGCGCGGGAAGTTTCACACGCGATTGAGCGGGGTATGTGTATTTCGGGGGTGCGCGGGAAGTTTCACACGCGATTGAGCGGGGTACGTGTATTTCGGGGGTGCGCGGGAAGTTTCACACGCGATTAAGCGGGCTACGTGTATTTCGGGGGTGCACGGGAAGTTTCACACGCGATTGAGCGGGGTACGTGTATTTCGGGGGTGTGCGGGAAGTTTCACATGCGATAGGCCTTGGGCGAGCGGGGTACCACTCATCGTCTGCATGTAGAAGAACGCGTAGCCAATACCCACCCGCTGTGAAGTAATAGCGTGTGAACCCCAACGCCTGGAAAACACACGCACCGCACCCCACGGAAAGCACGTACAGAGCAATGGAAATCCACGTGGGATCTTCAAGCCCTGCCAGGGCAACGCCCGTGCACGATACGTCACAGACGCGCTTACGCGCTAAGGGCCTTTGGTCCAATGAAATCGCGTATGCGTGCAGACGCGCTTACGCGCTAAGGGCCTTTCCTCGAATTACACGCTGACGTGCAATTTTTTCACGTGCCAAATCACTCCGTATCAAGCTGGCCATGCGAAAACACACGGAAGACCACGCTCCTTCCCAAAAGGCCGAATCACTGCCCCCCAGAGCCCCGAGCACACTCCCACCTGCCATCTGCTGCTGCCTAACTGCCAGCTGCCCTCGTGCCCTGCCATTTGGTGCCTGCACATCAGCCATCTGCAGGGGTCCAGTTGCGGTGCCCACCCCTGCTGGAACAGAAGACTCCCAACTGGGATGCCATCACTCCACAGCCCAGCCCCAGGACCCAGTTGCCCACCCACGCCTGCCTCGGGGGTCGCCATGTCAGGGCAAACACCATCTGAGTCCACTGGCGACCCCCAGCCAGAGGGGCAGAGGGCCACCAGCTTCAGTCAGAAGTAAGTTGGTGTCCTGGTGGAGCTTGTCCTGGGGCATTATGATGCCCTCTTCGGATCATCACGCGCCGACAAGGAAGGACGGGACAGGATCTGGGACGACTTTGTGGTTGCCATCAACGTGAGGGGGTGGCAACCCGCAACATCAAGCAAGTCAAGAAGCGCTGGGAGGACTTGAGGTCCAGGACCCTCATAAAGGCCCAGCCCCTCATGGAGGGGGGCCGGGGCAGCATGAGTACCATCCAGATGAGGGTCCTGGAACGCGTACGCCCAGCGCTCCATGCCCAGATCCTTGAGAGGCAGACCCGTCTGGAGTCGAGCGGTAAGTGGCCAAGCATTGCTGTGTGAGACAGGGAATGTTGCAGTGTGCTGGTTGTCTGATACTTGCCTGTATGTATGACATAGGCCATGTACGCATGTGTGTGTGCAGGGACATCATGGTCATGCATGTGAGACCAGTAATGTGTGAACCACACGGTTGGTGCATGTGTTTAAATGCAACATGGGGAGCCCTACGCGGAATGGACACATGAGAGCATGCCAGTCTCTGTTCCTGGACATGGGTGGGGGTGAGGGATGGGTGCTGATGCCATGTACATGTATGGTGTCCATGTCTGTGTGTCTGACCTGCGTGTCTGTGACTTGTGAATGCCATGGATGCATGACACATGTCTGTGACAATGTTCAGATTCACTGATGCAGCCTAGTTATCCTTGCATCCACTGTGTCTGGGGTGTACGAGGCCAGATGGATGAAACTACGGTGAAGTGTGTGCATGTGATAGGCATGACCCATGATGCATATGAGTTCCAAAACAACATTGTATGTTTCAAGAGTCCCTTGGACATGTATGCCAATGTCCATAGCATGCGCCATGCCTGTTACTGCATGTGTTTTGCCTGCACTGACCCATGTGTTGTGGAGGGACATGATGGAAGTGATCTTTGACAGTGCCACTCATCTGCTTTTGCTTCCTGTCTAGGGGACCATTGTACAGTACCCTGATGCTTGTGTTCTATGTCTCCCTCTACAAAGCGCCAAGTGAAGAAGAGGGCGGAGACGGCGCTGTGGAGCAAAGCGGCGGGGATGCCCCCACGGATGCAGCGGAAGGGGTGGGTGAGCCCCCACAGGGGCTTGCAACGGCGGAAGACGGTGTGGAGCCACCCAGGTTGGTGCTTTCCACAGAGGAGGAGGAGGCCGCTACTGAGCGGCACATGGGGCCTGGTGGGGGCATCCCTGCTGGTGCAAGTGGTGCAGTCCAAGGACAGGGGCAGGAGGCAGCACAGGTCGCCGTGGAGGGGCCTGTGCATGTCACTGTCCCTGACACTGTGACTGCACCACCATGCACCAGCAGGGATGCCCCATCCCAGGCCCGTCCGCAGGTAGGGGGGATGTCCATGTCATCTGACTCCCCTTCCACCTGCAGACGAGGGGACCCCTGGCCATATGGAGAAGGTCCTGATTGGTGTCGCGGGGGGAGCACGCACGTCATCACGAAGAGCACCATGCCAACGTGGCCCAGTTGGGAGCGGCCATGGTCGGGGGTTTCGTACATGTGTCGGCCACTCTGGCGACCCTCTCCTCCTCTGTGGAGGCCATGCGCCAGTCATTCTCCATGCCGTCTTCCGCCACCAGGGCCCCCTGTGGACCTGCCCCGACCAACGCAGCCAACTCGGTGGGGATCCCATCCCTGCCGCAGTCGGGAGTCGGAGGTCCAGCAGGGGTGGACACACCAGCAACTGGACCCCAGCAGATGGAGGATGTGACGGCATCATCGTGCAGGGCACGTGCACGACGGCGTCGGTGGATTCCATCAGCCTGGATGCCGTCGTGCTGGCAGAGGCAGAGGCAGTTGCGTCGGAGGCAGCGGCAGGCTCGACGTGGGAGGCATCATGGCTCGGGGCCATCAACATCAGGGGGGCAGGCATCGGCCGGAGGGCAGGAGAACCCTGGAATGGGAGTGTCTTCCGTGTGGGAGCGGTTGGGCCAGCAGATAGGTGCGGAGAGGCGGCGGGTGGAGGAGGAACGGCTCACAATGGTCAGGGCGGAGAACTCCATGCGGAGGGCGCTGAGGCGGGCTGAGTGCCTCAAGGGTATTCGCAGGGAGTTGGAGCTTGACACTGCATTATCCCTGTGAGACCTCGGGGCCAGGGAACATGCCCGCCTCCAAGCCATTGAGCAGGAGTTCGATGATGCCCTGGCCCATGACATCAACCAGTGAGCCGTTGGACTAGCCCGCCGCCTTTGTATATAGTTATTTAGGTTTAGGTTTCATTTCTTTATTATTATGATTTGGAGTCCACGGACTTTGCTCCACTTTTTGTATATAGTTGTATTTTAGATAGGGTTCTTGGTAGGTTTCATTTGCTTTTGGGATAATGGACCCTTCAGACTTTCGTTTTCAATTTTCAGGACATGTATATACTTTCTTTTAGTAATATTCACATGGAGTAATGTTTTTTTATGCTTTCCATTTTTGGATTTCGTTCTATGGACTTTGGGGATGCACCACTTATATTTTTTCATGTTTTGGATTTCTTTTATTGATTGGATTTGACTTTCTGTTTCTTATTTCAAATATTATTTCTTCATTTGCATGTGTGCTTTTCATTTTGACATTTGTTATACTTTTTAATACATTTCTTTATTCAACATTATTGGTGTGGTGTACAGTGATGATTTTGGTGCATGTCTCCATGAGCATTGGCACAGTCATGTGTTGCAACTGTGTGGCTCTGTAGGACATTTGCTGATGGGCATGCTGGTTCTTTTCAGACTATCATGGAATGGGTGATTTACTAGGGAGTGGGTGCAGTGGTTCGTTGGGTGTTTGCACTGGGGGGTGGAGGGGTGGGATTTGGGTTAGCATTAGGGCCATGGGTCTGTATAGTCATGGGGTGGTGTTTGGGGGACATGTGTGGGGGCCTGCTGGCAGGTGCCCCACACTGCTGGGGGGTGAGGGTGCAAGGGGACATGAGTGGGGCATGAGTGGGGGCCTGCTGGCAGGTGCCCCACACTGCTGGGGGGTGGGGGTGCAAGGGGACATGAGTGGAACATGAGTGGGGGCCTGCTGGCAGGTGCCCCACACTGCTGGGGGGTGGGGGTGCAAGGAGACATGAGTGGGACATGAGTGGGGGCCTGCTGGCAGGTGCCCCACACTGCTGGGGGGTGGGGGTGCAAGGGGACATGAGTTGGTGATCAGTAGTGCAAGGAGACATGTGCCTTTGCTGGGGGGCATGCCCATGTTGGGTGGGCTGCCTGCGGGACATGACCAGGGGTGCAGGGTAGTCCCCTGTGGTGCGGGCTGCCTGCAGGGGCCGTGAAGGGTGTACAGGGAACACCTGGGAGGACCCACACTGCCGAATCACGTGTAGGACTCCCCGGCACCCCCGAAATACACGTACCCTGCTGAAATCACGTGCGAAACTTCCCACGCACCCCTGAAATACATGTACCCTGCTGAAATCGCGTGTGAAAGTTCCCGCGCACCCCTGATATACACGTACCCCACTCGCACAGGGCCAATCGCGTGTGAAACTTCCCGCGAACCCCTGAAATACACGTACCCCACTCGCACAGGGCCAATCGCGTGTGAAACTTCCCGCGAACCCCAGTAATACACGTACCCCACTGAAATCGCGTGTGAAAGTTCCCGCGCACCCCTGAAATACACGCACCCTGCTGGAATCGTGTGTGAAACTTCCCGCGCACCCCTGTAATACACGTACCCCGCTCGCACAGGGCCAATCGCGTGTGAAACTTCCCGCGAACCCCTGAAATACACGTACCCCGCTCGCACAGGGCCAATCGCGTGTGAAACTTCCCGCGAACCCCAGTAATACACGTACCCCGCTTGCCGTGCTGGTACAGGGTTAGCGCAGCCCTTTGCGCTGGATTGGGGATTTGGATGGCTTTTCCCTGCACGAGGGGCGTTCTTGGGGGCGTAACTGGCGCTGCTGCAGGGTCGCTGCGCCACTGTGCGCCACGGCTGGTTTTGGTAGCTGAAATCCATGAATACGCTGTGCACGGAAATGGATTTTAGCGCATGCGGCTGGCGCAGAGATTCGCTCGCGCACACTGTGCGCCAGCCGCGTGCGCCACTTGTGCGCTAAATTCTATGAATTACCCCCTATATGTTCTGGTTGGCCCTTTGGTCCCCCTCATTCATTCTTGGGTAAGCTATCCCCCCCCTCAGCTCCAGGTGCTGGAGATTATCTACACCTGTTGATCTATTTCCCTCCATTCTGGCTGTTTCCTGACCTGTCGATCTAGTTGGGATGTTTTTGTGGAAAAGCTGAAACCATCTGTCTGTGAATTTGCAAGGGAGCAGTCCTCTCTACTGGTAAGAGGGTTTTCAGCATGGAGGATTCGGAATCCCCAGGTCCTTTTTGTTTTTCAGGGGCAATCCATGCTGCTAGGTGGAGAGGGGGAATGATCCCATCACTCTGTTCTTGTTGAGAATATGGAAAGCACCTGTATCTTTTATTGTGTGTGGTATTGTGTTCATAGACGTATTTACAGCAAGGCCGACTAGGCCCAGGCCTAGGGTGGCAGATTGCCAGAGCAGCAGCATTTTATTGCGGTTTATTTTCAATGTACTGGTTGTCATTCATTTAAATATAAAGCCAGTTTTGTTTCTCTGAGTCTGGCTGATCCACAACACAAAACTGCGAGTAATTTTCAGGTTTTAGCAGTCATCCCACTCTGACAGCTAAAGTCTTTGATGGCCAAACATATGTATGCTTGATATTTACAAGCTTTATTGTTAGGGGGACTTTTGTTTAAAAAAAATGAAAAGGAAATGCAGACTAAACACACCGTGCTTTAGGTATTTAGTGATTCAGTCATACAACTCTCACAGACATATATTTGGCAGACATAACACTCTTTGGTCATATTATCGTCCCAAAATGCTCTTTAATATGCAAAATAGCCAAAACCTCATTGTTTTTTATTGGTGCTACTTCAAATTATCTGTGGAGTTCTTTCTAATCAATACACACATAAACTGTGTTAAGCAATCACTTTTATATTCAAATACATGACATGCAATTTTTAAACAGTTTCAGAAATTAGGGTTTTCCCTTCAGAAAGGTAAAGTTTAAAAATGATACATTGTTTACAATATTAAACCCATGCCAATGCTTAAGTCAGAGACTAAGAGAAAGTTGGAGGTAAGTTGAATGCGCCAATCTCACATGTAGGACTCTGTGTATTACTCTGACATTTTTCAAAAAGTCTTTAAACGAAATAGGTTCATTCGAATCATTTATTGTGATTTGGAATAGTACACCAGCCGACAAGTGTTTCGACCCTCAGGGTCGTTATCAAGGCGTCATGACTTCCAGATGGGGATTTGGCCCCGGTACTTTCTCCAAACGGCATCTTAGCGCAATGACAGATTTTTCAACTCTTTACTCAGAGACCAATTCACCACCCATATTAATCTGAACATATACCAAGCAGGGCTGCTAGCACTATGACTTTGATCCTGTCTACTTGCCATTAGTGGCTTTTTCATATTCAGACAGATGCCTTGATAACGACTGAGGGTCAAAACACGTGTCGGCTGGTGTACTATTCCAAATCACAATAAATGATTGGAATGAACCTATTTTGTCCAAAGACTTTTTGAAAAATTTCAGAGCAATACAGAGTCCTACATATGAGATTGGCGCATTCAACTTACCTCCAACTTTCTCTTAGTCTCTGTTTTTTGGCACCTACTAGGGGGTACCATTTGGAGTGATTTTGACGCAGCCTATCCAACCAACAGAATATACTTTTTGTACCATACTTACCTGTGACAATACTGACAAGCGCACTGTCTATTATAACGACCCCTATTCCCCAATACTGCTATGCTTAAATCAAGCACAGAGTTTCCACATATGGCACTAAAATGTCCAGAAGCAAGCACTAATTTTCCTCCCGGGTCCCACATTTCAGAGGTCTGTGACCGCCCAAAAGGTGCAAGGATCAAATAGATCAAAGAGAAGTAAAAATGGCAAAGAGTAAGGGTGAGAACAAAAACTGTGTGCCAAAGGTACACACTGTTTCACAGCTGTAAGGGTGTCCAGTGAAGATATCCATTCAGCCATCTTTACAGAAGCAGCTCAGTGCTAAGCAGGCAAAGCGCATCCCTGCTGGGTTTATCATGTGTTTTTGATGATATTCTGCTGCACACTCAGTACTACCAGGAGGACCAACTGTAAAGTACGTCACACAATGCATAACTGTGATGGTTATGAGTAATATTTACATTAATTATACTTTAAATGCAAGGTAGGACTTTTACTGTGAAACAGTACTTCAGACAACAGCAGGACATATACATTGTACAGTCCAACCAACTATACAGAGTTAACAAACAATTTAAATTACCTTAAACACAAGACCCATAGCTTAAACCACAGGTGTGCTGGAATACCCGATCCATTGCTCAATTTTACTCTTGGAGTGTTGGGTATTTTGAACAATTGCACAAACAGCAATAATGTAAACAGTATGAACCACTTCATTTGTTATCAAAGATGCCTGCATTGTGCAGCTATGAGTAATGCTGTTGCTTCTCACACATGAATGTTCAGGGTCACCCTTATCCATTACTCCACCCATAGACTGCACAGTCAAAGATTCCAAGAACCTTCTCCAACTGTCTTTACTCTACCGAGGTGTTTTTGCCCAGGCAGAGTTTACACAATTCACTTGTCATTTTGCAATTATCTATTGGCGCTCCAGCCCAAGAGACTTGGAGGTACATTGGCTGCAGCAGGTAACTTGCCTTATTTCCATGTTGCCCCCTTCCAACACCAGAGCTCTAACCATGAGAAGGGGATTGAGTTTGTTTTATTCAACTGTAAGATGTGCCTGTACCACTTGCATATATTTCATTTGTGAACTTTACCATTTCACAAGACCGGATGTAGACATTTAATTATGTTGCATTACTAGGTGCTTCTCAGAGTGACAGCAGGCAATTTGTGAGGGAAACTAGATATTGGCATTGAAATCAAAATTCCTCATTCCAACCTTCTCTCACTTGGGTCCAGTTGGCAAACAGCTCATGTTCTTATCGCTTCCTCTATAAGATTGTTTTAGGACCTAACCGAAAATAGACAGATAGCTTTAAAAATTACCTCTAGTGCACTCAACTGTAGAGCACACTCCCTTCTCAAAATATTGGCAGCAGAGATCTGAAAACACTCTCTCAATGAACATGACATAGAAGATGATAGGCTTGAATTAATAGAGGGGAAGCAATAACTTTTGAATCCCTGCAACCTTAAAAATGTCCTTATAATGTTATGGAGCTGAAATGGGGGACAAAATGGGGGTAAAGGAGCGCAGTTTGGACAACATGGATAGAGTCTGTTGAAGGGGTGGAATCTGGTGAAGGTGCAGAGTCTGGCACAGGTAGATGTAAGGAACTCATGGTGAATAGTAAAGACAGACACAAGTTATCACAGTTCAAGTGTGTTTATTAAACTGTATGGGCAGTCCTAGTGGTGTCTGTGTCAAATAAAAAAGAGCCTATACTAAGAAAAACCTATTGCCAATCCTTACGCTAACTACAAAAGAAGTGTGGGATGATGTTCCTAAGAAAGAAGGAAGTGCTCACAAATAATAAGTCAGGATGCAGTAGTCTGGGTTCCTTTTTCCCACGTTTTAAGCACGGGATAAGGTAGGATTCTGGAGCACAGCACATGCTCAAACTTTCCCAGCACGAGTCAACAGCTCTGCTCTCAGCAATCAGGGTCTTCAGTGGTTAAGTTTCTTTGCTAAAAAAAAGTCTCTGGCCTCCGACGACCTGAAGGGTTTCAAAATAATAAAACAAAAGTTCAGTGTGTACGTTGAGGGATGTCTTTTCACCCCTGGACACCCCTCTTTCGGGCTCAGACCCTTCTCTTATGGTAGCTTCCCTTCATCGGGCTCACTAGGGCTTGCAATGCAATTTTGTCTGTGACATTCACAAATCTTAATGTCTTTTTAAGCAGTTCACTTGGGTTCACTTTTGTCAACACACTGTATATCGGGACTTTAGACTTCGCCCCCTGTTTATCGGCATACCTCCTTTGGGTTCACTCTTGTCAACTTTGTCATCAGTTTTTATGAGGCAGGATTCACTTCCCTTAGCTTCACAGTCATCTGTCGGTCAAAGACTTTCGACTGTAAAGAGGATTTTACTGGACCCCTGTATGACCACTTTGACCCCCTTTCTCACCTTTCCCAAGGCCGGAGGGCAGGAGAACCCTGGAATGGGAGTGTCTTCCGTGTGGGAGCGGTTGGGCCAGCAGATAGGTGCGGAGAGGCGGCGGGTGGAGGAGGAACGGCTCACAATGGTCAGGGCGGAGAACTCCATGCGGAGGGCGCTGAGGCGGGCTGAGTGCCTCAAGGGTATTCGCAGGGAGTTGGAGCTTGACACTGCATTATCCCTGTGAGACCTCGGGGCCAGGGAACATGCCCGCCTCCAAGCCATTGAGCAGGAGTTCGATGATGCCCTGGCCCATGACATCAACCAGTGAGCCGTTGGACTAGCCCGCCGCCTTTGTATATAGTTATTTAGGTTTAGGTTTCATTTCTTTATTATTATGATTTGGAGTCCACGGACTTTGCTCCACTTTTTGTATATAGTTGTATTTTAGATAGGGTTCTTGGTAGGTTTCATTTGCTTTTGGGATAATGGACCCTTCAGACTTTCGTTTTCAATTTTCAGGACATGTATATACTTTCTTTTAGTAATATTCACATGGAGTAATGTTTTTTTATGCTTTCCATTTTTGGATTTCGTTCTATGGACTTTGGGGATGCACCACTTATATTTTTTCATGTTTTGGATTTCTTTTATTGATTGGATTTGACTTTCTGTTTCTTATTTCAAATATTATTTCTTCATTTGCATGTGTGCTTTTCATTTTGACATTTGTTATACTTTTTAATACATTTCTTTATTCAACATTATTGGTGTGGTGTACAGTGATGATTTTGGTGCATGTCTCCATGAGCATTGGCACAGTCATGTGTTGCAACTGTGTGGCTCTGTAGGACATTTGCTGATGGGCATGCTGGTTCTTTTCAGACTATCATGGAATGGGTGATTTACTAGGGAGTGGGTGCAGTGGTTCGTTGGGTGTTTGCACTGGGGGGTGGAGGGGTGGGATTTGGGTTAGCATTAGGGCCATGGGTCTGTATAGTCATGGGGTGGTGTTTGGGGGACATGTGTGGGGGCCTGCTGGCAGGTGCCCCACACTGCTGGGGGGTGAGGGTGCAAGGGGACATGAGTGGGGCATGAGTGGGGGCCTGCTGGCAGGTGCCCCACACTGCTGGGGGGTGGGGGTGCAAGGGGACATGAGTGGAACATGAGTGGGGGCCTGCTGGCAGGTGCCCCACACTGCTGGGGGGTGGGGGTGCAAGGAGACATGAGTGGGACATGAGTGGGGGCCTGCTGGCAGGTGCCCCACACTGCTGGGGGGTGGGGGTGCAAGGGGACATGAGTTGGTGATCAGTAGTGCAAGGAGACATGTGCCTTTGCTGGGGGGCATGCCCATGTTGGGTGGGCTGCCTGCGGGACATGACCAGGGGTGCAGGGTAGTCCCCTGTGGTGCGGGCTGCCTGCAGGGGCCGTGAAGGGTGTACAGGGAACACCTGGGAGGACCCACACTGCCGAATCACGTGTAGGACTCCCCGGCACCCCCGAAATACACGTACCCTGCTGAAATCACGTGTGAAACTTCCTGCGCACCCCTGAAACACACATACCCTGCTGAAATCGCGTGCGAAACTTCCCACGCACCCCTGAAATACATGTACCCTGCTGAAATCGCGTGTGAAAGTTCCCGCGCACCCCTGATATACACGTACCCCACTCGCACAGGGCCAATCGCGTGTGAAACTTCCCGCGAACCCCTGAAATACACGTACCCCACTCGCACAGGGCCAATCGCGTGTGAAACTTCCCGCGAACCCCAGTAATACACGTACCCCACTGAAATCGCGTGTGAAAGTTCCCGCGCACCCCTGAAATACACGCACCCTGCTGGAATCGTGTGTGAAACTTCCCGCGCACCCCTGTAATACACGTACCCCGCTCGCACAGGGCCAATCGCGTGTGAAACTTCCCGCGAACCCCTGAAATACACGTACCCCGCTCGCACAGGGCCAATCGCGTGTGAAACTTCCCGCGAACCCCAGTAATACACGTACCCCGCTTGCCGTGCTGGTACAGGGTTAGCGCAGCCCTTTGCGCTGGATTGGGGATTTGGATGGCTTTTCCCTGCACGAGGGGCGTTCTTGGGGGCGTAACTGGCGCTGCTGCAGGGTCGCTGCGCCACTGTGCGCCACGGCTGGTTTTGGTAGCTGAAATCCATGAATACGCTGTGCACGGAAATGGATTTTAGCGCATGCGGCTGGCGCAGAGATTCGCTCGCGCACACTGTGCGCCAGCCGCGTGCGCCACTTGTGCGCTAAATTCTATGAATTACCCCCTATATGTTCTGGTTGGCCCTTTGGTCCCCCTCATTCATTCTTGGGTAAGCTATCCCCCCCCTCAGCTCCAGGTGCTGGAGATTATCTACACCTGTTGATCTATTTCCCTCCATTCTGGCTGTTTCCTGACCTGTCGATCTAGTTGGGATGTTTTTGTGGAAAAGCTGAAACCATCTGTCTGTGAATTTGCAAGGGAGCAGTCCTCTCTACTGGTAAGAGGGTTTTCAGCATGGAGGATTCGGAATCCCCAGGTCCTTTTTGTTTTTCAGGGGCAATCCATGCTGCTAGGTGGAGAGGGGGAATGATCCCATCACTCTGTTCTTGTTGAGAATATGGAAAGCACCTGTATCTTTTATTGTGTGTGGTATTGTGTTCATAGACGTATTTACAGCAAGGCCGACTAGGCCCAGGCCTAGGGTGGCAGATTGCCAGAGCAGCAGCATTTTATTGCGGTTTATTTTCAATGTACTGGTTGTCATTCATTTAAATATAAAGCCAGTTTTGTTTCTCTGAGTCTGGCTGATCCACAACACAAAACTGCGAGTAATTTTCAGGTTTTAGCAGTCATCCCACTCTGACAGCTAAAGTCTTTGATGGCCAAACATATGTATGCTTGATATTTACAAGCTTTATTGTTAGGGGGACTTTTGTTTAAAAAAAATGAAAAGGAAATGCAGACTAAACACACCGTGCTTTAGGTATTTAGTGATTCAGTCATACAACTCTCACAGACATATATTTGGCAGACATAACACTCTTTGGTCATATTATCGTCCCAAAATGCTCTTTAATATGCAAAATAGCCAAAACCTCATTGTTTTTTATTGGTGCTACTTCAAATTATCTGTGGAGTTCTTTCTAATCAATACACACATAAACTGTGTTAAGCAATCACTTTTATATTCAAATACATGACATGCAATTTTTAAACAGTTTCAGAAATTAGGGTTTTCCCTTCAGAAAGGTAAAGTTTAAAAATGATACATTGTTTACAATATTAAACCCATGCCAATGCTTAAGTCAGAGACTAAGAGAAAGTTGGAGGTAAGTTGAATGCGCCAATCTCACATGTAGGACTCTGTGTATTACTCTGACATTTTTCAAAAAGTCTTTAAACGAAATAGGTTCATTTGAATCATTTATTGTGATTTGGAATAGTACACCAGCCGACAAGTGTTTCGACCCTCAGGGTCGTTATCAAGGCGTCATGACTTCCAGATGGGGATTTGGCCCCGGTACTTTCTCCAAACGGCATCTTAGCGCAATGACAGATTTTTCAACTCTTTACTCAGAGACCAATTCACCACCCATATTAATCTGAACATATACCAAGCAGGGCTGCTAGCACTATGACTTTGATCCTGTCTACTTGCCATTAGTGGCTTTTTCATATTCAGACAGATGCCTTGATAACGACTGAGGGTCAAAACACGTGTCGGCTGGTGTACTATTCCAAATCACAATAAATGATTGGAATGAACCTATTTTGTCCAAAGACTTTTTGAAAAATTTCAGAGCAATACAGAGTCCTACATATGAGATTGGCGCATTCAACTTACCTCCAACTTTCTCTTAGTCTCTGTTTTTTGGCACCTACTAGGGGGTACCATTTGGAGTGATTTTGACGCAGCCTATCCAACCAACAGAATATACTTTTTGTACCATACTTACCTGTGACAATACTGACAAGCGCACTGTCTATTATAACGACCCCTATTCCCCAATACTGCTATGCTTAAATCAAGCACAGAGTTTCCACATATGGCACTAAAATGTCCAGAAGCAAGCACTAATTTTCCTCCCGGGTCCCACATTTCAGAGATCTGTGACCGCCCAAAAGGTGCAAGGATCAAATAGATCAAAGAGAAGTAAAAATGGCAAAGAGTAAGGGTGAGAACAAAAACTGTGTGCCAAAGG
Organism: Ambystoma mexicanum; assembly: GCF_040938575.1. Classification (NCBI taxonomy): domain Eukaryota; kingdom Metazoa; phylum Chordata; class Amphibia; order Caudata; family Ambystomatidae; genus Ambystoma; species Ambystoma mexicanum. The sequence continues at coordinate 1,213,035,904 of NC_090923.1, read as the reverse complement.
TACACACTGTTTCACAGCTGTAAGGGTGTCCAGTGAAGATATCCATTCAGCCATCTTTACAGAAGCAGCTCAGTGCTAAGCAGGCAAAGCGCATCCCTGCTGGGTTTATCATGTGTTTTTGATGATATTCTGCTGCACACTCATTACTACCAGGAGGACCAACTGTAAAGTACGTCACACAATGCATAACTGTGATGGTTATGAGTAATATTTACATTAATTATACTTTAAATGCAAGGTAGGACTTTTACTGTGAAACAGTACTTCAGACAACAGCAGGACATATACATTGTACAGTCCAACCAACTATACAGAGTTAACAAACAATTTAAATTACCTTAAACACAAGACCCATAGCTTAAACCACAGGTGTGCTGGAATACCCGATCCATTGCTCAATTTTACTCTTGGAGTGTTGGGTATTTTGAACAATTGCACAAACAGCAATAATGTAAACAGTATGAACCACTTCATTTGTTATCAAAGATGCCTGCATTGTGCAGCTATGAGTAATGCTGTTGCTTCTCACACATGAATGTTCAGGGTCACCCTTATCCATTACTCCACCCATAGACTGCACAGTCAAAGATTCCAAGAACCTTCTCCAACTGTCTTTACTCTACCGAGGTGTTTTTGCCCAGGCAGAGTTTACACAATTCACTTGTCATTTTGCAATTATCTATTGGCGCTCCAGCCCAAGAGACTTGGAGGTACATTGGCTGCAGCAGGTAACTTGCCTTATTTCCATGTTGCCCCCTTCCAACACCAGAGCTCTAACCATGAGAAGGGGATTGAGTTTGTTTTATTCAACTGTAAGATGTGCCTGTACCACTTGCATATATTTCATTTGTGAACTTTACCATTTCACAAGACCGGATGTAGACATTTAATTATGTTGCATTACTAGGTGCTTCTCAGAGTGACAGCAGGCAATTTGTGAGGGAAACTAGATATTGGCATTGAAATCAAAATTCCTCATTCCAACCTTCTCTCACTTGGGTCCAGTTGGCAAACAGCTCATGTTCTTATCGCTTCCTCTATAAGATTGTTTTAGGACCTAACCGAAAATAGACAGATAGCTTTAAAAATTACCTCTAGTGCACTCAACTGTAGAGCACACTCCCTTCTCAAAATATTGGCAGCAGAGATCTGAAAACACTCTCTCAATGAACATGACATAGAAGATGATAGGCTTGAATTAATAGAGGGGAAGCAATAACTTTTGAATCCCTGCAACCTTAAAAATGTCCTTATAATGTTATGGAGCTGAAATGGGGGACAAAATGGGGGTAAAGGAGCGCAGTTTGGACAACATGGATAGAGTCTGTTGAAGGGGTGGAATCTGGTGAAGGTGCAGAGTCTGGCACAGGTAGATGTAAGGAACTCATGGTGAATAGTAAAGACAGACACAAGTTATCACAGTTCAAGTGTGTTTATTAAACTGTATGGGCAGTCCTAGTGGTGTCTGTGTCAAATAAAAAAGAGCCTATACTAAGAAAAACCTATTGCCAATCCTTACGCTAACTACAAAAGAAGTGTGGGATGATGTTCCTAAGAAAGAAGGAAGTGCTCACAAATAATAAGTCAGGATGCAGTAGTCTGGGTTCCTTTTTCCCACGTTTTAAGCACGGGATAAGGTAGGATTCTGGAGCACAGCACATGCTCAAACTTTCCCAGCACGAGTCAACAGCTCTGCTCTCAGCAATCAGGGTCTTCAGTGGTTAAGTTTCTTTGCTAAAAAAAAGTCTCTGGCCTCCGACGACCTGAAGGGTTTCAAAATAATAAAACAAAAGTTCAGTGTGTACGTTGAGGGATGTCTTTTCACCCCTGGACACCCCTCTTTCGGGCTCAGACCCTTCTCTTATGGTAGCTTCCCTTCATCGGGCTCACTAGGGCTTGCAATGCAATTTTGTCTGTGACATTCACAAATCTTAATGTCTTTTTAAGCAGTTCACTTGGGTTCACTTTTGTCAACACACTGTATATCGGGACTTTAGACTTCGCCCCCTGTTTATCGGCATACCTCCTTTGGGTTCACTCTTGTCAACTTTGTCATCAGTTTTTATGAGGCAGGATTCACTTCCCTTAGCTTCACAGTCATCTGTCGGTCAAAGACTTTCGACTGTAAAGAGGATTTTACTGGACCCCTGTATGACCACTTTGACCCCCTTTCTCACCTTTCCCAAGGTCTTCTGATAACGGTACTTTCAACAATTGGGTAAACACCCAGAGTTTCTAAAGTGAGCACCCAGGTGGTGCTGGACTCCTCTGTTGCTGGTTTTCCCTCCTTTTAGTATCAATGGTTCTTTGTACTTTAGCGGTTCAATTAGCCGTTTGCTACTTTTCGTTCAACACTGTTCGGTTTCTTATCCGCTCCCCACTTGACTCACTGGCTGTGATGAACTGCTCGGCATTTCTTCTCTCTGGAGTCAAGGTTGGTACCACGGAGACAAGCGTCTCTCCCCGGCTTGGTTATCAGTGGAGGAGTACCGTCGACCTCTGCTGCAACACACACTGGCTATTGTTTGCGGTCTTACCATTCATTGCGCAGAGGTTTCACAGGCCTTGGTCGGAAAGGTCAAGGTAGCTTCTCTCCTTGTCACCCTCTAGGTTCATGCCATATTTCTCCTCCCCTTGAACTGCTGTGCTGAGTTAGCTCTCTCGACGTGCGGTCTGCCTTGCTCGTATTGTGCTCCGCCTTTTATCCCTGTGGGGAAGGGAAAGGGCCGTCAGGTCTGTTTGAGTCTGGTCAGTTGCCTGGCTTTGCCTGACCCTGCCGTTGGGACATGTCAGGTAAACGGCTAGGGTGTTAGTCTGTTTTCCTTCGTGATATGCGAAAATGTTCACGTTAGAAGGGGGGATGAGGGGGTAGAGTATTTGCGTATCCTATGTGGTAGGTTGGGGAAAAGGTATCATAAGAAGGGGGATATCGCGTCTCACCCGTCGATTTTCCACTTTCACTCCCCGAGGACCCCGCCACCCAGGTGATCCTTCCTCACTGGTCCACCCCCAGGAACTGGATCCAATAACGATGGACGTGTTCTGGCCACCTGGATGACAGATCCCCGGGGACCAGTCAGGGAGACAGCTTCAGGTTTCTCACATACCCTTCTTCCATGCAATGTAGCCACATTTGTTTCACAGGGGAACAGGGAAAGAAAATCTACATTTACCTGACCTTTTCCTTTTCTGTGTTCCACAGTGAAACAATAGGGTTGCAGGTCTAGAAACAATTGCATGATCTGAGGGTTAGAGTCTTTGCGTATGCATTGGTTAATCCAAACTAGGTGTGAGTGATCTGTGACAAGTGTGAATTCTCATCCTAAGAGGTAGTTTCTAAGATGGATTATGACCCAGTTCGTGGCCAGGGCCTCTAGCTCTAGCATAGAGTAATTGTTTTTCCTGTGGAAACAGTTTGTGACTGGTGAATAATATGGGGTGTTCCAATCCATCGCAAACTTGGGATAGCACTACTCCTAACCCTGTAAGGGAGGCATCTGTCTACAAGATGAACTCTTTAGAAAAGTCGACTACCTTTAGGATCAGGTTCTGGCACAGAGTTTGTTGCAGGGTGTTGTAGCATATCTCATGTTCATCATTCCAATGAAGTTTCTGGGGTTCGGCATTCTTAAGTTTATCTGTTAGCCGGGCTCTTTTATCCAAAAAGTTGGGGATAAACCTACAATAATATCCTATTAACCAGAGAAAAGCTCTAAGATCTCTTTTGGTCTTGGGAGTTGGTGTATCTAAAACAGCCTTCACCTTCTTATGTTGGGGTTGTACATTCCCATTCCTTACGAAGAAGCCTAGGTATTTTATGGCTGATTGGGCCAATCGGCACTTAGCTGTCTTTGGAGTTAGGCTAGCCTTTCTGAGGACTTTCATGATGGTATAAAGATAGAAGAGATGGTCCTCCCCGGTCTTACTATAAATGACGATAACGTCAATGTAAGCACCACAGAAATCAGAGTAGGGTTGTAAAATGTGATCCATGAGGCATTGGAACGTGTCTGGCGCACCGTGTAAGCCAATATGCAGTACTTTAAATTGAAATAGTCCTAGAGGCATTGAGAACACAGTTTGTTCCTTGTCTGGCCCGTATACGGGACTTGCCAGTACCCTTTTGTTAAATCTAGGGTACATAGAAAGGTGGCTGCTCCAAGCTTATCTATTAAGTCATCGATGCGAGGCATGGGATTTGCATCTAAGTCCAAGATTGCATTAACTTGACGGAAGTCTATACAGAATCTCCAGGAACGGTCAGGTTTAGTGACCAACACGATAGTAGAGGACCATGGACTTGAAGATGGTTCAATAATATTGGCTCTTAACATTTTGTTGACTTCCTCAATCACTATCTGCTTACGGTTTCTGGGAGTTGATATGGTTTTAAATGAACCACTTTACCTTTAGGTGTTCTAGTATAGTGGTATGTGCCTTTTACTGTTCCTGATTTTTCTGAGAATACATTGGGAAATGAGTTTACCATGTCTTTTAAATCTTCTTGTTGTTGGATCGATAGCTCGGGAGGGATTAATTCAAAGTTATCTATCTCTTCGGAAGACAGAGAGGCTTGTACTTTGGCATGGACGGATGATGGGTTTTCTTTCCACTGTTTCAAGAGATTTACGTGATATAAATGGATTTTATGTTTTCTGTCCGGTTGGGCTACTTTGTAAGTACAGGTTCCTGTTCGCTTTACGATTTCATAAGGTCCGTGCCACCTGGAGACAAGTTTGTTTTTTGATGTAGGTAAGAGGACCAGTACTTTCTGTCCTATGCAGAATGATCTTAAATACACTTTTTTGTCATAAGTGGATTTTTGTTGGCTTTGGGACTTTTCCTTATGTGTACAAACCAAGTCCCAGACCAATTTCATATGTTCTCGCATTCTGGTGGCAGTCCGCGAGATGGGAATGGGAGCCTCCTCCTGTTCTTCCCAGGTTTCCCCGAGCATGTCCAGGACATCTCTGGGCTCTCTACCATAGAATAGTTCGAAGGGGGAGAACTCAGAGGAAGCTTGGGGGGGGGTTTCCTCACTTCAAATAGTGCCCATGGGATCATTCAATCCCAGTCTTTCCCGTCCTTGTCTACCAATTTTTGTTAAATCAGTTTCAGGGTCTTATTGCATCTTTCTACCAAGCCATTGGTTTGGGGATGGTACACAGAAGTTTGTAAGGTGGTAATGTTAAGTAGCTCTTTGGCTTCGGCCATAAGCTTACTCATAAAGTTTGAACACTGGTCTGTTAGTATTTCCTTGGGAAAACCGACTCTGTAGAAAAATGGTAGAAGATGTTTGAGGATCTGCTGTGTGGCATTATTTCGTATCGGGAAGACCTCGGGGTGTCTGGTCGCTTAATCCACAATCACAAGGACATATTTAATGCCTAATCAGGATGTCTCTAGAGGACCAATTATGTCCATGCTGATTTTTGAAAAGGGGATTTCTATGATTGCCAATGGGTTCAGAGGGGCAGGCAATGGGATGTGTGGGCTGGTCTTTTGACAGATTTTGCATGTTTTGATGAATGTCTTGATATCAGCGTGGATACCTGGCCAATATAACTTCTCACTAATATGTGCTTGGGTTTTAGATTGTCCTAAAGGTGGGAATGCGCAATCTCCAGTACAACCGTTCAGTGACTCTTGGTATTACCAATTGTGTTTTACTAGACCTTCCATGGATGTCTCTCTTCTATAAAGCAATCCTTGTTTTAAGACGAAAAAAGGACTTCCCTTTTCTAAGCCTTCTCCTTCTGGAATTGCTTATAGAAAATCTTCAGCAAGAGCTGGATCATTTCGTTGCGCGAACGCTAGGTCGGGATAGATGGTGGGCTCTTCTCCTTTTTTCTCTTCCATATTAAGACATGTATCAACTTCCCCAAAGCCTAAGATGCATCTGTCTGTTTTATCTGGTTCACTTTCTTTAAACTGAGGGAATAATGCTCTTTCTAAAATTCCCTGGGCAATTTGATCTCCTCAACATATCTCAAAAGGGATCTCACCATGATTCTGTAAGAGAACCTTCACATCTCCCCGGAAGTCAGGATCAATAATGCCTGCTAAAATGTCTTTCCTGAAATTCCATGCTAGGCCAGATTTTGGGGCTAATCGTATGCAACACCTCGGAGGGTGTATCAGTACCAAGTCCGTAGGAATCATTCCTCTTTTCCCAGTACGGATAATAGCTTCCCTACTTCTCCAGATATCAAACCCTATTGATTCCTTGGTGGCGATGAAGGGTTAGAGGCTGACTGGTATCTTTGTCAAATAAAAAAGAGCATATACTAAGAAACACCTTTTGCCAATCCTTACGCTTAATACAAAAGAAGTGCGGGATAATGTTCCTAAGAAAGAATGAAGTGTTCACAAATTATAAATCAGGGTGCAGCAGTCGGGGTCCCCTTTCCCTATGTTTTAAGTACAGGATAAGATAGATTTCTGGAGCACTGCACATGCCTGAGCTTTTCCAGCATGTGGCAACAGTTGTGCTCTCAGCAATCAGAGTCTTCGGTGGTTAAGTCTCTTTGCTACAAAAAGGTCTCTGGCCTCCGAGGACCTGAAGGGTTTCAAAATAATAAATAAAAGTTCTGTATGTACTTTGTGTGATGTCTGTTCACCCCTGGATGCCCCTCTTCCGGGCGCAGACCCTTCTTTTATGGTAGCTTCCCTTCGTCAGGTTCACTATGGCTTTCAATGCAATTGTGTCTGTGACATTCAAAAATCTTAATGTCTTTTTAAGCAGTTCACTGTGGACATCCCTCTGCTGGGTTCACTCTTGACAACACACTGTATATCGGAAATTTTAGACTTTGCCCCTGTTCATCGGCATACCTCCTTCGGGTTCACTCTTGCCAACTTTGTCATCAGTTTTTATGAGGCGGGATTCACTTCCCTTAGCTTCACAATCATCTGTCGGTCAAAGACTTTCGACTGTAAAGAGGATAAAGAGGATTTTACTGGACCCCTATATAACCACTTTCACCCCCTTCCCCAAGCTCTTCTGGTAATGGTAGTTTCAACAATTGGGTAATCGCCCAGAGCTGCCTGTGTGAGCACCCACATGGTGCCGGACTCCTCTGTTGCTGGTTCCCCAACCCCTTTTAGTATCAATGAGTCTTTGTACTTTCACAGTTCAATTAACCGTTTGTTACTTTTCGTTCAACACAATTCGTTTTCTTATCGGCTCTCCCCTCAACTCCCCGGCTGTGATGAACCACTTGGCTTTTCTTCTCTATGGAGTCAAGTTTGGTACCACAGCGACAAGCATCTCCACCCCGGCTTGGTTATCAGCGGAGGTGGATCCCGTGTACAGTTGACTTCTGGTGCACCACACGCTGGCTATTGTTCACCGTCTTATGATTCCTTCCACTGAGGTTTCAAGGGCCTTGGCCAGAAAGGGCAAGGTTGCTTCTCTCCTTGTCACCCTCTTGGTTTGTGCCGTCTTTCTCCTCCGCTTGAACTGCCGTGCAAAGTATTGTGTTCCCGTGCTCCACCTTTTATCCCTGTGGGGAAGAGAAAGGGCCGTCAGGTGTGTGATTCTGGTCAATTGGCTGACTTTGCCTGAACCTGGTGTTGGGCCTGCATGGTAAATGGCTCGGGTGTTAGTCCGTCGTCCTTCGTGATATTCGACAGTGTTCGCATTAGAAAGGGGAGGGTAGAGTGTTTGCGTATCCTACATGGTAGGATGGGGAAAAGGTGTCATCAGAAGGTGGATACCGCGTCTCACCCGTCAGTGTCCCCCTTCCACTCCTCAAGGACCCCCTATCCGGGTGATCATCCCTCACTTGTCCACCCCCAGGAACTGGATCCAATAGCGATAGCCGTGTCCTGGCCACCTGGATGACAGATCCCTGGGTACCAGTCAGGGGAACACGTTCAAGTTCCACACATACAGTAAAGTTGGGGGGCGGGGGTGCATGCACTTATTTGAGCTTAGGGCAGCAGAAAGCCAAAATAAACCACTGATTGTGATATTAGGGACAGTAGTTTGAGTCCCCTTCTCCAACACCCCATGTGTGGAAATTGGGTTTCCTGGATGTTCTATTATCCACTTGTCCCTTTGCCTCATCCCACTCTGGTTTGGAAAAATCCTGATTCCACTCCAGGTTTTTGGACTCGGAATAAAGCCTTCTGGTAGATGTAGTGTCTACTACACTGTTTTGATGTGGTCTTGTGGCAATATGGAATTGAATGTCCTTGGGGGTGGGCCTTTTCTGGGAACGTTCACCTTCCTGGCCTGCCTCCGTCCCCCATCCCTGTTCCCCAAAATCCGAAATGGGGTTTTTATGCAAGTAAGCAGTGGTGTATTTTGGTTGGAATTCAGGGGTGATTGAGAAGGACTCCCCTATCCTCCATCTAGATCACGGAGAGCGTGGAAGGACTCTCGGGGTTCCCTGTGTACGAACACCAGGGATTGGAACACATCGCAGATGGCTTTTTTCCTGGTCTTCAGTCTCCTGGCCCCCTCGAACTGGTCTGGCGAATGTGACTTCATCACAGGCCAGAGTCTCACAAGTTTTTCAATGCGAAAGTGGAAACTCCACCAGTAATATGCATGATTTCTGCAAGAAATATTCCCAAGAAAAAGCTCTGTATCCATAAAGGCGTGCTAGGAAGGGGGGCACACATGCATAGAAAGAGAGGGTTGAGAGAGGGCGGAAGCGCTGCAACACACCAAAATAAGGCACGCACACAAATGCCCTAGAAATTAGGGCAACGCTTCCCTGAATATGGCATGACATTAAAAAAATGCTAATTTACAAAAAGTGAATCACTGTTTTGACCGGGAAAGTTGCACATCACACCTGCTCCAAATTAAACAGGAGGAAGTGGCTCAAAAAGAGAGCATATGTTATCCATAACCTCCATGCATCACTCATATCCCTGGTACATGGCCAAAGCCAAATTCCATGCAAAATAGTGATACAAAACATAAAACAGGACAACCTGCAGCTGCAGCATAATTGAACGGAGGATTAATAAAGAAGAACACATTACAGCATAATGCAAAAGGTCAAAAACGAAATGAAGACTAACATCACTTGCGCATTTTCGACCTCTGACATCTGTAAAGGTCCAATTGCTGTGGCATATTTGGGGGCGCAGGGATTCCTTCTTAGATGACGGTGGCACTGCTGGTGCTTGTGGTGCATGAGGGCGGCCATCTTGGACACTGGATAAGGAGGAGACACTGCCTTGGCTGCATTGTGCTGCCGTGGCAGTCACATGCCCGTTAAGGGAGGAAGCCAGGCAATTGACCACTGCACTGGCATGAGTCATGATGGTTCAGGCACATTTTCCGCTGGCAACACGTGTTTGCGTATTTCGTGTGTGGCTGACTTCCCTCATCACACCCTGTAGTCCTGCTCTTATAGTATCCCTGATACTGGTGTGGGAGGTGCAGATGGCCACTTGGTCAAAGCTCGACTGTATTTTCCTCCTTGGCATCCCACAGACCACTGGCTCTCTTAACCAATTCCCAGGTGGTGACGATTACCCCTCACCCGAATGCTGCACTATATATTTTAACATTCCTTGTGTACGTTTGTCTGACCTATGTTCTCCTTTGCTAAAGGACTCACTGCTAACATCCTTCACCACACCAACCTTAGTTAAGCTAGTTTGAAGCTCTCCTCTTTAGCCCAACATCACCCTACATCAGTGGCTAAACTAGGACGACAGTGGTGTCATCTTTTAGACCTTGCCCTTTCCCATCCAGACTCACAGATTCCCAAGTGTCACAGCCAAACACATAGAATGAGAATGGCAGGCAGGCACTTCCAACCTGCACAAATCAACACCACAGGTTTTGCATTTGCCTCTCCCTCTATCCCACTAACCACCCCCTCTCCTTTCATCCTCGTCACCATTGTAGAAAGGTAGCTTCTTACTCTTTGTAGGTCAAACACTTAAGGTTCATTCTTAGTTGCATCAAGATCTTACAATAGAGGACACCACTGGGTCCCCTCCCCCAGGTAGGCCCAGCTCCAACGGACATAGGCTGGAACCTTCACACACACTCACAGGACAACATTCTACAACAGGACTCCAACATTCTCACAGCTCATGCATTCACAGATAAGCACTTTACAACGTATCTCCCTCTCTTACTTCAGAGACGCACACGTAACAAATCTACTTCACAACACATCTCCTTTTCTCACAAAAACCCAACTCACATTCACAAAGCAACTTGCACCTTTTAAAGAGCGTGTGCTACTCCAAAAAACATCACGGGGTTGACCCCAAAGCCAACTTAGAAACACTGATGGCTCAGGCGCGACCCAACCATCATCCAATGGAGGCGTGACCTCTTACTTCACCTCTGTGTAAATCACTATCCCACCTAGGACACATGGCAGTAGGCACTACCTCCCCCATGACAACCTTCAGGGAACCCTCCCTCTTCTAATAAATGGTTATTGGCGCAACCTAACCATTACCACCTTGTAGAGGCGTGACCTCTTATTAAATATATTAGGAAAGTTACTACTCCCACATATATATCTGAGTGCAGGCATGACCTCACCCCCTTAACCATTGCTGAGGCATGACCTCGTATAACATCTTCTTTGGGCATGGCCCCTACTTCACATCTCTACTTAAATCTGACACCCAGATTCTCAATGTGGGAGGCACAACTTCCCTTTATTTAAGTATATTAGGCACATCCTCAACTTAAATATTCGAGGGTACACAACTCTTGCACATTTGCTGACATAATCACTCTGATCACTCTGTCATCCTTGGTACATTATTATTACCAGCACGGCGACCCCAGGTGAGCTGCAGGGACCCATTAGCCCATTCCTTGCCCATGCGGACTCGGACTCCCCCCCAGACCCCCTCATACCGCTCCCCTGCTTCCCCTCCGCCCGCCTCCCAGACCTCCCTCCCCTGTGATTGGCCACTTGGGCCTTGCTGTGAGCCTTGGCCTGCAGCTTCACCTGGGAGAACGTCAGTACCAGCACGGCAAACCCAGGTGAGCTGCAGGGACCCATTACCCCATTCCTTGCCCATGCGGCCTCGGACTCTCCTCCCTACCCCCAGACCCACTCGTACCGCTCGCATCCCATTCCCCTGCTTCCGCTCCCTCCGCCCGCCTCCCGGACCTCCCTCCCCTGTGATTGGCCACTCGGGCCTTGTTGTGAGCCGGGCCTGCAGCTTCGCCTGGGAGAACGCCATTACCAGCACGGCGACCCCATGTGAGCTGCAGGGACCCATTACCCCATTCCTTGCCCATGGGGCCTCAGACTCCCCCTCACCCCCAGACCCCCTCGTACCACTCTCATCCCATTCCCCGGCTTCCCCTCCCTCCGCCCGCCTCCCGGACCTCCCTCCCCTGTGATTGGCCGCTCGGGCCTTGCTGTGAGCCTGCAGCTTCACCTGGGAGAATTCCATTACCAGCACAGCGACCCCAGGTGAGCTGCAGGGACCCATTACCCCATTCATTGCCCATGCAGTCTCAGACTCCCCCCCACCCCCAGACCCCCTCGTACCACTCTCATCCCGTTCCCCTGCTTCCCCTCCCTCCGCCCGCCTCCCGGACCTCCCTCCCCTGTGATTGGCCACTCGGGCCTTGCTGTGAGCCTGGGCTTGCAGCTTCACCTGGGAGAACGCCATTACCAGCATGGTGACCCCAAGTGAGCTGCAGGGACCCATTACCCCATTCCTTGCCCATGCGGCCTCGGACTCCCCCCCACCCCCAGACCCCCTTGTACTGCTCTCATCCCGCTCCCCTGCTTCCCCTCCCTCCGCCCGCCTCCCAGACCTCCCTCCCCTGTGATTGGCCACTCGGGCCTTGCTGGGAGCCTGGGCCTTGCTGGGAGCCTGGGCCTGCAGCTTCACCTGTGAGAACGCCATTACCAGCACGGCGACCCCAGGTGAGCTGCAGGGACACATTACTCCATTCCTTGCCCATGCGGCCTCAGACTCCCTCCCTGACCCCCTCGTACCACTCTCATCCCATTCCCCTGCTTCCCCTCCCTCCGCCCTCTTCCCGGACCTCCCTCCCCTGTGTTTGGCCACTCGGGCCTTGCTGTGAGCCTGGGCCTGCAGCTTCACCTGGGAGAATGCCATTACCAGCACGGCGACCACAGGTGAGCTGCAGGGACCCATTACCCCATTCCTTGCCCATGCGGCCTCGGACTCCCCCCACCCCCAGGCCCCCTCGTACCACTCTCATCCCGTTCCCCTGCTTCCCCTCCCTCCGCCCGCCTCCCAGACTCTTTGACTGTCTGGCCTTAATTGTCCCAACCAAAGCAGGCCTCTGCCTGGCAGACCTGCGGCTAAGGACCCTAAGGCAAAGGGCCGCTCCAGCACTGGCGGCTCCAAGGTGTCTGCCGGTGTCCGCAGGGGAAGCAAAGGAAGCCAGCAGCTAACAGACACCAACAAAACTGTAAGTGTGGCATGGGTGGGGGGTGGAGCAATCACTCTACTCCAGACAGCCCTCGCCACTCTACCTACCCCTCCATTATGTTAACTATCATAAATGTTGCACTACACTATGCACTAACATACTGTTATGTTATGCTCCTTGGCATTTGTATAGTGCTTTATATATCATTGATAGGTCAGCACAGCCAATGTTAACTAGTGCCAATGTTTACTAACCTATAGAGAACAGTCAAGATCAGCCTATGTCACCTTGACAGGTGTAATAATCGTTAGCATGCGCCACATCTGGGTGGAATTGTAAATGTCAGCATGTGCCACACTTGGTTGGAGTCCTCGATGTAGCATGCCTCGCATCTAGATAGAATTGTGAATGTTGGCATATGTCGCACTTAGTTGGAGTCCTCAACGTAGCCTGCGTCGCATCTAGATAGAATTGTGAATGTTGGCATGTGCACACATAGAGTGAACTCCTATGCTTAGCATGTGCCACATCTAGATAGAATTGTAAATGTCAGCATATGCCGCACTTAGTTGGAATCCTCAACGTTGCCTGCCTCGCATCTAGTTAGAATTGTGAATGCAAGCATATGCACACATAGAGGGAACTCCTAAGCTTAGCATGTGCCACATCTAGACAGAATTGTAAATTTCAGCATATGCCGCTCTTAGTTGGAATCCTCAACGTAGCCTGCATCGCATCTAGATAGAGATGTTATTCAATGATTGATATACGAATCTCCTGCCAAGCCTAGACCAAGCATGCAATCATGAATCAATAACCAACCCACTAACAATTTCACTCCTCTGCATACACCTCTCAAACTCAAACCAAACACAACCACAAGCCTTAAACGCAGCAAACCGCACAAATTTCACTACACTGCAACAACAAAACAAACCACACATAGACTTGCACAACAGCATACGACGACTACCAACCGAAAAACACCCCAAGCCCAGCCAACGGACCCACCGGGCTGAGGCTGCCAACAGCACGTCACTGCTATCTTGCACTTCTCCAGCTCATTCCCACTAACTCACCCCCCTCTCCCTTTTTCAAAACCGCCAGAGCGCCAGGGGACCACTCCGGTGGTGATAGTGCGCGGTACAGATATCCTTTAACATTAACATTAACATTAACATTACATTTCAGATCACTTAGCGCTATACTTCCATCATTACCAAGAATGATCTACATGTTCACATTATTGCAATTTGGTTTGGTTTTGCTAGCACCAAACAAAAACATGCATGGTGAAAAGTCATGTTGTAGTGCTAAAAGTCTTTGTTGTATTGCACATCATAAACCCTGCAATGCCTCAAAAAGAAGTACCTCTAGCCCACTTACACTGGCTCAAACATCTTGCCGTACCAGGCATACATCACGCACATACAATTGTCTAGCAAGACAATAACTCAATTTATAATGTCCATAAATGTCCATTAGCAATCTACAGATACCTGCAAAGCCTCAAAATCATTATCACTAACTCACACACACAGGCTCTTCCATTTCGCCACTCCTGGCATACTTCATGCTCTTCACTAAAACACACTTAACACAATTACTGTATTTCTAAAAAGTCCATAAAAGTCCATAGATGCCTGCAAATCCTTAAAAAGTGATATCCTCTATTGCTGCATACGTTCATCATCAATTCAGCCAACTACTTCTACATGCCGCTCTAGCACACATACCTTACATTCATGAGAATTCTTACCAGAACAGTGACATCTCATAAACCATGTCATACATTGTAAACAAAAGGATACTGCAGACATAATATCACCCGATAACTTCATTTTATTCTTCAGAATTATGCTCCATTAATGTGCAGAGCACTTCACTGTTTTATATCACCTCTTGCAAAAAAAATGGCTTCTGTTCCCAAACAATTTCTTTATGCTCCTGACGCTGTCCTGCCAGCCCCTTGTGGCTGCCATACAACTCCCAGCGTACCCTGAAATGCTGCTCTGGGATCTCTTTGCCAGGCGCAGCTCCATTAAATGCACCGCCTGGTATGCAGCTCTTCGGGCCCTTGTTAACCCTTCAATCAGTGCTGAGACTATCTTTTCTTCCTGCTTTAACACTTGATGCTGCATCCACCCTTGCACTGGGCTTTACTCCCCTTCATATTCACTATTGCTTTTTATAGCCTGCGCTGGGGAAACCTCTTTGTTCAGCAACCCCTTTGATACTTCTCTGGACGGCCTCTTCTTCTTCACTGGTGTCCTGGGCAAGCTCTGGGGCCTTCTTTCACTACACTTCCCCCTGCATTTTGCCCCTGCTTATACTTCTCCACTTTGGGGCTTGCTGCGCTCTTGGGGCATCAATTCACCTTTGGGGCTTAACATTATTTCCCCCCAGTGTTATTCTTACAGTTCTCCTGCAACATTCTTCTGAGCCTAGCTTTAACTTCTTTCTTCTTGGGCTCGTAATACTCACCTCAAACATTCTTATGTTTTCTCAGTTAACGTTGCGCCAGGGACATCTATTATCACTACCCTATTTATTACTGCGCCTTTATATGCTGGCATTTCTCTTGGGTTCTGCGCAGGACACTAACTAGTGGGGTTCTGCATTTGTTACGCTGGGTTTTTCCTCCCCCTACATATCGCAATGGGTGATTACTACCCTTACTTTGGGCTCTTCTTTCTCATCTTTGTTCCCTGGGTGATCGGACTTACTTCATTTTTTTGGGGGGCAGTGGTTCCTCTTCTCATCTTGCTGCTCCCCCCTCATCAGACTGTGTCTTCTTTACTTTCAGCACGCTTGCTCTTTGTTTCAGTTTTCCTCATCGCCATTGTAGAAAGGTAGCGTCTTACTCTTTGTAGGTCAAACACTTAAGGTTTATTCTTAGTTACATCAAGATCTTGCAATAGAGGACACCACTCGGTCCCATCACCCAGGTAGGCCCAGCTCCAACTGGCATAGGATGGAATCTTCACACACACTCGCAGGACAACATTCTACAGCAAGACTCCAACATTCTCACATCTCATGCATTCACAGATAAGCACTTTACAACATATCTCCCTCTCTTACTTCAGACACACACACACACATAACATATCTACTTCACAACACTTACAGGGCCACCGGTAGCTAGGCCAAATATGCCAGAAGAGCGCTATAGGAGGCTGCTTGACTTATTTACTTGCTCATCAGGTGCGCCCATGTCTGCTTCCTTTGAGCTTGGGATCTACACTGTGGTCCTGGTGATGGCATCGTGTTGGTTCTTTGGCACTTGCAGCAGCTTCTGGATCAGCCTGACCAGTTGCTGCTGTCTGGTCATTGTGCACTGTTGGCTTTGGCTGGTGATGCCAATGTCCTGGGAAAGACATGTCTCCACACAGAGCACCCCCATCCTTCACTCTATGTGTGGCAGAGGGCATTGCATCTGTTGAGTAAGTAAAAGTGAGCTCTTAGTCCAAACAAGGCATAAATGCAGTGTCAAAATAACATCACATAATCAAAGGCAGGGGTCTGCACTGAGCCTTCCCTATTTTCCGGGACTGAGCCTGTGGATGACAGGATCGAACCTCCTGTTTGTTTGCTCCTTTCCATCCCTCCTGCCTCCAGTGTACCAGTTCAGTTATGTATTCTCCCTTGACCAATCCTCCCACCTTTCCCTCATGTTTACCTACACCCCTTAATTTGTCTCCACCCTTCTGCTATGTCTTTTCTTTTGCATCCCCATACACTGTGCCTGTAGTCGGGCTGTTGTTCTTAGTGATCTAGCTCGAGGCTTGTGGCTCATGGAGACAGGCAAACTGGCAGTGTGTCACCTTCTTGGAGGCGCAGTCATGCCTTGATTTGACCCTAAGTTCCTGCTGGTCCCTAAATTTGGACCCTCTGATGAATAACTGGTTTGCCATGGTGGAATGGGCAGCCCTGCTTGTGTGGCTCTTCTCAGAGATGCCTTTACTCCTACTGGCCTCATCATGGCTGTGCACTAGGACCTCAACTGGCCCATAAAGCTGGGGGTTGCCCAATAGCACATTAAGATGAGTAGCAGCACCCGTGAGATGGATGGGGGTGCAGATTAATACTCTTGGATCGAATCAATAATGACAACTCAATAGTTTGGCAAAAGGAGTCTGTTTAATGACAAGTACAAAAAACGGGGAGTTCATGAACATCAGCTGTTGCTTGATCTTCCTTCTTGCTTCACAACGCCAACGAACTTCATAAAAAACACATAATTTATACTAAAAACTCATCATCACTGACGTGTAATGCTTAAAATGTTGCATGTAATTCTATTGGTTCTCGGAAGGTAACTTTAATATAGGTACTATATCTGTGTATGATAACGAAGTGAGGGGATTGGATAAACAGTGTCAGGTGGGGCATCTGAGCCCTTCCTTCAAAATGGCTGCCATAGACGTCACTAAAAGTACGACGTCTCATTGGCTCTATTAACTATAGGACCCTAGATTACTTGGTTCACTATGATTGGGTTGGCATCAACCCCACTCATACTTTTCCACCAGCCTAGCAGCGTGCAGAATATCCCGCCAGGTGCAGGGAGTTTGTTCGCTCCCCCAGTCTCCTTCCAATTATTGCAACAATCAATCATCACTTCAGTGGTCATGTGTCAATTATGTCTTTGTATCTTGGCCTTGAGACTACTCTTGGTCTGGAAAAGTGAAGGCGTCTGGGCATGGCACAATTCCATGCGTAGTTGTGAAAGTTTAATCGGTCACGTGGTTCCGACACCGTGAAAGTCGTACTATTCTCCATGCAATTCATGCATTTGATTTACTTATGTCAGCCATCTGCCTCCTGAGGCTTATCTTGACCTTTCAGAATAGGATACTCTGTTCTTCTCTTCATTAAATGTATCTACTATTGGCCTAATTCAGCTGGTATGACCTTGGCTTCTTGGAACGACTTGTCTTTGTCTGAGTTTCTGCCTGTCCTTAATTCTCGATTTTCCTGCTGCAAAACTCTCCTCGTGAGACCTTAAGTAACCTTTGGTAAGTTCTGCTCTTGTGCATAGTGGAAGCATACTTATATACAGTTCTTTTCTTGAGGTAGATATGTATAGGTGGCGCTTGCCGCACTCTATTTTACTATTAAGCTTTAGCAAGCCTGACGATTTTCTTAGCTTCTTGCGGTTCCTTGCGTATGTACACGTGTAAACTGGCTGCATGTCTTCATCACGCACATGGCGTAAGCTTTTTACATTTGACATCACTTGTTTCACTTTAAACTCAGTATGCCTTTTATACATGGTGTTTCATCTCTTTTCATCATTCATAGGTCGTCATATCTTTTATGTGTGAGTCAGTCCGGGTTCTTGTGACGTCACCATTCGTCTTCTTTTAGGACTTCCTTGGCTTCTTCCGGTATTGCATTTTGACATTCGTCATTCTGTCTCACTTGTCGGTATGGTTTTCTCAATGGGTACCTTGCTGTCCAAGGTTTCCTAGGTGCAGGTACTTCAATAGGTGCTGTCAGTCTGATAGGTACTGGGCAGAGCCCTGCTGCTCCTCTCTGCTGGTTTATTTCACTTCTTCTTCTGGATCCATCTTTACTTCATCTTCTGGGTCCACACATGAAAGTCTGAAGAAATGTCTCTTTGGAGTCCATATTTTTAGGACTCCCTTCAGGCTCCCTGCTGTTCTCACATACTTGCCCTTATTCCATGTCAAAAGTTGACATTGTCCATTTGGACTGCAATAGATCCATCTTCCCACATAGTTTCTGTGTTTCCTTGGATACCGAAACTTGGTTCCTTCTGGTGCATGAATGCTAGCTTTCACAAAGTTTCTTATTTCTTCATCAGTTAGGTCTTTGAGTTTCCATCGTGGTTCGATATCGATCATGATCTTCATCCCTTTAGCCTTTTTCACAGTTTTCTGGCACTGAGAGATTATTATCCTGATAACACAGAATCCAAGTGATATCATCGCTAGTAGGGCTCTTAGGAATTTGAATGCATCTGCCATCCATTGTAGAACCCAGGAAAATAGTGATCCAAACCAGCTGTCGTCATCTACTTCGTCATCTTCATCGATCACCATCTTCATCGATCATCTGATTCTGTAATTTCGTCAACATACCTATGGCCTCTGTTAATGTTCCATTTTCTTCGTCTTGAGATGGTATAACTGTGCAACATGACTCTCCAATTTTTGCACAAACTCCTCCATCCATAGCTGATATCATGTCAAGGACATACCTGTTCTGTAGAGTCATTAGTCAGTTCTTCTCTGATCGCATTAAATCCTTTTATGGTCGTGTTGATGGTCTACAGTAATTCCCATCTGGTTATCTGCAACCATTTAGTATTTGCTCCAACTTGAATTCTCGGCATGAAAATTGTCGTGAACACTGAAGAAGTCTGACTAAACAGTCTATGTTCATACGGGATAGCATCAAAGGCTTCTATGGATTTGGCAGAAAAGTAGTTCTCTCGCTTCATTCAGCTCATCAGTTCCACAGATATCCTTTTCCTCAGGTGAGCATCTGCTTTCGGGAAACTATCAATATTCAGATCACTTTTTGGGATCACTAGTGCAGGAACATGGACATTTACTATTGTGCATATACCTCCCCAGTTTCTCGGCAGTCTGCTATATGCTTTGGATCCACATGCCCAATAATGATCCATGATCACTGCGGTACCATGTACCATTGCTGGGGCATCAACAACTCATCCACAGTTTTGATTCTCCACCTTTTTCCTTGTGCCATTATTCCTGAAACAGAATTTTGGGCTTTCCAATGGCACTATTTGTAAGGGTCCCCCTCTGTCTTCGACCCATGTCAATAGTTTAGCAAGTTTTGGCCATAATGGCTTGCATCCATTTCACACTATGTTGATGGTGGGCTCCTAGTGACCGAAGACCATCCATGCCCTGCATATCACTACTCCTTTCTCCCATCTGTCTGGTGAAAGCACTGTTCCCCAAATTTGCATTTGACCTCTGTTCTCCCATTTTCTGGCTTATTCTGGAGTTTTTCCTTGGACGTTTAGTTTTTTTATTTGCCTCTCTTTTGATTTCTGCTCCTTTAACTCCAGGCTTCTTGTATCTGATCACAAATGTGTTTTGTTTTCCCATTGTTTCTTGTCTTTATGTCTTGGATATAATCATCTTCATTTGGATCAGTTGCTTCAGTTGCCCATTTCAGTGAGGCATCACTTCCCATGAACTTGCATCTGATCGTGAACATTGCTACGTGTGATAGACATTGTGCTGCCTGGACATCGATTTCCACAGCTATGAAGATCTTTGACTTCCTCATGCTGTAAGGTAGGAGTGCACAAACAAAGCATCCCCCCTCTGAATTTCGTCATCCAACTTCATTCATGTGTTGGGACCATATGTTTTTTCCCAAGTATGCTGTGCTGGCCAGGTAATTGTTCAGTTCATTGTCATCTCCTTGTATGCTCCTTTTTATTCTTAAGGTTTTCATGTAGTTTGCTATCATCACATCCTTAATAGCATCCATGTAGCTTCTTCTCATTGGAGCATTCTCAGGTGCCTCAATCAATGGTTCAGGTCTCTTCATCTGTACTAATGGAGTAGGCGGAAGTCTGGCAGTCCTTTCCTTCTCCTTTTGCATCCTTTTTCTCTTGGTTACAAATGTCCATATCCACTCTCCTATTGGCTCAGTATATGTCTGTAGTGTAGAACTTGTACTTGTCCCCTTCACTGGAACATGTTGTAACGCTCACCTGATTCCCACGGAGGCGCAGGTCTTGGCAGGAAGGTGTCTGTGACTCGAAAAGTGATGTGCAGGACTCGATTGGCTTCTGGGGTCGAACCTCTTCGCACTGTGTGTCGAACTCGAAGAGTGAGGTTTCTGCAGGTGAAAGAATATGGGGGTTAGTGGCCTGGGTTGTTGAATGTCCCTCTCTCTCTCTCTCTCTCTCTTCCCAGCTTTTCTGTAGAGCCCCCCCCCAGGTCAACGTGCTCACCTTAGATAGGTGAATGCTGGGCTCTCCATCTGCGTCTGGTGCAGGGTGCCGTTGCCAGTTCCTTCACTGGTGAAACATTGGCCTCTTGGATTCAGAGGATGGTTACCGTCGTTATCTGCACGAGCGGTGAGTTTCTGGACACCTTTTGTCTTTATAGTCTTTAAATGCGTGGCACGTTAATATTGAAGACTCTGTATAATGCTTTTCCCTTATGTATTGCAGGACTCTTGGGATGGAAGATGGAGTGAAGCGCCTGGAAATTCGTAAGTATGGCAAGCGCTCTAACTGTCTCTTTCCTTGCAGTTTAGTTCGTGTTAAAGAGACGCCGGAGTATTCGCAGGCGTTTTATTGCGACGAGCGTGATGGGCGTGAGTAAATACCTGCTTAATGTCTTTTTCTTTTGTCTTTCAGATGTTGGTTTGCAGCGCCGGAGTCAGCGGAATGCTAGTAAGTTTTAACTATACTTTGTCTTCTCAGGCGGCGATGCAGAATGAAGAAATCCGGAATTCACGGCGTGCCGGTAAGTATAACAATGCTTTTGTCTTTGCAGGCGAAGGTGCAGCGTGAAGACACGGCCGCTGCTGATGGATCAGGTGAGAAAGCACTGTGTGTAGAGTTTGTCTTGCTAACCTGTTGTTTCTTGTCTTTTGCAGGTGCTGATGTTGACTGGATACAGGAATGTTAAGTATAATTCTTGCAGGTTCAGGATCGAAAGAGGAAAGGCTGGAACAGACTCGGTGAGCGTTCTGCTGCAGATGCAGAATAACGCGAAACACGTTTCATCTATCGGGTGTGGTTTAAATAGCCTTGGAGTGATGAGGCGTCTTCTTCCACGGCCCCGCCTAGGTAAGAAAAGAGTTCCAGTTTCCAGAAGAGTTCCAGTGCTGTATCCAGGGAGTGGAGCTGCCCCACCCAGGTAAGAAAGTAGTTCCTGTTCACAGAGGGCTTCTAAGTGGCTGGTAAGTAAGCAGCATGGTCTGCTGCAGGTAAGTCCACCCAAGCACTTTCACACCAATTATGAGCCCGGCGCTTCCAGTGCCGGGACCGATGGTTTTGATGAGCCTGGTGCCACCGGCGCCAGGACAGGGTCCAAAAGGTCCCAGTAGGGACCGGCTGGTGCCTAGGATTAGGGTTAGGGGCCTGCTCCCAAGGACGTTGGGCTGGTCCTGGCTCCTTGGGAACAGTGATCATGACAGCACCCCCCCTCAAGGCCCCTCCTAAGCGTGTCTTCTCCGGGGGTTTTGGCTTGTTGGGGTGATTCATATGGAATTTCTTGACCAGACGAGGTGCGTGGACATATTCTGAGGGTTCCCAAGACCTCTCCTGGGGGCCGTATCCTTTCCAATCAACCAGATAATATAACTTAGATTTGGAGATTTTGGAGTCTAGGATGTTCTTCACTTCGAATTCAAGTTCTCCATCTACTAAAACCGGTTCTGGAAGTTCAGTCAATCGGGTTTCTGGTTGTACTGGTTTTAATAAGGAGACATGGAATACTGGATGTATTTTCATATGCGTAGGTAATTCCAATTTGACAGCCACCAGATTAATTATGGCAGATATGAGATAGGGTCCAAGGTATCTCGGGATGAAGGTGCGGGGTCCTTTTAGAGGCAGGTGCTTAGTGGATAACCAGACCTGATCTCCTACAGCTTAGTGAGGGGCCTCTTTTCGGTGTCGATCTGCTCCTTTTTTTAATTGAGCTTTAGCTCTTTGCAGATGGGCAGTGGCTTCCTTAAAGGCACGGGTGATTTCTGAGTGCAAGTGATCCACAGCAGGTGCTTCAAATTCTTGGGGAGGATCCAGGTTGGAGGTTCTAGGATGGTGTCCGTATAATAGGAAAAAATGAGTCTTCCCGGTTCCAGAATGAGTCGAATTGTTGTAAGCGTATTCAGCGATCCAAAGAATATCCTTCCAGGGGTTTTCAGTTTGTTAGAGCATGCAACGTAGATATTGTTCTAGTGTCTGATTTGTCCTTTCGGTTTGTCCGTCAGTTTGGGGATGGTGACTGGTCAAAAGTCTTACATCAATTTGGGCTAGACGACAGCAACTGCGCCAGAAGTGGGAGATGAATTGACTTCCCTATCGGAGACTAAAACCGAGGGAAAACCGTGTAAGCGAACAATGTTTTCCAAGAATTCTCGAGCCAATACTGAGGCTGAAGGTAGACCCTTCAGGGGAATGAAGTGAGCCATCTTGGAGAATAGATCCACGACTACTAAAATGGTAGTATACCCCGAGCATGGAGGTAAGTCCGTGATAAAATCCATGGACAAGGTATGCCATGGACAGGGAGGGATGTCTAGTGGCTGTAATAGGCCGGCTGGTTTCTGCTTCTGACTTTTATTCTGGGCACACACACCGCAGGAGATTACAAAGTCTCTAATATCCTTTTTCCATGATGGCCACCAGAAATGTCTTTTAATCTTTTCCATGGTTTTGGTAATGCCAGGGTGACCCTCCATTAGAGAGTCGTGATAACAGGAGATTACTTGTTTTTGTATTTTCTCACAGGGCAAGTGCAATCGTCCTCGGAAATATGGTAGGTCTTGATCCACTGAGAATTCTTTTCCCTTTAATTGCCAGTCCTGCAAATCGGCCGGAGTTAGGAGTGATTTAACCGTGGTCTTGATGTCTTCAAAAGATTGAGTGCTGACCAAACCCAAAATCCTTTGTTCTGGGATTATGGGTATTGGTTCTGGATTGGTCAAATGTTCATCTACTCCCATCCGGGAGAGGGCATCTGCTTTTCCGTTCTTACTGCCTGGTCGATAAGTAATTATAAAGTCAAATTCAGCCAGAAACAGTGCCCAGCGAAGCTGTCTGGAAGACTGAGTTTTGGCCGTCTTTAGATATTGTAAATTGCGGTGATCAGTCATTACTGTGACTGTGTGTCTGGCTCCTAAAAGATAATGCCGCCATGCTTTAAAGGCCGATCTGATAGCTAAAAGTTCCTTGTCTGTAATTGAATAGTTGATCTCGGGAGCCGAAAACCTTCGGGACCAAAAGGCTATAGGGTGTAACTGGTGTGTGACCGGATCTCTTTGTGATAAAACTGCCCCCATAGCAAGACTAGAAGCATCCGTTTCCATGATGTAGGGGAGTTCTGGGCGAGGATGTTTTAGAACAGGTGCAGAAATGAATTTAGCTTTTAAGTCCTGAAAAGCTTGTTCTGCTTCAGAAGACCACTCAAAACGTTTGTTCTTTTTTAACAGAGCGGTGATGGGCTGGACTATCCGAGAAAATTCAGGAATAAATCTGCGGTAAAAGTTAGCGAAGCCTAACATGCTTTGAACTCCTTTCACAGAGGTTGGTGATGGCCACTTGATGATTGCATCGACTTTCTTTGAATACATATGGACTCCGTTAGGTGACAATATGAATCCCAGGAACTTGACTTCAGTTACGTTGAAAACGCATTTTTCAAGCTTAGCAAAAAGATTATGTTGACGCAATCTCTCGAGAACCTTTTTAACGTGTCTCTGGTGTTCCTCTTCGGATGATGAATAGGCAAGGATGTCATCAATGTAGACAACAACACACACGTCTATGAGTTCTCTAAGGACATCGTTCATAAAATATTGGAAAGCGGCAGGAGCGTTACAAAGTCCAAAGGGCTCACTTGATATTTGAATAGCCCGTACTTGGTGCGGAAGGCCGTTTTCCATTCATCGCCCTCTTTTATCCGTACCAAGTGGTAGGCTCCTCTGAGATCCAATTTTGTATATATACATGCGTCTTTGACTTGGTCCAGGAGTTCAGGGATCAAAGGTAACGGGTATCTGTTTTTAACGGTGATTTGATTCAGGGCGCGATAATCTATGCAAGTCCTAAGGTCTCCTTCCTTTTTCGGAACGAAGAACAAAGCCGATGAAGCTGGAGATTTTGAAGGACGAATAAACCCGTTAGCTTGGTATTGGTCCAAATATTGTCTGAGGTGAAGATTCTCTGGCTCGGTGAGGGCATAAATCCTGCTGCAAGGAGGAGTTGTTCCGGGTATCAAATCTATTTGACAGTCGTAAGACCTATGAGGAGGCAGGGTGTTAGCTTGATCCTTCTGGAAGACGTCTTGAAATTCCTGGTATTCGGGAGGTAATTTGGGAACCTCCTCCGAAGAGATTGCCGCCAGTGAAACATCAGGCCTAGGATAACAAGTGGTAAAACATTCTGGAAACTGAACCGTCTTTGCTCGCCAATCGATCTGAGGATTGTGCTTCTCTAACCAAGGGATTCCCAGAATGATCTGGAACTGAGGAGCCTTGATCACATCAAACACGATTCTCTCCCGGTGTCCATCTTGACTCACTAGCGTCACTTCTTGGGTGGCATGCGTTACTGGTCCGGAGGCTATCTCCGTGCCATCCACAGTAGTAATGACGTCTTTTACAGCCTTAGGGACAAGGGGTAGATTCATCCTTGATACCATTTCACGGTCCACATAATTACCGATTGCTCCACTGTCGATGTAAGCTTCAATTGCATGCAAACGATCCGGACGTTCAGGACTAATGAGGACCATGGGTACCACGAAATGCGAGGTCACGGGACAGATCTTAACGCTCGGCAAGAGGACCTCTACTCTTGTCGGGCTAGGTCGTTTCCCTGCTCAGAATTTGTGGTACAGGTATCCGCGGCTCCTACAGCCTTCTTAGCTGGTTTCACTGGACAGTCCCGAAGAAAGTGTCCTGAGTTTCCGCAATAGAGGCATAATTGCAGCTGCCTTCTTCTTTCCCGCTCTTTCTGGGTTAAAGGTCCTTTAATGCCCCCTATTTGCATGGGTTCCACCGTGTCAGCTCCCCTAGTAGAGGTTTGTGGTTTAGAAAACACTCGGGTATCAAATTTGGAACGATCTGCCTTCCTGTTCTGTAGTCTGTGGTCCAATTGGACAACTAAGTCAATATAGTCTGAGCATTCTTGTGGAGGATTCACAACTTGAGCTAACACATCCTTGAGCTCTCCACGCAGGCCTCTGTAGAAAAGCATTATTCTCTTATCCTCGGGCCATTGAGTTTCCACTATAAGTCTGTTGAATGAGGCTATATAAGTCAAGAGGTCTTGATTACCCTGTCGTAATGAAAGAAGTTCATTGTCCAAGGCCTGCCCTTGTGCATGTCTTGCGAACAGTTTCTCCATGCTGGACTGGAAGGCTTGGAAATCATGTAAAACCGGATCATCCTGGGTGACTAAAGGGATCGACCAATCTGCGGTGCTGCCACTGAGATAAGAAAGCACGAAAGCCACCTTGGTCTGGTCTGTTGGGAAAGCAGCTGGTCGACATAAGAAATGTAAGCGGCACTGGTTGATGAACACTGCGAATTTCTTTGGATCACCAGAAAAGCGTTCGGGCGGAGCCAAGCGCACATTACCGGGCAGATTGATTTGCACTGGATTTAAAGATGATGCAGAAGGATAACTTCCTCCTGGAACAGGCAAAGGTGTCTGTCCTGCCTGCGTTTGTAGCAACTGCCTAGCGAGATCCTCAGTTCGCTCTTTGGAAATTATCAGTTCTCTTCTTAGAGAGTTCGTTTCCTGACGAGCTGCATGTACTTCTGCTCTTAATTCTCCGAGCAACTGGGCTAGTTGATCAGTGTCTGAGGTTTCCATTGCGCCTGGGTAGGAGTATTGTGGTGGGCTTCGCGTTCTGTAACGCTCAGCTGATTCCCACGGAGGCGCGGGTCTTGGCAGGAAGGTGTCTGTGACTCGAAAAGTGATGTGCAGGACTCGATTGGCTTCTGGGGTCGAACCTCTTCGCACTGTGTGTCGAACTCGAAGAGTGAGGTTTCTGCAGGTGAAAGAATATGGGGGTTAATGGCCTGGGTTGTTGAATGTCCCTCTCTCTCTCTCTCTCTCTCTCTTCCCAGCTTTTCTGTAGAGCCCCCCCCAGGTCAACGTGCTCACCTTAGATAGGTGAATGCTGGGCTCTCCATCTGCGTCTGGTTCAGGGTGCCGTTGCCAGTTCCTTCACTGGTGAAACATTGGCCTCTTGGATTCAGAGGATGGTTACCGTCGTTATCTGCACGAGCGGTGAGTTTCTGGACACCTTTTGTCTTTATAGTCTTTAAATGCGTGGCACGTTAATATTGAAGACTCTGTATAATGCTTTTCCCTTATGTATTGCAGGACTCTTGGGATGGAAGATGGAGTGAAGCGCCTGGAAATTCGTAAGTATGGCAAGCGCTTTAACTGTCTCTTTCCTTGCAGCTTAGTTCGTGTTAAAGAGATGCCGGAGTATTCGCAGGCGTTTTATTGCGACGAGCGTGATGGGCGTGAGTAAATACCTGCTTAATGTCTTTTTCTTTTGTCTTTCAGATGTTGGTTTGCAGCGCCGGAGTCAGCGGAATGCTAGTAAGTTTTAACTATACTTTGTCTTCTCAGGCGGCGATGCAGAATGAAGAAATCCGGAATTCACGGCGTGCCGGTAAGTATAACAATGCTTTTGTCTTTGCAGGCGAAGGTGCAGAGTGAAGACACGGCCGCTGCTGATGGATCAGGTGAGAAAGCACTGTGTGTAGAGTTTGTCTTGCTAACCTGTTGTTTCTTGTCTTTTGCAGGTGCTGATGTTGACTGGATACAGGAATGGTAAGTATAATTCTTGCAGGTTCAGGATCGAAAGAGGAAAGGCTGGAACAGACGCGGTGAGCGTTCTGCTGCAGATGCAGAATAACGCAAAGCACGTTTCATCTATCGGGTGTGGTTTAAATAGCCTTGGAGTGATGAGGCGTCTTCTTCCACGGCCCCGCCTAGGTAAGAAAAGAGTTCCAGTTTCCAGAAGAGTTCCAGTGCTGTATCCAGGGAGTGGAGCTGCCCCACCCAGGTAAGAAAGTAGTTCCTGTTCACAGAGGGCTTCTAAGTGGCTGGTAAGTAAGCAGCATGGTCTGCTGCAGGTAAGTCCACCCAAGCACTTTCACACCAATTATGAGCCCGGCGCTTCCAGTGCCGGGACCGATGGTTTTGATGAGCCTGGTGCCTCTGGCGCCAGGACAGGGTGCAAAAGGTCCCAGTAGGGACCGGCTGGTGCCTAGGATTAGGGTTAGGGGCCTGCTCCCAAGGACGTTGGGCTGGTCCTGGCTCCTTGGGAACAGTGATCATGACACATGTGTGCTTATTGATGCTGTCTTTGTTGGTTCATTCTCCACCTCCTTTTGTCTCTTTAAAAGTTCAGCTTTTTCCATATGTCTTTTAACTTCATTTGTAGTAGAACTTCTCCTAATATGCAGTCTATTCTTCTCCCATGCTTTGGATTTGGTTCTGCTGTTATTGAAACTAGACCTGGTGCAAGTGTACTCACTGTTTGTGCGTGTGTATTAACCTTTTCTCATGCTTGCTCTGCCAACCCTGACTCCGGCTTTTCAATTTGTTTATTACCAAATGTGTGTGCGTGTCATGGCTAATCACATCCATTTCAAGCTGACTAACCCTTTTGTCAGCTTGTCTAGGAACTGGAAGGACTATAAAAGGTATGGATACTTTTGTGGGTGTCATGCGTACATTATTAGGTGGGTGCACTCTAATCGGAACACTTTGTGCACCAATAGAAAATGCAGTTCAAATCGTCAGTGACAGTAGAACAATGATAAATACAATACATAGGTACATTATGCCTCCGTAGGTTAGGCGGCAACACTTACTTCTGGAATAATGAGTCCGCCTTTCCCCTTGAGGGACAACGATGCTGCTGTTTTGATTCCCCATCTCTATCATCTAAGGGAAAAGACTACAGTACTATATTCTATGTAACAATATCTCTGGATTCTGATGTCTTTGCTTGTCAGTTGCATGTACTGGAACACTTGTCCCCCTTTGTCTGGACACTGGATTGTCTTATTGTCTCTGGATACAGTTCTCTTTTCTGTAGTCGCAATTAAAGCAACACGTTCGGCAAGTCCTTCTTTTACTGTACGTGTTGAAAATACACAAACTCACAGTCTGTTCATCTTATTTGTTTCACTCCGGACGACATGTTGTGTCCTTGATAGTATAAACAAGAGTGAAGTCTCTGGCAACACCTTCTCGATCTGTTCCTCGGCAGAAAGATTTACTGTCTGCTTCGTAAATTCTGATGATGATTGGAGAGTTCAACCTGCATCACAACACCATGCAGGAGCATGTTCATTTGTGTAGAGTTTGCTGGGTCTCTGATGAAAGTGAGGACGCCAACACCGGTAGGCCTCCCCACAAGTTCTGGAAAGTCCCTTCAATTAGGCAAAAGAAGACATTGCTCACCAGTTTACTATCTTCTGGTGACAGGGACATTGGCCTTGTCCTTGTTACACTGTGGGCATATTCTGTAATTTTGGTGAGCTTCAAGAGCAACTTGGATTATGATTAGGTTCAGAATTATGCTCAGACGTTCTGTGTTTGCAGGATCTCGGAGAAATGTCAAGACATCAGTTTGTCTCCCAACAAGATCTGAGAAGTCTGTAATTAAGCGAAATAACAGTATGCTAACAGCTTATTCGCTGCTTCTTCTGCTTGGGACATTTGTTTTTTCCTCTCTGTATTCCGGAAGCAGGTAGAACTGCTTGGCGATCACAATGAGCAACCTCCTTATTGTCTTTTCGTTTTCGGGGTCTTGAAGAAATTCAGTGATGCTAGTGAGCCTTCCCACTAACGATGGGTACGACCTCAAGACTAGGTCAAAGTAATTTAGAATGTCTTTAGTGATGTCACTGCTGTGGGACACCATAAGTGAGTCCAAATAATGCTTCTGTTTGAAACGAGTCCGGATATTGTATTTTCTTCCAATGTGTGTGTCCTTGATCAGAATTTGGCATATCCTTTTCTTATCAAGGCTTCAACATGCCTCAGTCCAAAGTTCAAAGTCAACAGAATAGGTTGTGGCTTATACATGCAATTCTCTTCTTTACCCTGCAACTAGGATGCACAGAGTGTCCGTATTTTTATGTCCTTACCCCTTTTTTGCTCAGAGAAAATGTCCAAATTTAAGCCACAACTTTGCATAAAAGTTACTTGTCTTTGTTTTGCTGGTCATGCGTCCTCCTTCCTCGCCATGGATCTTGTCTGCGCGTGCTGTGGTTCTTCCTCAACATCTGTAGTCTCTACGAGTTGGGCTGCGGGCAGGGGGCCTTCTCTGATATATGGTTTGATGTCACCCAGAAAGAGCCAAGCTCTTCTTCCTTCTGACTGCATAGGGACAGCTTCTCCACTCTGAATGGATCGTTGAACCTTTGCTCGTTCCACTTCTTTCTCATGTGGTTCCTCACCAGGACTGCATCTCCAGGAATGATTGGTGGTAGATGTAGTCCTTGAATTGGGTCAGTTGTTGTATCTCCTTCTGTGTGCTCTACTGCCTGCACCCTTTTTGTCGTTGCTGCAGCTGTCCTGAAATTACAGACAAGATGTCATGCAATTCAAATAATTTTGCATTTCAGACCCTAAGATTTTTCTTGTTGGCTGGGCATCACATCTAGCTCTTGCTCGGGGGGGGTCAATGGAGTACGCATCCTTCTGCCTGTTGCTATTTCGTGCAAAGTAAGATGATGGTCAGAACCAGGCTGGTTTCTGAGCACGTACAGTGCCAATGGAAGGCAGTGTAGCCATCCCTTTTTTAGGGTAAGCTTCAACTTGGCTATCCTTTCCTTTAACAAGCCGTTGAGCTTCTCACATAGCTCATTACCTTGCAGGTGATATGCCGACAAGAACTTGTGCATTATACCAAGCATCAAGCTGATCTGCTCAAATACTGCGTTAACAAAGTGAGGACCATTTCTGACCTCATGACTTCACATACTCCCCACCTGGGAAATACCTGTCACGATCCATGCCCCTGACCTCCTCAGGTATAACAGCCCCCTGGCAGCAGTTGGGCTAAAGCCCTTCACACTGGCCCCCAAAGGCCTTAAAACTCCATCAGAAACATGCATGGAGTCAGTCCTGGCGCCTTTGGCGCCAGGCTCATTATCAGGAATAAAGCAAAACCAGTTTTGGACCTTAATCCAACATGGAGGCCTATTACACAGCTCAGTTCTATAGAACCAAGCCATGCGGTCTAGTGTTTTGGGTGTGGCTGGGCCTGGAACTACTTGGCCTGGAACTACTTTACCTGGGCTATTTAAACCACACCCAAACAGCAGAACACGCTTTGCGTTATTCTGCACTCCTGCAGCGAAATGCTCACCGTGTCCAGCTCCTGCTCATCTGCTTCTCCGGTGGACCGATCCTGAAGCCCTAGATCCGGATTCCATTAATATCCTGGAAGAACAAGAACATCATTAGCGAGCAAGAACACTTACCTGTGAAGTAACCGGTCTTGAATCCATCCTGCGCTTCGCTTACCTCGCCCATCTCTGGAGTTCGCAGCAACCTGCAAAGGTAAAGAAACAAGGACAGCATTAATAACAATTCTTACCTGGGCAAGCAGCGAGTCGTGGCAGCACCCTGCGCTTCTCTTACCTTGCCCATCTCTGGGTTTCACCACAACCTGCAAAGGAGAAGGAACAAGGTCAGCATTAACAAAGCACTTACCTGGGCAAGCAGTGCTTCGATCGCTCATCACTCCGGAACATCACCGCAACCTGTACAAAGAGAAGAGAACACAGGTTATCAATTAACACAAATAAACAGTGCAGCGCTCCGCGCATCAATAACTCACCGTGGTCTTCGCCATCGGCGCGGCAACTCCAAGATGGCAACCCTCCCTGTGAAAACAAAAAGAGACATTGTTAGGGAACAGCTCAGTGGAGCAAGACGCCAAGAAGACAGAGAAAGGGGAGGGAAAAAAAGAGACAGAATAAAGACGGAAAAGACATTATAACTTACCTGGAAGACAGCAAGCAGAGTCGGAGTCACATCCGGTCTGGATCCGACATAAGGGCACAAGGACCAGTGAAGCAACTAGGTCCACGGAACGTCCGCACCAACCACACACCCCTGCACAGAGATGCAGGACGGAGAGTTCAACGCACAAGAACCTAAGGTGAGCAATAACCCCAAGTGAGGGGATTTGGACCAGAGGGAGGTGGGAGTCCACCCATCACAGAACCAGTATCTCAACCCTCCATTCTCCTGTTATAGGCGCTACCCAACGTCTGGCACATAACCAAGCAGAGAGGGGTCCGGGATAGCGCTTAGACCTCTATCCAGTATCGTGTGGCGCCCCCGTGGATACCAGGTGAGCGTAACAATACCTCTCTCACCAGAAATTTGGCCGCACAGGTAGAGTCTGGGTGTGTGCATGGACCTGCTTCTATCCATCTAGAGAATGGACACACCACAACGATTAGGTACATGTACCCGTTACATACTTGAATCATATTGACATAATCGACATGCAAGTGCTGAAAAGGTCCATTAGGCCTTGGGATGACTCCTCTAATTACTCTTAGTGTGTGCCCAACTGTGAACTGTTAGCAGATTACACAGTTCATCATAAAAAATGCAACGTGCTCCACTAAGTTCGGTATGAACCAGTCTTTAGTGAGTGTTGCTGCTAGATTCTCTTTTGTCATATGTGCTGGATAGTGCAATTGCTCCATTGCTATCTACAATAGGGCTATAGGCATCACCGGTTTACCAGTGCTGTCTTGTCGCCACAAGCTTTCGGAGGGGTTTAAAGAACACCCTCGCCGCTTCCAAGGTTTTTCTCCTCCTGTGGTGCTTCCCCTTGGAATTCCATTAACTAGGTTTGCTCCATGTTACTATAGCTGTCAGGTTCACTTCGTGCAACAATCATTCTCTCAGGCACATCAGTTTCCACATCCATTACAACTTCGTCTTTGGTGGACACACGATTGGCTTCTGTGTCTGCTGCTCAATTTCCACGTGAGATCAAATCTGTCCCTTTCATGTGGGCGGTGCATTTTACGACCGCTATGCCCACTGGGAGCTGAAGTGCCTTAATGAGCCTCTCCAATATGGCTGCGTGCTGCACTGGCGTGCCATTCGCTTGGTGGTAGCCCCTCCTTTTCCAGCACGCTAAGCCTGCGTGCACTGTTGATGTCACATAGGCGGAGTCACTTTACACGGTCACTTCCTGGTCTGTGTGATTCTCAATGGCGAATATAAAAGCCAATAATTCTGCTGAATAATAAGATGGTAATCGTGCACTAATGAGTACTCGAAATTCTCCATTTGCCTTGTGCTTCATTACAGCGGCGCCAGTATATCTTTGCCCATCATTTTGATCGATTCTCGAAGAACCGTCAACGAAGACAATTTCTCCTTCCACCAATCTGTTTTCTTTCACTCTGGGAATCTCATCATAAAATTCTTCATAATTTGCACAGTCATGGATCGGTTCTCCTTCAGTGACTGGCTCTGATATGAACATAACTGGGATCACTATTTTGCATTAAACTATCTTAATTGATGGTTTTGATATGATCACTTCATAAGCAGAAGCTCTTTGAGATGTCAATGTGCCCTTTGGTGTCTCTAGAATTACCAATAGTGCATGCTCGACAAACAACGTAATTGAGCATCCCATTACAATGGTTGTAGGCTTCTCTATGGCGAACGCTGTGGCAGCTAAATTTTGTTCTCAAGGAAAATAACCTCTCATCACTGGGTCCAAATTCCCACAATGGTATGCTAGGGGCTTGCATCCCAATGTGGTTCTCTGTGTGAGTACTGCTGTCATAACACTGCCATTCGTGTGTGAAAACAGGTAGAATTCCTCTGCATAATTGGGAATCCCTAAGACTGGTGCCGTGCAAATGGCTTTCTTGAGTTCAATAAAGCCTTATTCCATGGTCTCAGACCATTCAATTTTTTCTTTCGTCCCCTGTGCCTTCTTTAGGGCTTGTAACAAGGGCTTAGTGTATGAGCTGTAGTCGAAGACCCATGCTCTGACATAATTGCAAAGTCCTTAAAAACTCTGCATCTGTTTTATCGTGTGTGGCTTGGCTGTGTTCAATATGGACTCAGCCCTTTCAGGGGTAACCTTTTTCCCCTCATGCGAGATCAGATGGCCTATGTATAGCACTTTTTGCTGACAATATTGTAACTTTTCTTTGTCAACTTTATATCCTTTCTCAGCAAATATGGTCAATAGCTGAACAGAATCGTGTCTGCATCTCTCCTCTGTTGTGCTGCAAATTAAGATATCATCCACATATTGTAAAACAATACTCTCTAATGCAATATTGCTTAAGTCCATCTGCAAGACTCTGTTAAATATCAAAGGGGACTCACAGTACCCCTGGGCTAACCCTGTGCTTTTCAGACACATCTGTCTGAATGAAAATTACGTCAGATCTTGTGAGTCTTTGTGCAATGGGATTGAGAAAAATTTTATTTTTCCAAGTCAATCACCATGAAATATTGAGCTTCAACAGGTATATTACATAGGATTGTGGCCGGGTTAGGGACTAGAGGGAACTCGGCCTCTACAATATCATTTATCGGGCGTAAATCTTGAATTAGTCTCCACGACCCTCCCTTTGATTTTTTTTAATCGGATAAACGGCGGTGTTGCATGACGATTCTGACGTCACTAAGATGCCCTGCTCCATCATAGCAGAAATTGTCTTGAAAATCCCTTCATCTGCTTCCCTAGACATGGGATATTGTTGTGCTTTTGGCAAAATTGCTCCTCGTTTCAATTTAATCCTTACTTCTCTGATTCCTTTCAATAAGCCTACGTCATAGGAGGCTGTGGTCCACAGTGAGACAGGCACCTGGGCCATGTCGTCATCAAACTATTCGGGACGGTTTTGTGCCAGCAGCATTCTCTGGGGCACCTCTCTTTTGATTATCCTCACCAAAAAAATTAGATTTACCTCAACTGTTGTTTCCTCAACATCCTTTTTCTTGTCAAACAGAACGTCATCAGTGACGTCAGTCAACGTGTACCCTTCCTCAATGGCAATTACTGTGCACCATTGTCTGCCTTCATCATCACAACCATCGATCAGTACCATTTTCCCTCGCACTATGGCTGTGTATATTGCTAAGGGAAATACTTGTCCCATTTCTTCGTACATAGGTATCCTTGGCCTAAATAGA
This sequence comes from Ambystoma mexicanum, assembly GCF_040938575.1. Classification (NCBI taxonomy): domain Eukaryota; kingdom Metazoa; phylum Chordata; class Amphibia; order Caudata; family Ambystomatidae; genus Ambystoma; species Ambystoma mexicanum. Next base: position 1,213,001,606 of record NC_090923.1, on the reverse strand, counting down.
AATTCATCTGGGGTTCTCATGGTTTTTTCTGAGAGACCTGGTAGCCCTGCCATTAGTATGCGCATCCCATATGTGAATATTTGTGGTTCCAATGGGACAGCTCTCATAGCTGTTTGTCCCGCGTATGCTCTAATCATTTCGCAGACGTTTAAATAATGCATTCCTGGAGTCGAACATACTATGCCCTTCTCCGTGAACGAGATTGTCATGTTTAATGTTGTCATTAAGTTGCGGCTCAATATATTTACTGGGGTCTGCCTTGAATAGAGCAATGGCACCTTCATGTCACACTCTCCTATAGCGACTGGAAGTTCATTTGTAAAAGGAACACCACTTGTTGCTCCTGTGAAGCCCTGAGTACTTATGGCATCGCCGGACAAGGAAAATTTGCCTTCACGTATACACGAGAGTGTAGCACCTGTGTCAAGTAAGAAGGAATATTCTTTATCCCCTATCCAGACATCTACCCTTGGTTCCTCGTGAGGGTTAGGTGTCACTGATAGGATAGAACACATCAGGTTTCCCAGTGAGCTGTCCTAGTCCATATATAACCTTGTCCCATGCTGCGTGAATGGACTTCCTCCATCACCAGTTTTGGCTCTCATTCCAGAGTTCAATGCCTGTCCTGCACTTGTTGTCTGTGACAGTTGCATAGGCGACTGTTGAGACTGTCCTTGTGGAAAACATATCAAGTTCTGAGGTTGCAAGCTTTGCTGTGCTCCTGGCATTTGCTGTTGCACAGTGTGATTATGTGCAACTCCATTTCCACCCTGTTGTAAAAACACAGGTGGAGTCACCATTTCTCTTCTGATTCCTTGGTCTGTTTGCCCTGTCACCCCACACGTCCAACATATTGGCGGTGGTATGATTAATTGCCCATTTTCCATATCTTGATTGCCACTTTGCATGTTTTGAAAACCTCCCTGATTATCTTGGAAACCTCCCTGATTACTCTGCCATCCTCTTCCTCGAAAGCCTCTCCCTCTGGGTTAGAACCCATTACTGCCCTGATTAACCTGCTGTTGATTATTGACCTACTGTATGTTTGATCCGTCAGTGCTAGTTATCATTGCCCCTTGAATGGCATATTTTGACAATTCATTCTGCACTAACTTTGCCTCTTCAGCTTTTTGTGTAGTCTCTTTCTTGCGATTCTTTTCTTGCAGAAGTCTGCAATAGTGAGCTATGGTCAATTGTATCTCAGACCATGGCTTGGCTTCCATTCCTACCAATTTCTTGAGCTGCTTCTGTACCTGATCTGGCAGCCCTTGGCATAATATATGGTAAAACACGGATATGGACTTTCCCCCGAGATTCACGAGTTTCCAGCACCCATGCGTCTTGGAAATTCTGAATGTAAAGCAACAGATCTTCCAACTCCTTAATTTTGCGGGTCATTATGGCTCCCATATCAGACATATCTGAGTATATCAATCATAATGCTTTCCATACCGCGGCTCTGCAATTTTTAAAAGGAGCTCCATCATGAGCAGTGTTAACTGTAGTCACGCCAGGGTAACCTGCGCGTGTCCACACATCATCAGCTCGATCACCAAGTATGGCGATTAAAAGACCCTTAATATCCCCTATGGCTAACGTGTTCCCTCTTGTCAATTTTTTGCAGCTCATGTATTCATGTTCCGGCTCCCGATGTTAACATTGGAAGCTTGTTTTTCAGATTTTCTCGGTCCATGTGTGGCCATGTAATATACTGTGGCCTTGTTCCTCCTTTTTCGAGCAACGGGAATTGTAATACATGGCACTTTTTTTCCTCTCTCATCATTTTTCTATCCACTGCAGGGATGATAGACCCCCATCGCTGCCTACCTCGCAATGTCCTTAGTCGGCTCACAATTGGTGATGGAGACACCCCCCTCTGACCGAAAGATGCTCCTTTGTGTCGGTCTGACTGTGTGGCTGACTCTGATGCCTTAGGTCTGACTCGCTAGAATCTGACCATTTTATCGCTTTTCCTCCGGAGAAACATTTTTCACGTCTTCTCTCTTCTTCCTTTTCCTCATATTCCTCTCTTTGTGTGTCTGATATTGTCTGTGCCCAACTCGTGTAACTCCACTTATCTTCCTCATTTCTGTTTAGTGTCAACCTATCTAGGGACAGCTCTCTATTTCTACTACTTCAGGAGGCGTCCTCAGCATCATACAACTGAGTGCTCTCAAGGTGCTTGTCCTCCCCTCTCCCTTGGGTACTTGTTCTAGCCCCATCTCATCATATAGTCTATCGAACATCCCTCTGATGCTTCTGGTATCGAAGTCATCTTCGATATTTGCCCTAGACGTGCCTGGTACTGAATCGTACTCAGGAAATAATTCTTCTATGTCTTCCCATTCTACTACTGGATCAGGTTTTTTAACCGCTCTTTCCAGATATTCAAGATCACGTGCTCTCTGTCTTCACTTACGTTCTATATCATCATCGAACTCTCTGCACTTCCTTGCTTCTTCCCTGACCCTATCTTCTTCCCATTTCTTTGCATCTCTACGTTCATTTGCCCTTCGTATTTCCTCATCTCTTTGTCTTTTTAGTCTCGTCTCCCTTATCTTTTGTTCTTCTTCTTCTATTCTCCGCTGTTCCTGCCTATTCTGATCATTAGCTGCTCTTGGTTTATGATCGCGTTTCCTTTCTTGCTCTTCGGGATACAGATGTTCTTGTCTTGATCTTTTTTCCTGATCCTTTCGTCTCTCAATCCTCTTTCCTTTTCTTTCTCTTTTCTTTGTGAATCGTCTGGATCTCCCTTTTGACTCACATCCTCAATGCCTTTACCATCGAGTTTCAATAGAATCTGACCTCCAATCCATTTGTTCTGTGTGAATGCCATCTCCTCAGTTCTGTCCTCATCTCCTTTCCATCTTTTTCCCTCTCAATTCGTATCTAGACATGTACTTGCTTGTGCCTGATCACCTTTTTCTTTCTCGCGCCTCTCTTTGTGCCTCGGGTCTTTGGAGGTGACATCTCTGTCTCGTTCTTTATCTGGGTTTTCGTCACTGCTTTGCGTAGGTGACTCATACGCTGGGTTGCTATATCCCGTGGCTGCTTTAAGTTCTCTTAATGGATATAATCCTTTGTCTTTACCTTCTTCGCTTTTTGTTTCAGATGGGGCGGGTGGCGCAGAAGGCATTTCACCCCCCTCTGTGCATATGTTAAGTATCCAAACTACCGGTGGCTCCTCCTCCTTATCCTCTTGGTACATCTTCCAAAGCTCTAAACTAGCTAGGCTTTTACTTTTCCCAGTATATGTGGCGTGCAAATATGTCGTCATGTGTTGCAGGACTGCTTTAGATAGCAATCCACCCTGAGGCCATGGCATAAACATTTTGTGGGCGGTTCCTTTGACCCATTCTGCACTGTACTTTTTCAGCTTAGGTGCATGTTTCGGCAACTGTTTGCACAAGTGTATTAGCTGTGTAATATCTTCCATACTTAAAATTATTTATCTTCTCCTCACACAACACTTTGTCACGTTTTAAACAGTCAACAATATGAGCGAGCACCAATCGTCGTAGACTCCAATCCCGTTTTTCACAAAAAATTTTTTTTCCACAACAACCATTAATTCACATTATACAATATCTTAGTTACACAATCGCGTAATTTTTGCGTTAATTCTTCCAAAAATGTCTTTTTTTTTTATGACATCAGAGGAAAAAAAAAAGAGAAAAAAAAAACATAAGCCAGACGTGACAGACTAGACAGACTCCAGCCGGCTACATAAATCTCCTGCCTCTATGATTTACTCCGACATGGAGTGTAAGCCCATTCCTTTCGAAAAAGTCTTTAACCGTTTCGGTCTTGTATTGCCCTATTTTTTCAGGACTTTGAATGCAGGCTTCTTCTAGCCGCTATATTAAAGCGTAGGTATTTAGGCGTATCCTCTCTCTCCTCAGGTATCCTCCTGGTATCCTCTCTCTAGCTCGGGTATATTCCCGGTATCCTCAATGCTTTGCTCGGTCACCCTCGAGTCAATATTACCTTCCCCTCATATATATATATATATATATTCTACTGTACTTCGGACTTTATTTTATGTCCCACCTCCCTCCGTTACCTTCCCTTACTTGTTCTAAGGCATGCAGCTTTTTGCCAAAGCATTTAGTCTTTCTCACTCACTGTTCGCAAGTTTTTCCTCTCTGGATCCTTGGGATCACCGCCTTCGTCACCGCCTCTCCTGCTTTTCTTCTGGAAGACTGCTCGTAGAAGTGGGAAGGGATTTGTGGGTGAAAACACGGGTTCGATCAGACCTCAACTGCAGATTTTATAATTTACTCTAGCCACTATCTACAGGGAGCTTCTCGGTCTACTTAGCCGGATGTCAAAGGACTCGTGATATGGCCAAGGACCTGGAGTTAACTATGTCGACGGTCAATGGGTGGCTTCTCTAATCGATAGTCGATAAACCATCCTCTCTCTGCTACCAAGTGTGCACTAGGACCCCAACCCGCCCATAAAGCTGGGGGTTGCGCAATAGCACTTTAAGATGAGTAGCAGCAACCGTGAGATGGATGGGGATGCAGATTAATACTCTTGCATCGAATCAATAATGACAACTCAATAGTTTGGCAAAGGGAGTCCGTTTAATGACAAGTAAACAAAATTGGGAGTTCATGAACATCAGCTGTTGCTTGATTTTCATTCTCGCTTCATAACTCCAACAAACTCAATAAAAAAACACATCTTTTAAACGAAAAACTTGTCATCACTGACGTGTAACGCTTAAAATGTTGCACGCAATTCTATTGGTTCTAGGAAGGTAACTTTAATATAGGTACTATATCTGTATATGGTAACGAAGTGAGGGGATTGGATAAACAGTGTCAGGTGGGGCACCTGCGCCCTTCCTTCAAAATGGCTGCTGTAGATGTCACAAAAAGTATGACGTCCCATTGTTTCTACTAACTATAGGACCCTTGATTACTTGGTCCACTATGATTGGGTTGGCACCAATCCCACTCATACTTTTCCATTTTGCCTAGCAGCATTCAGAATAGTCGGCCAGATCCAGGGTGCCCACCAGCTTCCCCGGCCTTCCTCCAATTATTGTTACAATCAATCATCACTTCAGTGGTCATGTGTCAATTATTTCACTGTGGTTGGCCTTGAGACTACATCTCTGTCTGGAAAAGTTCTGATATCTTTGCATGGCACTTCACCATGCGTAGCCGTGAAAGTCTCACTTCTTCTCGCTCGGCTGGTCACGTGATTCAGACACCATAAATTTGCCTTCTTCTCCATGTAATTCGTGTATTCGATTTTCGTTTTGCCCACCACCTGCCTTTTGCTTCTTATCTTGACCTTTCTGAGCAGGATATTCTGTTCTTTGCTTCATTAATTGTAGTTACTGTTCATCTATTTTAGCTGATAAGACCTTGGCTTTTTGGCACGATTTGTCTCGGCTGAGTTTCGCTTCTGCCTTTTGTTCTTGATTTGTTAAATATGAAGCTCTCCTCATGCGGCCTCTAGTAACCTTTGGTTGATTCTGCTCTTCGTGCATAGTAGAAGTATACTTATATAACGTGCTTATTTTGAGGTAGATATGTATAGGTGGTGCTTGCTGCAATCTATCTTACTACTAAGCATAGCAAGCCGCACGATTTTTAGCTTTCTTGTGGTTCCAAGCATATGTACATGCGTAAACTGGTTGAATATCTTCGTCATGCTCATGGCATAAGCTTCTTACATTTGACATCGTCCTTTTACTTTAGGTTCGCGATGTTCCTTATTCTTGGCGTTTCGTCTCTTTTTATCATTCTTAGGTTGTCATACCTTCTATATGTGAGTCAGTCCAGGTTCTTGTGGCATCACCATTCGTCTTCCATTAAGACCTTTTTTGTTTCTTCAGGGACTGTACTCAGACGATCTTCATTCCGTTTCATTTGTTGATATCGTTTTCTCAATGGATACCTTAGTGTCCAGGTTTTCGTAGGTGTATGTACCTCAATGGGTGCGGTTCTTCTAATTGGTACTGGACAGAGCCCTACTGAGGCTCTATGGTGATTTATTTGCTCCTCGTACGTCATATACTTCGGCATGAACGTTCCTGGTACTTCAAAATGGACGGTTGGAGTGCAGGCCGTGCTTTGCACCTCCTCTGCACTATGATGTCATCCAGTTGCAAGCTGACACACTGTCACTTTCTGCGGTGTGTGGTGTACAAGAAGAAGGAGGCAGACCAGAAGAGGAAATTTCAAAGGGTCTCACTGTCCCCATCACTACGAGAGTAGCCCCTACCTACAAAACTAAAATAAAGGGTGCTTGTCTGTCCTTTAAAGAAATCAAAAATCGTCCTATGTCAAAACCTTCTTTCTAGCTAGCCCTACCACTATGAAAAACAACCTAAATAACCAGATGTTTTTGCTACTGGTTGGTGGGCCGTGTCCGGCCAAGGTCCCTGGCTTTGATCTCAAAAATCCATTCTCAGTTCCATGAAAGAAAAAGTGTTAATTAGAAAAATATCACAAACTTTACTTTATCGGTTCCAGGAGAAAATGGCCCTCATTACAAGTCCGGCATTGAAAATCTGGTGTTACCATGATGGTGGTGGTACCGTTTCTGCCACCGCATGGTGTCAGAAACAAGGTGGATTACGGCTTGGCGGCGGCGAGAATCAGCAATGCGCGGAACCAGTGCCACCGCCAACATGGAAACACCGGTGGAGACGGATGTACCACCACAAATGTTGGCCATGCATCTGTCTCTGTGTCGTGTATGCCGGACACAGTGGCACAGCCTATTCGGAGGCGGAAACACCAGAACCGTAAATACCATGATCGCTGGAACCGGAAAGAGAGCGGCGGCCATTACAAAAATCCACTGCAATCCTCCGGTTCCAGAAGGCATCCAGCTTCAGTGAAGGGAAATTCACCCTGCTTGTTGACCACATGGTGGAAAATGCAGGAGAGATATTTTCATCGGACCAGAGGCGCAGCACGCAGCTGAGGTGCATGGCTACATGGGCTGAGGCTGCCCAGAAGGTGTCAGCTGTGGGGGTCACACCTCCTACAGTTAAGGACTGCCATAAGAGGTGAGATGACCTCCGCATAAGGGTGCGCAACCTACTGGGAGCACACAGACGTCAGTGTAGTGCAACAGGTGGTGGACCACTGTCACCACTAAAGCTGCTCCCATGGGAGGAAAAGTGTAGCAGCCTGCTGCACCTCGGGAGCATCAAGGGAGTTGGTGCAGCGGAGGCACGAGCAGTGACACCTGCCGAGGCTGGTGAGTACAGAATGTGCAAAAATATGAATGTAAAGCAAGCTAAACCTGCCCACCCCATCAATGCCCAGAAATATACATATCACAGTCCACATCACCCCGAGCACACCCAGTACTCCCATGCCCACCCCCCCCCCAAGCCAGGCATATGACCTGCACCCAAGTATGACCCATACACACCCACATGACAATGCACCACACATCAATGCGGGTAACCACAATGTCATGTTGCGAGATGACTGTGTTGCATCTAAGTGTATTCTACACATCATGTCAGTCCACTAAGAGCATGCCTAACTTTCATCCACAGGAACATCATCTGATATCGCTGCTGGACAACCAGGGACGTCGAGGGAGACCGGACATGCACGTCGGCCACCACGTCAGTCAACATCAGCTGTATGCACCTTAGCCATCCGGCAAATCACAACGGCGCAGATACACCATGCCCAGGAGACCACCACCCCTGCTGCCCCTGGGGGACAGCAGGCACCCCAGGAGACCACCACCCTGGCTGCCCCTGGGACACAGCAGGCACCCCGGCCCAACGCCCCTGCTGCCACTGCTATCCCACAGGGAAGTGCACCACCACCACCACAACAGTCTGAGTCAGATAGCACGGACAGCAGTCAGGAGGAACAGCCCGGTGAGCCATCTGGATTAGGCAGTGAGGAGGATCCCAAAATCCCTGATAAACTAGGCGCATTCAGCCCAACGAGCCTCAGGAGTCCCATGCACTCCCCAACCCCATCTCTGCAGGAGATCACTGGCTGTGTCCAAAGGATTGAGGAACGGCAGGACATGCTGGCCTCACTAGTCGAGCGGCACCTGGAGGAGACCAGGCTGCAACGGGAGTAGTCCAGGCTGCAGCGTGAGAGCAACCAGAAAATTGGCTGCTGGGTTGCACGGGCCATTGGGCGTAGTGCCACTTCAAACATGCTAATGTCACGGAGGGCGCGTGAGGGCAACAGCGTCCAGTCAAACATTGCAGAAATAATGTTGCTGGCCCTGCAGACAACCATGACATGCCTACCGCCACGTAACCCTACAAGGCCCTCCACCAGCACAACACCATCTAGCTCACAGTCCATAGAGGGGACAGGTAGTAGGGGCCTGGGAGGTGAGTGGATACGTTTCGGAGGTGGGTGGGTATGTTAATAAGTGCTCCCCGTGCATGTAGTCCATCCATGGCACCCGCCCTGGTTGCACACCCATCCCATCATCATTATCCTCATCCTCTTCCTCCTCTTCCTCCTCAGCTGCTGAATCCATGTCCAGGGGGAGTGGAAGGATCCTGTGCATACACATATTGTGCAGCATGACACATGCCAGAACAAGTTTGCCAACCTTTATGGGGCTGTACAGCAAGGCCCTGCCAGATCTGCAGAGGCAGCGGAACCGGGCCTTCAGCAGTCCAAAGGTCCGCTCTATCACGCCCAGTGTCCGTATGTGTGCCCGGTTGTAGGCCTCCTCATGCCTGTTCCGTGGTCATCTGACAGGTGTCATGAGCCATGGCAGGAGGGGGTATCCGGGATCACCTGCATAGGAGTGACAGAAAGGTGATAGGATGTTTGTGGTGGCAATTTGGTGTTGGTGATGATGGTATGTACACAGTCTCTGCATGCTATTAGCACAACATAGAACAGGCCACAGATTTCATTATGCATTCTGCAAAATTGTCTTGGAACATCTGATCAATATTACACACTTGGCTCATACATTCCTACTGAGACTGTTTGGCATGCTCAATGTCTGCATTTGTGATGGCCTGCTAGGCAACTACATGTCTCATTAATTTCAATTTACACAATGGTGTGTTCCTATGTACTAGGTGCCTCATGTATTGCAAGGTGCTGACGAAATCAGCATCATGCACCCACAGCCAACAGGGGTGAAGAAAGTACTGCGCAGAGCAGGAGAAATAGCCATTGAGCACATGGGAGCACCTACTACTTCATCACCGGTGATGATACTCCCTTTCACATGTCACCATTGCATGGTGTGCCAATCCAACGTTTAGGGGGTATTTCCATTATCCAGTGTATGTTATCCCATGACACGGCAAACTGGCATGTACCTAGTGCAGCGGTAAGCTGGGTGAACTCTGATGAGAGTCTTTTGTCCCCCCCACTACAGACAGCTCCTGCATTGGTCATTCTACTCACCCAACTGCCAGGGACACTCTGGTGAGTGTCTATTGCCCCCCCACTACACACAGCTCCTGCTTTGGTCATTCTACTTACCCAACAGCCAGGTGCTCTTTCCCACGTAACGGGCCATGTACCCTGGCAACGTGGAGTTCCGCAATACCATTGGGTCGTGTGTCGACCCCGGGAGACGTGCGCAGCAATGTGTGATGAGTTGTTGTGCATCACAGACCATCTTCACGTTCAGGGAGTGGAATACTTTCTGATTTCGATCAGTGGTCGAAGTATACGAAAATAAGTAGTAGAACTATGTTCCCTGCTGGTCTGCCTCGCTCCCCACAAACACCATCCCTGCGCCCACTCCAACACACAACCCAAACCCCCAAATAAACACACCTGCTATTTATGGGAATGTGCAGTGCAGTGCACTGAAGTGCAAGCTTCAACTTCTTCCAACACTTTTATTTAAAAACGACACCATTCCAGAACGGTTTCTTTTTAAAATAAAAGTATAGGAGCAGTGAAACTTAAAAATAGAATGTTGGGGAGCACCGCTCCTGACCGCTCCCGACCACTTCGACCTCTGATTTCGATAGACTGCCTCAATGGTATGTCTGGCAGTCAACTCCACATGTGTGCAATCTAAGACACCAATGCAATTGGGCATACCAGCAAGGGGATGGAAGGCCACTTTGGTGGCATTGCCCTGTGCAGGTGTTCGGGGTAGGGCAATGCAGTCTGACACATGGCGCAGCAGCGCATCCATACTGTGAAGAGTATCCTTGAAAAATTGGGTTGTACAGCCCGTGCAGCTCACCAACGGTGTGCTGATAGGTGCCAGTTGCAAGGAAGTGCAGTACCGACACTGCCTTCAGCAAGGGTGAAATTGCAGTCTGGATGTTAATTATGCTGCAGATGTCGTCATTGATGAGGGTGACGATTGATAATCTTGTGGCCCTGTCAAGCCGGTATAATGTGTGGATTTGACTTGGGGTCAGGTTCCAGGGCGAGGCCCTGGTGCAGGGTATTGGTGGCTGTCTGCGGGGTGGTACCTGCTGTACAATGATGTTTGGGATGGCCACCGGGTTCCTCATTTGCCTCCTGTGCCGATGCCTCCTCCTCTGCCTCAGTGCTGCTTCTAACTCCTGACTACCAGCATGGTTGTGTTGGGAGGTGGGTTGGGTGTGGTCCTTTTGTAGGTTCCCAGTCACCAATGGTGTGCAGCTGGGCTAATCTTGCACACTTGGGGCCTGTTGCTGCTCAACTGGCACTGTTAATGCCTTTTCTGCAGTGCCGGTATCACAGGCGCTGTGGTCACGGTCCTACTGCCATTTCTGTGGCGGTGTTTCCATGTATGTGATACTCGTAATGTATCCGGTATACCGCTGTGCCACTAATTCAAGAATGTCCTGCGAGTTGTCCTGTGGAATCAGAAAAAATACAATATTACGGCTGTTACACCGGGCAAAGGAAAATACACTGACACTGGCTTATAAAGATTCTGGGAATCTTTATTTCAAAACTGAACAGTATTCAACAAAGTACACAAATAGCTATTTGGCCGTCAATACATCACAGAGACCACCAGCAGGGTACAATATGAGCAGTGAGGGAATTTCCTAGCTGGACATCGGTGCTTTTATACAATTTGTAAAATGATGTCCAGCCCCCTTACAGGTTAACCATGCACTGGGCTAGGGTCGCGCCAGGTTCACTTTCCTAATTTACATATCTCATGCATGCGGTTTACTTTTCAATACATTTACTAGTACACTCCATTATTCTTCAATTTAACATTTATACTCTTTATATATTGCTTTAATACAGACCAAACAATGTTTTGCATGTTATATTTGGATAGCATTACTGTTCTTGTATACTTGTAGTTAAATATTGGCATTTCAAGTAATCCCCTGCTCCGAGGTCAACAAAGGACAAGGTCTACATGACCCTAACATGTAGCCTGAAGGCAGGTTAGACGTTAACTTCCCTACAGAGGTTGGAGAGGTTAAGACAAGAACAAGGACACACAAGACGGCCATTTTAGGTTACAGGGTGACTTTGTACAAAACCCCAAAATGGCGGTTTCTAACCTAAACTGGAGGCTTGATTCAAGATGGCGGCTTACATCAATTTCTAAGGTCAAGACCTTGCCGCAGAGAGTTATTTGCGTACAATTTTCAAACAACTTGGCGTAGGCCAATATACATACAAATCGTTTGTAATAAGAGGCATAATTTAATATCCGGTTTGACAAACCCTCCTTTTGGCCTATGCCAAGTGCTAATACTATTTCTGATTTGATTGCAAGTAACTCCATGCGTCATCGTCCAGACACCCCGAATCATTGTCGGACATATCTATTGCCATTAGGTCTGATACCAGAGTTTCCTTCATACATACTCTTTAGAGAGCTCCTTTGGGGCGTATATTTTATTCCCTAATACACTTGTTGCTTGCGCGCAACATCCCCCTAATACTGAGCATATACCAGGGAGACACTGTATACAACAACAAAGAAACAGAAAACTTCCCAAGATAATCAGTAGGGTCGAGAACAACTTCCATCCCCATGACCGTAGGAGGTCCCAAAACCATGTACCAAGTTCCCAATTTCCCTCAGGAACATGTACTTCTGAACTAAGGACATGTAGATTTTGGATTGCCCTAAAGATCGTTGGAGAGGAGTCTGGAACGTAAACGCAGCAAGCAGACCCCACTAATTTACATACTCCTCCTCGCTCTGCCAGGATGACATCTAATGCCATCCGGTTCTGAAGAGCCACTAATCTTATCGCTCTCTGCTCTAGCGTCATATTATAGAGTATGTCAGTGGTCCGATTGATGGTTCTCTCCAATACTCTCGCTAGTCCCCTAATATCTTCTGAATTCGTAATTTGCCCAAAAAATGGTACAAAAGACTTCATAATATCTCCTAAAGTTTGCGCTGGAGTATCCCCTTTTACACCTCGTCGTGGACAGGTCTTTGACATTTCTGTAGTACTGGCAATAAATACCCCAGGTAATAGAATCCCTAAATAACAGGTTCCTTGCCAATCCCTGGGCAACCACGGAAATGCCACATTACCGCAAACAAAATAGACAGGTTCGCCTACGTACAGAGGTCTGTTTTCACTAGTCAAATTCGCAACGTTGGCGCACTTTCTAAAATTACCCATTGACCGTGTTCCATTCCTCTGCATGCAGAAGGATACTGAATCGGGGCTGTGATTAACAGAATAAGATGGAGGCGTGGCATCCTTATTGCCTATAGGAGCCATTTTGAAAGAGATTAAAGACTGAAAAGGACGAGACAATCTATCAGAGGGCCTAACAGAAGCAACGTTTGGCTTGCTTCTATTTGCAAAAAGCGAGCATCCCAGGGGCATCAAAACATTCTTTTCAAAATTATTTAAATTTGTACCATCAAAGTTCCCTGAAATGCTGTCATTCCATCGACCAAAAAATAGTGCTCTAAGAGAAGCGTAACAGGCAGTTGTCAGAGGCAGAGGGTAAATATACCAAGCTAGCCCTTTATCCCCATGTTGCGGTAAATGTGTACAGATCCAGCAATTGGTCTTATTAAAAATTGCATGAGTGGCATTCATGATTAATAAAAGGGTATTATTCTGATAATTCCGTCTATGCAAAGAATCTCTAGGCGACAAAGTATGCAATTGCACAGAAGGAGTGGGAATCACAGATACATTCTCAATAGGTCAAAAGTCCTCTAACAGATATGCTTCTTCCAGATACCATAACCCAAACCCAAAAGTCATTACAAATCCAGTAATTAGTACGAGAAGGCAACAATACACTTTGGGGGTCCCCTTACACACTTGATCATTGTCTCTGCTAGTCATATTTTTATCTAAAAGTTCAGTATGAGCGGTAGCGGGTGCAGGCATCGTAGTCTTCAATCGAATAAATACCAATTGTTCGTTTGCTGGCGACTCCAGTCACGCGTCTTCTTAATGTCTTTCCCACAACCCTTAGCCAACAGAATCTTTCCGTACACTCGGGCCAAAAAGACAAGCCCTTGAATGATCTTTTCCAGTCGCACAGTCAGACCATGCTGTACATTTATTTTCTTGGGCGCAAATTATATTTTGCCGTTTCTGGTGAGAACAAAGTGTCGTCACTTCCGCCTGGAAGTGGTGAACAAACGGAAATGGGATCAAGAAAGGATTTATCCGGAAGTTCCACTGTTGGGGAGTGCGGAGGCAAGATGGCCATTTTGTCCGGCCCTGCGGATTCTGAAGCAGTCTCCGATTCTCCCTCGTTGGTTCTTGCTGTTTCAGACACGCGAGTTACAGCACTTGAAAGAGATTCTGTGTCTTCTGTATTGTATGGCACGGGCTGTGGGATCCGTTTGGTGTGCGTTGCATGGATCCAGTGTTTTCGACCCGCTACCCGCACGGCAGTCTGCGTGACTAGCAGGACTTGGTAGGGATCCCTCCAGCGAGGTGCAAGGTAAGATGACCTCTCAAAAACCTTCGTGAGGATCCAGTCCCCCGGTCGTAGACTGTGATCGGGGCCCTCGTAGTGTACAGGTAATGCCTCTCGCACCTGGTGATAAATTGAAAACAGATTTTTAGTCAACTGGTTACAGTAGTCTGAAAGAAGCACATTTTGTTATATCCCGTAATGAGTGACTTTTTGGCATACCCCAAATATTAGCAGGTCTCCCCATTACCACCTCAAAGGGAGAGAGCCCAGTCTTAGTTTGAGTAGTTTGAGGGGTCGTTCTCATCGATAGTAACACGATCGCTAAGGCATCTGGCCATTTTAGCTTGGTGCCAGCACACGTCTTAGCGAGTTTGTTCTTTATAATGCCATTGTGCCTTTCCACTAATCCGGCACTCTGGGCATGTCTAGCTGAAAGGAACCGTTTGTCAATCTGTAGTCCTTTGCAAATTTGCAGGACTACAGTGGCAATAAAGTGTGGCCCATTATCAGACCAGATGACTCTTGGCAGCCCGAACGTAGGAAAAAACTCTTTCAACAGAGTTTTTGCCGTGGTTATGTCCATTGCATCTTTAACCGGGTAGGCCTCAACCCACTTACTAAAGGCGCAAATAACAACCAATACATATTTAAGATTGTTACACCGTTCCATTTCAATAAAATCAAAGTGAATAACCTCAAACGGGACAGAAGGTGGAGCGAAACTTCCTCTTGGAGTCGAGGTACCTTTCCCTACATTGTGCTGCAAGCAAACCATGCAGTTCTGGACAAAACGCTCCACAATTTTGAAAATCTTATCATTGGCCCATACACTGTGTAGCATTTTTGTTAGTTTCCTCGCACACACATGTGTCGGACCATGAGCCATAATAACCATCATTGTAATGTAGGCGTCCGGGAGTAACCATTTCCCTTCAACATTGTCTACCCAACACCCATAATCATCCAATCTTCCTGCACCCTCGATCCATCTCTTAGTTTCCTCTATGGTAGCATCTGCTTGAATATCTTTTACAACATTGATACTTTCTCCCAAAGTGCAAACATTTACAACTTCTTTTACAGCGTACATTTCTGAACTGAAATCAGTGGCAGTCTGTTTAGCTATCTGATCGGCGAAGGCATTCCCTTTTCCTACATCATCTGTAACTTTTTTATGTGCTGAACATTTTATGATAGCTAACTGAACAGGGAGTGCAAGTGCTGAAAGCAATCGCACTATTAACCCTTTAAGTGCCATGGGTATTTCTCCCCAGTTCCAGAGCCTTTTTTGGTGATTTTGGTATGTGGCCATTCAATGGCTTGTAACTTTTTCGTTACATGAGATATCTCGGCCAAATTTGGCTCCTTTTTTTCCCACATGTAGGCGGTCATAACGCCACCCAGGAATCCCAGGTTTCTGTAGGGGGGTGAGAGAAAATAAGGAAAATGTGCGAAAATTTTGGGTTTTTTCAAAAAATGCCAATAAAATGATGTACAAAGAAGCCTGTGGTTTTTTCCTTGTAAGAGCTAGGAACAAATGGTTTGCTGTGCTGAGTTCCCCAATGTGTTGGCTTTCAGGAACAGGTTGAGTGGAAATGGAAAAAAATTTTTTTGATGGGGATATCAACCGTTTTGTGAGAGGTAGGCGATTTTTGCCATTTTTGCCAATTGGACATGCATGGACGGAATGGGAGAAAAGGGCAGGAAAGCCAAATTGGAGGACAGAAAGGCATATATTTCCGAAAAGTAGACAAAAATCCAAGTTTAGGAAGGGGTGATTTGTATAGGTCAGGCAACAACTAGGTAGGGGAAACTGCCATCGAATGGGGGAAAAGCGGGAAAATGACTGAAAAAAAAGGTATGTGTTGGACATGGTTGGCTTGGTACGGCAATGGCTTCTATGAATTTTGAGAAAAGAAATGATCCGCTACATTCCCCCGACTCTTGCAGTTAGGAGAGCATACCATTTTTGTAGTGTTTGTACAAAACAAGCAATACCACAAGCCAAACACTGAGCCATGGTACACAGGAGTTTTACGCTCACGGCCTGACCAGACGCACTTAGCATGTGTAAATTGGGAAAACCAATGTGGTGAGGAATGGCAGCCATACATTTTTTGAAAGAGCACAGGCAGACCTTTTCAAGGGTAGGTGACTTGTGCAGGTTACAAAAGTGTATGGTGGCTAAAGCAGCGACTAAATGTAGGTCACATTTGGGAAAAGAAAGGGTTGTGAGACAAAGGGCTCCAGCAAATGGGTCAAAACGTTATGAAAACCACACAAACACAACACATGGCCTACCGTCCCGCGTTCCCACAGGTGTCCCAATGAAAACGGTACCTCACATGTGTGGGTGCACCTACCTGGCCGCCAAGGGGAAAGCCTAAAACACAAGTAACCCCAAGTCTGTTTTCACACCGGAAATGTCACACTCTCACATCATACAGATATGGGCCTCGGGTGTCCAAGCCACCAAGAAAAACTGGGAACCCCATGCATTTACGAAAAGAGGACACCCGTGGGAATCCGCAAAGGTATGATATGCCCAAATTGCCCCAGATTTTATTACCCAGACACCCCCGCAAAGTCCGAAATGTGGGAAAAAATATGCAATTTCCACACATTTCGCTCGGCTCACCCATCGAAACACGCCCCCAACAACACATGGCCTACCGTCACACATTCCCACAGGTGTCCCGATGAAAACGGTACCTCACATGTGTGGGTGCACCTACCTGGCCGCCAAGGGGAAAGCCTAAAACACAAGTAACCCCAAGTCTGTTTTCACACCGGAAATGTCACACTCTCACATCATACAGATATGGGCCTCGGGTGTCCAAGCCACCAAGGAAAACAGGGAACCCCATGCATTTCCGGAAAGAGGACACCCGTGGGAATCCGCAGAGGTATGATATGCCTAAATCGCCCCAGAATTTATTACCCAGACACCCCCGCAAAGTCCGAAATGTGGGAAAAAATACGCATTTTCCTCACATTTCGCTCGACTCACCCATCGAAACACGCCCCCAACAACACATGGCCTACCGTCCCGCGTTCCCACAGGTGTCCCGATGAAAACGGTACCTCACATGTGTGGGTGCACCTACCTGGCCGCCAAGGGGAAAGCCTAAAACACAAGTAACCCCAAGTCTGTTTTCAGAGCGAAATCTCAGACATTCTGCCGACCGGCACAATGTACAGATATGGGCCTCGGGTGTCCAAGCCACCGAGGAAAACAGGGAACCCCATGCATTTCCGAAAAGAGGACACCCGTGGGAATCCGCAGAGGTATGATATGCCCAAATCGCCCCAGAATTTATTACCCAGACACCCCTGCAAAGTCTGAAATGTGGGGAAAAAAACGCTTTTTCCGCACATTTCGCTTGACGCACCCATCGAAACACGCCCCCAACAACACATGGCCTACCGTCACGCGTTTCCACAGGTGTCCCGATGAAAACGGTACCTCACATGTGTGGGTGCACCTACCTGGCCGCCAAGGGGAAAGCCTAAAACACAAGTAACCCCAAGTCTGTTTTCACACCAGAAATGTCACACTCTCACATCATACAGATATGGGCCTCGGGTGTCCAAGCCACCGAGGAAAACAGGGAACCCCATGCATTTCTGAAAAGAGGACACCCGTGGGAATCCGCAGAGGTATGATATGCCCAAATCGCCCCAGAATTTATTACCCAGACACCCCCGCAAAGTCCGAAATGTGGGAAAAAATATGCATTTTCCTCACATTTCGCTCGACTCACCCATCGAAACACGCCCCCAACAACACATGGCCTACTGTCCCCCGTTCCCACAGGTGTCCCGATGAAAACGGTACCTCACATGTGTGGGTGCACCTACCTGGCTGCCAAGGGGCAAGCCGAAAACGCAAGCAACCCCCAGTCTGTTTGCAGAGGGGAATATCAGCCATTCTGCCGACCAGCACAACATTCAGATATGGGCCTCGGGTGTCCAAGCCACCGAGGAAAACAGGGAGCCCCATGCATTTCCGAAAAGAGGACACCCGTGGGAATCCGCAGAGGTGTGATTTGCGCACATCGCCCCAGGTTTTTTTACCCAGACACCCCTGCAAAGTCCGAAATGTGGGGGAAAAAACGCTTTTTCCGCACATTTCGCTCGACGCACCCATCGAAACACGCCCCCAACAACACATGGCCTACCGTCCCGCGTTCCCACAGGTGTCCCGATGAAAACGGTACCTCACATGCGTGGGTGCACCTACCTGGCCGGCAAGGGGCAAGCCGAAAACGCAAGCAACCCCCAGTCTGTTTGCAGAGGGGAATCTCAGCCATTCTGCCGACCGGCACAACATACAGATATGGGCCTCGGGTGTCCAAGCCACCGAGGAAAACAGGGAGCCCCATGCATTTCCGAAAAGAGGACACCCGTGGGAATCCGCAGAGGTGTGATTTGCGCACATCGCCCCAGGTTTTTTTACCCAGACACCCCTGCAAAGTCCGAAATGTGGGGGAAAAAACGCTTTTTCCGCACATTTCGCTCGACGCACCCATCGAAACACGCCCCCAACAACACATGGCCTACCGTCCCGCGTTCCCACAGGTGTCCCGATGAAAACGGTACCTCACATGCGTGGGTGCACCTACCTGGCCGGCAAGGGGCAAGCCGAAAACGCAAGCAACCCCCAGTCTGTTTGCAGAGGGGAATCTCAGCCATTCTGCCGACCGGCACAACATACAGATATGGGCCTCGGGTGTCCAAGCCACCGAGGAAAACAGGGAGCCCCATGCATTTCCGAAAAGAGGACACCCGTGGGAATCCGCAGAGGTGTGATTTGCGCACATCGCCCCAGGTTTTTTTACCCAGACACCCCTGCAAAGTCCGAAATGTGGGGGAAAAAACGCTTTTTCCGCACATTTCGCTCGACGCACCCATCAAAACACGCCCCCAACAACACATGGCCTACCGTCCCGCGTTCCCACAGGTGTCCCGATGAAAACGGTACCTCACATGCGTGGGTGCACCTACCTGGCCGGCAAGGGGCAAGCCGAAAACGCAAGCAACCCCCCGTCTGTTTGCAGAGGGGAATCTCAGCCATTCTGCCGACCGGCACAACATACAGATATGGGCCTCGGGTGTCCAAGCCACCGAGGAAAACAGGGAGCCCCATGCATTTCCGAAAAGAGGACACCCGTGGGAATCCGCAGAGGTGTGATTTGCGCACATCGCCCCAGGTTTTTTTACCCAGACACCCCTGCAAAGTCCGAAATGTGGGGGAAAAAACGCTTTTTCCGCACATTTCGCTCGACGCACCCATCGAAACACGCCCCCAACAACACATGGCCTACCGTCCCGCGTTCCCACAGGTGTCCCGATGAAAACGGTACCTCACATGCGTGGGTGCACCTTCCTGGCCGGCAAGGGGCAAGCCGAAAACGCAAGCAACCCCCAGTCTGTTTGCAGAGGGGAATCTCAGCCATTCTGCCGACCGGCACAACATACAGATATGGGCCTCGGGTGTCCAAGCCACCGAGGAAAACAGGGAGCCCCATGCATTTCCGAAAAGAGGACACCCGTGGGAATCCGCAGAGGTGTGATTTGCGCACATCGCCCCAGGTTTTTTTACCCAGACACCCCTGCAAAGTCCGAAATGTGGGGGAAAAAACGCTTTTTCCGCACATTTCGCTCGACGCACCCATCGAAACACGCCCCCAACAACACATGGCCTACTGTCCCGCGTTCCCACAGCTGTCCCGATGAAAACGGTACCTCACATGCGTGGGTGCACCTACCTGGCCGGCAAGGGGCAAGCCGAAAACGCAAGCAACCCCCAGTCTGTTTGCAGAGGGGAATCTCAGCCATTCTGCCGACCGGCACAACATACAGATATGGGCCTCGGGTGTCCAAGCCACCGAGGAAAACAGGGAGCCCCATGCATTTCCGAAAAGAGGACACCCGTGGGAATCCGCAGAGGTGTGATTTGCGCACATCGCCCCAGGTTTTTTTACCCAGACACCCCTGCAAAGTCCGAAATGTGGGGGAAAAAACGCTTTTTCCGCATATTTCGCTCGACGCACCCATCGAAACACGCCCCCAACAACACATGGCCTACCGTCCCGCGTTCCCACAGGTGTCCCGATGAAAACGGTACCTCACATGTGTGGGTGCACCTACCGGGGGCGCAAAAGGGAAAAGGTAACCGACTGGAAACCCCAAGCCATTCGCCACTGCCCATTTTGTTCATGTGGGCAACCTACAGATTTGGGCCTAGGGTGTCGCAGCCAGCAAGGGAAACAGGGAACCCCATGCATTTCCCAAAAGAGGACACCCGTGGGAATCCACAGAGGTCTGCCTTGCGCAAATTGCCCCAGTTTTTATTAGCCACAATCCCCGACAAAGTGTGATATTTGGTGGGGAAAAAACACAATGTTCACTGTGTCTGGGGTTCTGGGTAATAAATTCTGGCCCGCTTCGCGCAAATCAGACCTCTGTGCTTTCCCACGGGTGTCCTCTTTTGGGAAATGCATGGGGTTCCCCGTTTTCCTTGCTGGCTTGGACACCCTAGGCCCAAATCTGTAGGTTGCCCACATGAACAAATTGTGCTGTGGCGAAAGGCTTGGGGTTACCAGCGGGTTACCCTTTTCCTTTTGCGCCCCCGGTAGGTGCACCCACACATGCGAGGTACCTTTTTCGTCGGGACACCTGTGGGAACACAAGAAGGTATGACATCTGCTGTTGGCGACGTGTTTCGGTGAGTGGACACAGGGAAATGTCTCTGAAATTGGCCGGAAATGAAGACAATTCTCAGACATTTCGCTCTACCACCCACCGAAACACACCGCCATCAACACGTGGCCTACCTTCCCGTGTCCCCACACGTGTCCCGATGAAAACGGTACCTCACATGTGTGGGTGCACCTACCGGGGGCGCAAAAGGAAAAGGGTAACCGACTGGGAACCCCAAGCCATTCGCCACTGCCCATTTTGTTCATGTGGGCAACCTACAGATTTGGGCCTAGGGTGTCGCAGCCAGCAAGGGAAACAGGGAACCCCATGCATTTCCCAAAAGAGGACACCGTGGGAATCCACAGAGGTCTGCCTTGCGCAAATTGCCCCATTTTTTATTAGCCACAATCCCCGACAAAGTGTGATATTTGGTGGGGAAAAAACACAATGTTCACGGTGTCTGGGGTTCTGGGTAATAAATTCTGGCCCGCTTTGCGCAAATCAGACCTCTGTGCTTTCCCACGGGTGTCCTCTTTTGGGAAATGCATGGGGTTCCCCGTTTTCCTTGCTGGCTTGGACACCCTAGGCCCAAATCTGTAGGTTGCCCACATGAACAAATTGTGCTGTGGCGAAAGGCTTGGGGTTACCAGCGGGTTACCCTTTTCCTTTTGCGCCCCCGGTAGGTGCACCCACACATGCGAGGTACCTTTTTCATCGGGACACCTGTGGGAACACAAGAAGGTATGACATCTGCTGTTGGCGACGTGTTTCGGTGAGTGGACACAGGGAAATGTCTCTGAAATTGGCCGGAAATGAAGACAATTCTCAGACATTTCGCTCTGGCCACCCACCGAAACACACCGCCATCAACACGTGGCCTACCTTCCCGTGTCCCCACACGTGTCCCGATGAAAACGGTACCTCACATGTGTGGGTGCACCTACCGGGGGCGCAAAAGGAAAAGGGTAACCGACTGGGAACCCCAAGCCATTCGCCACTGCCCATTTTGTTCATGTGGGCAACCTACAGATTTGGGCCTAGGGTGTCGCAGCCAGCAAGGGAAACAGGGAACCCCATGCATTTCCCAAAAGAGGACACCTGTGGGAATCCACAGAGGTCTGCCTTGCGCAAATTGCCCCAGTTTTTATTAGCCACAATCCCCGACAAAGTGTGATATTTGGTGGGGAAAAAACACAATGTTCACGGTGTCTGGGGTTCTGGGTAATAAATTCTGGCCCGCTTCGCGCAAATCAGACCTCTGTGCTTTCCCACAGGTGTCCTCTTTTGGGAAATGCATGGGGTTCCCCGTTTTCCTTGCTGGCTTGGACACCCTAGGCCCAAATCTGTAGGTTGCCCACATGAACAAATTGTGCTGTGGCGAAAGGCTTGGGGTTACCAGCGGGTTACCCTTTTCCTTTTGCGCCCCCGGTAGGTGCACCCACACATGCGAGGTACCTTTTTCGTCGGGACACCTGTGGGAACACAAGAAGGTATGACATCTGCTGTTGGCGACGTGTTTCGGTGAGTCGACACAGGGAAATGTCTCTGAAATTGGCCGGAAATGAAGACAATTCTCAGACATTTCGCTCTGGCCACCCACCGAAACACACCGCCAACAACACGTGGCCTACCTTCCCGTGTCCCCACACGTGTCCCGATGAAAACGGTACCTCACATGTGTGGGTGCACCTACCGGGGGCGCAAAAGGAAAAGGGTAACCGACTGGGAACCCCAAGCCATTCGCCACTGCCCATTTTGTTCATGTGGGCAACCTACAGATTTGGGCCTAGGGTGTCGCAGCCAGCAAGGGAAACAGGGAACCCCATGCAATTCCCAAAAGAGGACACCCGTGGGAATCCACAGAGGTCTGCCTTGCGCAAATTGCCCCAGTTTTTATTAGCCACAATCCCCGACAAAGTGTGATATTTGGTGGGGAAAAAACACAATGTTCACTTTGTCGGGGGTGTCTGGGTAAAAAAATCTGGGGCGATGTGCACAAATCACGCCTCTGCGGATTCCCACGGGTGTCCTCTTTTCGGAAATGCATGGGGCTCCCTGTTTTCCTCGGTGGCTTGGACACCTGAGGCCCATATCTGTATGTTGTGCCGGTCGGCAGAATGGCTGAGATTCCCCTCTGCAAACAGACTGGGGGTTGCTTGTGTTTTCGGCTTGCCCCTTGCCGGCCAGGTAGGTGCACCCACGCATGTGAGGTACCGTTTTCATCGGGACACCTGTGGGAACGCGGGACAGTAGGCCATGTGTTGTTGGGGGCGTGTTTCGATGGGTGCGTCGAGCGAAATGTGCGGAAAAAGCGTTTTTTCCCCCACATTTCGGACTTTGCAGGGGTGTCTGGGTAAAAAAACCTGGGGCGATGTGCGCAAATCACACCTCTGCGGATTCCCACGGGTGTCCTCTTTTCGGAAATGCATGGGGCTCCCTGTTTTCCTCGGTGGCTTGGACACCCGAGGCCCATATCTGTATGTTGTGCCGGTCGGCAGAATGGCTGAGATTCCCCTCTGCAAACAGACTGGGGTTTGCTTGCGTTTTCGGCTTGCCCCTTGTCGGCCAGGTAGGTGCACCCACGCATGTGAGGTACCGTTTTCATCGGGACACCTGTGGGAACGCGGGACGGTAGGCCATGTGTTGTTGGGGACGTGTTTCGATGGGTGCGTCGAGCGAAATGTGCGGAAAAAGCGTTTTTTCCCCCACATTTCGGACTTTGCAGGGGTGTCTGGGTAATAAATTCTGGGCCGATGTGCGCAAATCATACCTCTGCGGATTCCCACGGGTGTCCTCTTTTTGTAAATGCATGGGGGTTCCTGTTTTTCTTGGTGGCTGAAGCACCCCAGGCCTAAATCTGTCGGTTGCCTCCCCAAACCCTTTTGGGGGGGATAGCAGTGTTTTAGGCTTTCCCCTTGGCGGCCAGGTAGGTGCACCCACGCATGTGAGGTAGCGTTTTCATTGGGACACCTGTGGGAACGCGGGACGGTAGGCCATGTGTTGTTGGGGGCGTGTTTCGATGGGTGCCTCGAGCGAAATGTGCGGAAAAAGCGTTTTTTCCCCCACATTTCGGACTTTGCAGGGGTGTCTGGGTAATAAATTCTGGCCCACTTCGCGCAAATCAGACCTCTGTGCTTTCCCACGGGTGTCCTCTTTTGGGAAATGCATGGGGTTCCCTGTTTCTCTTGCTGGCTTCGACACCCTAGGCCCAAATCTGTAGGTTGCCCACATGAACAAATTGTGCTGTGGCGAAAGGCTTGGGGTTACCAGCGGGTTACCCTTTTCCTTTTGCGACCCCGGTAGGTGCACCCACACATGCGAGGTAACTTTTTTGTCGGAACACCTGTGGGAACACGAGAAGGTATGACATCTGCTGTTGGCGACGTGTTTCGGTGAGTGGACACAGGTAAATGTCTCTGAAATTGGCCGGAAATGAAGACAAATCTCAGACATTTCCCTCTGGCCACTCACCGAAACACACCGCCAACAACACGTGGCCTACCTTCCCGCATCGCCACACGTGTCCCAATGAGAGGCTGACCTCTTGTGTGCAGGTGTGGTACCTGAGTGACAATGGGTACATCTTTAGTATAGTAACTTCGCTGTAGTGCGCTTAGGAAACAGTAAAGTACTGGCAGTAAGCCATTTTACATGCACCTTTCCTCACACTTCCCATACATACCAGACGCAATGCAGTTAGACACGCAAGGTGGGATTTAGCACAAGGACAAACCTCCTTGTGTTGCACAAGCAGGTTTGTCCTTGTGAGCAGTGATGCCACGACAAGGCACCCACCGTATCACTGGCCATTCGTATCCCTTTCGTGTCTGCAGTCCGTTGGCATCCATTTCAGCAGTTGCACTTCTACCAAATCACTAGCACCAGAGCAAGTATATCTACACATGAGCATATCTACACACTTACACCACATGGACATGTGTGTACAATGCAACTGTGTCTCTAGCAATATCTTAACTATCATTTGGCATCAATTTCTTAGCAACTGTGTCTGCATGCAAACTTTATGTGCCGGCAATCACATGTGGACAGTGATAGCAAGTGTATACTGGCTGACTTTGCTACCCTGCCCTACAGGCGCTATCTTCCACACCAGCTTTCAGTATGCCCATAGCAACTATGGGCAAACATTCTTATGTTCCACCGTACCCACACAAAACAGCCATCCTGCTACATGACAATCATTTCGGCAGTGCTGGAAAAGTCCATTCACAGAAATTGCATCTGCATGTTCTTTGTATCTTTACCTAATTCACACACCAAAGATATCCAATTCATTCCTACAGAAGACGTGTCACTTACACCACACATAACATTACTCGCAGTAAAACAATAAACAAGGCAGGATCTTACGAGGTACGCAAGACACCGCTGCCATATAGTTGGTGTCCAAGTACCACTTTCATGACACTTAGACCTCAAGGGTGGGAGCCAAAGTGGCGTGTATTATTTAGAAAAGACACCCCTTGAGTGGATGGAACCTGAATGGTGTTCTGGTCTTCCACAACGCACGGCTTCAGTAGAGGGAGCGGGACTGGCCTTTCTTTGCTTGCCAAACCTTAGGTGGAAGGAGCCAGATTTGGGTTCCTGCCCAAAGTACGCCGGAAGCGGATGGGGTTTTCCAGACTTTTTTTTTTTTTAGGCAATCCCAAACAGGAGCAAGCTGCACTCCCATAGGGGAGTGACCCAGAGTGCTCCACCCTTCTTCTCCATGGCCCGCCTCAACTAGAGGCGGTGGAGTGGCATTCCTTTCCAAGATGCGCCTTCTTTGGAAGAAACAAGCATTGCATTACTTTGCAAGGCACACCACGCGCAGAGGAAGCTAGACTGCCTTTTCCTTATGAGGCAGACCTGAAGGGAAAGGTACCGGGGGTGATGTCTCTTTCCCAGGCAGGCCTCAAGTGGAGGGGGCAGGACTAGCATTGCTTGCCAAAGCACGCCAAAGGGGAGTAAAGCAGAGTGCTGTCCCCACCTACTCCAAGGCACACCTCAAGTGGAGGGAGCTAGAGTGGCATTTCTTTCCAAGATGTGCCTGCTTTGGAAGAAACAAGCATTGCGTTACTTTGCAAGGCACACCACGCGCAGAGGGAGCTAGACTGCCATTTCCTTATGAGGCAGACCTGAAGGGAAAGGTACCGGGGGTGATGTCTCTTTCCCAGGCAGGCCTCAAGTGGAGGGGGCAGGACTAGCATTGCTTGCCAAAGCACGCCAAAGGGGAGTAAAGCAGAGTGCTGTCCCCACCTACTCCAAGGCACACCTCAAGTGGAGGGAGCTAGAGTGGCATTTCTTTCCAAGATGTGCCTGCTTTGGAAGAAACAAGCATCGCGTTACTTTGCAAGGCACACCACGCGCAGAGGGAGCTAGACTGCCATTTCCTTATGAGGCAGACCTGAAGGGAAAGGTACCGGGGGTGATGTCTCTTTCCCAGGCAGGCCTCAAGTGGAGGGGGCAGGACTAGCATTGCTTGCCAAAGCACGCCAAAGGGGAGTAAAGCAGAGTGCTGTCCCCACCTACTCCAAGGCACACCTCAAGTGGAGGGAGCTAGAGTGGCATTTCTTTCCAAGATGTGCCTGCTTTGGAAGAAACAAGCATCGGGTTACTTTGCAAGGCACGCCACGCGCAGAGGGAGCTAGACTGCCATTTCCTTATGAGGCAGACCTGAAGGGAAAGGTACCGGGGGTGATGTCTCTTTCCCAGGCAGGCCTCAAGTGGAGGGGGCAGGACTAGCATTGCTTGCCAAATCACGCCAAAGGGGAGTAAAGCAGAGTGCTGTCCCCACCTACTCCAAGGCACACCTCAAGTGGAGGGAGCTAGAGTGGCATTTCTTTCCAAGATGTGCCTGCTTTGGAAGAAACAAGCATCGCGTTACTTTGCAAGGCACACCACGCGCAGAGGGAGCTAGACTGCCATTTCCTTATGAGGCAGACCTGAAGGGAAAGGTACCGGGGGTGATGTCTCTTTCCCAGGCAGGCCTCAGGTGGAGGGGGCAGGACTAGCATTGCTTGCCAAAGCACGCCAAAGGGGAGTAAAGCAGAGTGCTGTCCCCACCTACTCCAAGGCACACCTCAAGTGGAGGGAGCTAGAGTGGCATTTCTTTCCAAGATGTGCCTGCTTTGGAAGAAACAAGCATTGCGTTACTTTGCAAGGCACGCCACGCGCAGAGGGAGCTAGACTGCCATTTCCTTATGAGGCAGACCTGAAGGGAAAGGTACCGGGGGTGATGTCTCTTTCCCAGGCAGGCCTCAAGTGGAGGGGGCAGGACTAGCATTGCTTGCCAAAGCACGCCAAAGGGGAGTAAAGCAGAGTGCTGTCCCCACCTACTCCAAGGCACACCTCAAGTGGAGGGAGCTAGAGTGGCATTTCTTTCCAAGATGTGCCTGCTTTGGAAGAAACAAGCATCGCGTTACTTTGCAAGGCACGCCACGCGCAGAGGGAGCTAGACTGCCATTTCCTTATGAGGCAGACCTGAAGGGAAAGGTACCGGGGGTGATGTCTCTTTCCCAGGCAGGCCTCAAGTGGAGGGGGCAGGACTAGCATTGCTTGCCAAAGCACGCCAAAGGGGAGTAAAGCAGAGTGCTGTCCCCACCTACTCCAAGGCACACCTCAAGTGGAGTGAGCTAGAGTGGCATTTCTTTCCAAGATGTGCCTGCTTTGGAAGAAACAAGCATCGCGTTACTTTGCAAGGCACGCCACGCGCAGAGGGAGCTAGACTGCCATTTCCTTATGAGGCAGACCTGAAGGGAAAGGTACCGGGGGTGATGTCTCTTTCCCAGGCAGGCCTCAAGTGGAGGGGGCAGGACTAGCATTGCTTGCCAAAGCACGCCAAAGGGGAAAGACCCGCATGGCACAACTCAAGTCCAGGGACTCATAATGATTACTATTTCGTAGGCACGCCTCCAATGGAAGGAGCCTGATTAGCGTTCCTTTGCAAGTCATGCTTTGAGCTGAGGGATCTAGACTGATATACATTTTCTTGGCAGGCCTCAAGGGAAAGCTACGGCTGTGGTTGCCTTTCCAAGGCAGGCCTCAAGTGGAGGAAGCAGGACTAGCGATGCTCGTGAATGCACGCTAAATCAAGTGAAGTGAGTTGACATCCTGTTGCATTTTCATTGAAGGTACTCCTCCAGGGCAGGGTGCAAGAGTGCCATTCCTTTACAAGACATGCACGATTTCAGGGGCTAAGGGTCCCTTTCAAGGAACGATGGGCATTTTCGGAAATCAGTCGATCTCCCAATATTTTTCCTTTGTATGATACAAAAGGAAACAAGGCTGAAAGCAGAGGGCAGGCTGGGAAGGGCATTGGGGACAGTACACCCGAGTATCCTTCCTCTTTCCTTGTTTTGTACACACCTTACATTTTCGGTACGGTTGTGCCTTCGTGGCAGTGGGAGGAACATAATCACCAAAGTGTCGCTCTTGCAATCTGGCCACATCTTCGACCTCTGGAAAGGAGGGAATTTGTACATGAACATTAGCCAGAGATTGAACAATTTCTAATTCAAAATCCAAAAAGGAGAGCTTGTTTTGTGGAGTAGCTGCACGGTACACCACATAAGCATTGTACGTTGCCATATGCACAATGTGTGTGGCTAACTTTTTGTACCAGAAACGCGACTTGCGTTCAGCGTGGTATGACTCAAGCACTTGGTCATTTTTGTCTACTCCACCCATGTACTTGTTGTAATCCAGAATGCAATTGGGCTTCAACACTTGCTGAGTCTGCCTGCGCAGAGGGACAGCTGAAGTACTTTCATCATGAATAGTACTTAGCATGTACACATCCCTTTTGTCGCAGAATTTCACTGCTAACAATTCATCCTGCCGCAATGCCATACATTGTCCCTTGGCCAACTTCTTACACACAAGTTGTCTGGGGAAGCCTTTGCGGTTACTGCGGATTGTACCGCATGCCAGTGTGCCCACATTGAACAATTCCTTGAACAGTGGAATTCCGGTGTAGAAATTGTCTACATACAAATGATGTCCCTTGTGGAGCCATGGTGTGAGAAGATCCCAAACAATCTTCTCACTTGTCCCTAAATTGGCTGGGCAGCCCGGAGGGTTTAGGGTAGAGTCTTTACCGGTGTAGACTCTCATGCTGCTGACATACCCAGTGGTACTTTCACACAACATGTACATTTTAATCCCATATCGTGATCTCTTGCTAGGAATGTATTGCCTGAATACAAGGCGACCTTTGAACAACACCAACGATTCATCAATGGATATGTTCTGGCTAGGAACATACACCTCTGCAAATCGGTGAGTGAAGTGGTCCAGAAATGGCTTAAGTTTGAACAGCCTATCAAAGTTTGGGTCCGTTTTGGGTAATGCTGCCGAGTTGTCATTGAAGTGCAACATACGGTGCAGTGCTTGAAAGCGATTTCTGCTCATTGTAGCTGAAAAAAACGGGCAATAAAGTGGTGCTACAGTAGACCAGTATATTGCGACAGACGGCTTGTGTCCAATTCCCATGAGCAAAATGAGACCCCAAAACTGTCTCATTTCAACATCGTTTGTGGGTACCCATGCTTGTGCTCTGGAGTGGGGTTTTAGAGTGGGACCCCTAGACCTCATGAACTGTGCAGCGTATAAATTGGTTTGCTCAACCACATCTGCAATGAACCCATCATCAACAAAAAGGTTGAAAAAATCAATAGGCTGAAACCCTTCTGTATTCACTGTGCACCCTGATATACCAGTGAAAGGGGGCACAACAGGCTGAGCCATTGCTGGAGGCACCCAGAGCGACTCTTGAGTCATGTCAGGAACTGCCACATTGCGTGGCCGTCTTCCACGTCCCCTCCCCCTTACAGGTCCCCTGCGTGTGGGAAGTGTGCGAAAAGGTGGACGCACTCTTCTTTCCTCTTCATCATCAGATGATGACGATGATGAGTGGGAGGAGGGACTTTCGTCAATGGCCATCTCACTTCCCCAATCACTTCCCTCGTGCCCCTCAGAAGCACTATCTGTTTCAGAATGCATGTACACATCTCTGCCTTGCTCTGAGCCAGACTCCATCACTGCAGCTAATGCCTCCGCACCAGACATTGATCGCCGAGAAGCCATGAGTACCTTCGCTATGGAACCCTTCACTGCCCAAAGACCAGATGAAGACTGAAACAAGAAGTATGTGTGCTTCTGAAAGTATGGAACGTAGCACAGTAAGTGGTATTCAGTGCCACAAACCTACTACACACAAGTACACCAAAAGGTCCAGACTTTGCTCACAAACTGTAGCAGCCCTCTGCAATATGAAGTACTCCCTGCACGCTACAATAAACGGAGTAGTACTTTGCAAACACTCACGTGAAATGCTAAGGACCAGCTGACTGCTTTCCTACAAGTGGGTAGACAGCTACAACACACCTGCACCTAAAAGAAAGAGAACAAAAAATCTATGGACAATGTACTATTCCGCTAAACTGTACAGAAATACAAGCGTGGGGACGAGGATTTCAGCCACACTACCTATTCAGAAACAGCCAACATGCTTTGCACCATGCCCTCCTCCATGGGATGCTCGTGGATGGTAATTCAAGGTGAGAAGGAACCATGCAACGTATTAGTAATTGGGTGAGTTGAAAAGCCATAGGCAATGAAGAAGCAGAAAGGGAAGATAAATAAAGTACACGGCTGGCCCTTCCTGCCAACTGCTGGCACACTTTTGACAAAAACACCTGCTCATTCATATAGGGGTGTCTATTGTAAGGGGAAAGCTCACAAGGACAAAATTATTGCAAGGCCAAGCAAATTGATGTAGGCTGAAGCAAGTAGTGATGGGTACCTAAGAATTCAGTAGCAGACACATACGGAATGCTTTGACATGCCATGAATGCAAACAATTGCTAGAAAGTGGAAGTCTCACTGCCAACATACTTACTACCATTTGTATTCACTTTTCACATCTTCCAGTGTGTCCATCAGTCACTGGGCAAACTCCCCCTAAAATAGCGTCTGGGCAAAATCCATTATGTTTCCAATGAACAGCTCCATGCCTGTTTTGGAAAGGTGCACCCCATCTCTGTGAAACATCACAGCACCTTTGATATTGCCATGGTGAATGGTCCGTATTCTGGTGTTGCCCTCTGTCAGTCTAGTGAACTCGCCATTCATTTTCCACACCGAGCGGTTCATGGCCCTTCTATTCCCTTGAGTTCTCCAATCCATCCTGGGAATCATCTGGGACCAGGCCACCACAGTGTTTGGAAACCTCTGTGCAATCCATTCAAGGTCTGCCATGAGCTGCTCCCGTACCCCCTTCCGTCCCACAGACGCAAAATCATTTCCTCCCAGGTGAACCACTATAAGGTCAGGGGGGGGCCTTTCCTTTTGCTTGGGCAGCGATGATGGCTCCTCGGAGCTGGTGAAGGCGCATCCCCCCCACCCCAAACCAATGCACCGCAAGGCCATCCCTTCCAGACCCAGATGTAGGTGGCCCTCGGAAATGTCGTGCAGCCCTTTGGATATAAGAGTGGCCGAAAATCCACACAACCCTCATCCTCACTAGGAAATGGAAACAGGAAAACCCCCATGATTATGGCTACACATACATTTTACCACATTACACAACAATTGCACCAATACATGACTCTTGTAACAATCCCAGACACACACTTCACCCATTCGGAAACCACCTCTCATTTGAGATAACAGTAGGTCGACACATAATTGCCACATTATTTTCAGGGAAAGGAGGTGAAGAAGATAGTATGTCACCTTGTGCCAATAACACAGTTGTGCTGGCGCAATTGTAATCAGTAAAAGTTGTCTGCTCCTGTGGCCCACCGCCTGCCCAGCACGGTGGTAAGGTGACTTGCACATGCTACATCGTTACAATTTGGCAGGGTGACTAGTCTCACAGAGGATATGAAGTCCACCGGAAGTGTGCTTTGTACGCTCTCTGAATATAGGTACCCTGACAGAATGTGCCACATTTACCACAAATGGGTGCACCTTCAGACACTTTCAATGTGAGTGTTTCGACCATAGCTCCAGGACCACTAGTGACCTTGGGGGCACTTCACTACCAAGGAAGGGAGGTGGCCAAGGTCACACCCATCACCCACCACTACCCTACATAGCTTCCTGGTCAGCACTACAGCTTTCCTCTCCTGGAAGGGATTGGACCCTGCCAGGGCACCCTGCACCCACTGCTGAATTTGGAGGACAAAATATCCACCTGGGGGACGGACGCCCAAGGCCAATGACACCCCCCTCTCTAGCTACCCTATGTTACAGTTTTTCCCCCTGCAAAAGGATGGGGACCCTGACAGGGCACACTGGGACCACTGCTGAAATTGGACCACAGAAATGGTGAACTTTGCAGTGAAAGGAATGAGCTCTGTAACAAGTGTGCATGGCATGCTCAGAAAAAATGACCATCTATATAACTACTGGAAAAAATTTTTTAAAATTTGCTGCTACTTGTCGGCCAAACCTTTCCTTCTGCAAAGCAGCTGCCTTACTCAATGCAAGGCACACCCATCACTGGCCCCCGACCCTCCCCACTACCCTTTCCCACCCTTATCACTGACAATGCAGCCACAATTCCTTCCACCACAGTAACCCTCCACCCCCACATTACCGAATAATTAATGTTGTACTTACATAAGTCAGCAATAGCTTTTCAGTAGCCGCAACTGCAAAGGAAACATAAAAGAATTAAAATCAATGCTTTGCCTACCAATTACACATCCAAACTGTCTGGCTACTATCTGTACATTTTTCACTTCCTTCCACCAGTTCCATGACACTTCTCAGTAATCTACCACTACGGAAGGCTAGACTGCACACGGATTGGAAATGGAAATAAGACAAGTGGGCATATGGCATCCTGCAGAAAAAACATAACAATGAATAAATCCCGGATATCTGGCACCAAACCATCACTGTTTGGAAACATCTGTGCTATCCATTCCAGTTCCTCCATTAGCAGCTCATGTATCCCTTTCCCTCCCACAGACGTTAAATCTTTTCCTCCCAGCTGCACCACTGTAGGGTGTTGGGGTTGCATCTCCTTTTGCATGGACATCGCTGATGGCTCCTCTGAGCTGGTGAAAGCACTTCCCCCTAACCCCAAACCAATGCACCAGGAGGGCATCCCTTTGAGAGCCAGATGTGGTTGGCCCTCGGAAAATCGTGCAGCCCTTTGGGTGAAAGAGTAGGCAATTATCTGCACAACCCTCATCGTCACTATGATATGGAAACAAGTGAACCCCCATGAATATGCCTATACATACAGTTTACAAACTAGCTGAATGATTGTGTGAACACATGGCTCTTGTAACAATCCCAGACACACACTTCACCCATTCGGACATGCACCTCTCATGTGAATTTACAGTAGGTCATTATGTAATTGGCACTTGTGTTTTAGGGGAAGGAGGTGGCAAAGAGGTGAGGAAGACAGTATGTCACCTTGTGGCAATAACACAGTTCTGCTGGGGCAATTGTAATCAGTAAAGGTTGTCTGCTCCTGTGGCCCACTGCCTGCACTGCACGGTGGTAAGGTGACTTCCACATGCTACACCATTACACTTTGGCAGGGTGACTAGTCTGACAGAGGATATGACCTGTGCAGCAAGGGTGTTTTGTAACCTCTCCGAATATAGTTCCTATGACAGAATGTGCGCCATTCATTACACATGCATGCAAATTTGGACACTTTGATTGTGAGAAATTGGGGCGCAGCTCCTAAAGTACTGGTGAACTTGGGGCCATTCAACTACCAAGGCAGAGAGGCAGCCAAGGTCACACACATCAACCACCACCACACTACATCTCTGCCTGGCCAGCACTGCAGCTTTCCCCTCTAGGACGGGATGGGGACCGTGCCGGGGCACCCTGCACCCACTGCTGCATTTGAGGGACTAAATATCCATCTGGGAGATGGACGCCCAAGGGCAATGACTTCATCCCCCACCCCTCCTGCCCCTCTAGCTACCCTGCGTTACAGCTTTTCCCCCTGCAAAAGGATGGGGAGCCTGGCGGGGCTCACTGGGACGACTGCTGGAAAAGGACCACAGAAATGGTGATCGTTGCAGTAAAAGTAGTGTTCTCTGTATCAAGTACGCGTACCATGCTCAGAACAAAATGACCATCTGCATTACTACCGGCAACATTTTTGAAAAGGAGCTGCTACTTATGTCGGCAAATTTTTCCTTCTGCAAAGCAGCCACCTTCCTCAATGCAAGGCACTCCCATCAGTGTCCCCCGAACCGCCCTACTACCCTTTCTCACCCATACCACTGACACTGCAGCCACAGTTTCTCCCACCACAGTAACCCTCCACCCGCACATTACCAAGTAATATATGTGGTACTTACATAAATCAGCATAAGCTTTTCAGTAGCCGCAACTGCAACAGAAACATAAAAGATTTACATTCAGTGCCTTGCCTACCAATAACACATCCAAACTGTCTGGCATATATCTGTACTTTTTTCAGCTCCTTCCACCACATACATGAAACTTCTCAGTCATCTACCTCCACAGAAGGCTGGACTGCACAGTGATAGCAAACTGGCCTAAGACCAATGGGTGTATGGCAACCCCCAGCACACAAAAAAAACATTGCACAGATGGCTAAGTGGCAAACTTCCCTCCCAGGGAAACAGCACTGTTCAGCTGCACTGGGGGGGCGTTTTGTCCGCAACCCGGGCAAGTGTGTTCCTGGCCACCCCAATCCCTCCCCAGAGCACCCACCTCCTTCACAACAGAACACTACAGGCCCTGTTCACCCCCAACCCAATAGCAATGTGCCCTCCACCCACTATAAAATGTTGGAATAAGCAAAATTTCATGCGTACATAACAAGGGAGAAGCTTGAACTGCTCAAGACCTGTAAAGGAAGAACAAAACATATATTATCTGTGTCAGCCCACCCAAATACCAGACCACCCATATTGGCCCCCCTGTTGCATTGGCCTGTACGTTTTGGGCACCCCGGCGCCAGACTGGCACACCAATGTGCCCCTCTACGCCAAGGCAGGTATAGTAAACGAAGAACCCAATTCAAAATGGCAGGCTGCCCTTTTCTGGGGGTGGAGGGGCCCCCTACACCGCTGTGGAATTTCCTAACGTGAGGGCGGTTGCACCTCTCCACCACCACCCCAATTTGAGGGGCGGCCCATCTCATGTAGCCCTCCCAAGGGGCAGATAAGGGGGAAGGCTGTCCTGCACTCCTCCCTAGGCTCAGGCGTCCGTTCTAGGAGCAGATATCTGGTCCCAGGGAGGGCTGCATGACATGGCACCCACTCCATTGTGGGCAGGGGGGGTTAACGCCCCATTCCTTTAGAAGCTTTCCCAACCCTTTGGGGTGCTCCACCGCCCCCCCTAAAAAAACCTTCCAACAATTTCACTGTTTTCCTTTGGTAACCCAACTCCCCTTTGTGCACAGGGGCACATTGGTGTGCCAATCTGGCGCCGGAGTGCCAAAACCCTACTGCCCCATCTATTGGGGGTCCTGCCCCACCTTTTGGGGTGCCCCCCCCACCCCCCCCAATGGCTGGGGGACACACCTCATGCAGGCCTCCGTGGGCCTCCTCCAAACGGCTGCGTGAGGTACACCCTACCTCCATTTGGGGTGAGGGGGGAGAGGGCCACCCCAAAAGGTGGGGCGGGACCCCCAATAGATGGGGCAGTAGGGTTTGGGCACCCTGGGGGCAGATAGCCACACAAATGTGGCCATCTGCACCAAGCAAAGTTGGGTAAACAAAAATAAATATACAAAACCACAGGCTGCTTTTTAGGGGGGGCTGAGGGCCACCCTAAATTGGCAGCGCATGATGTACCGCAATGGGGGGTGGCCCTCAACCCCCCCCCACCCCAAATGGAGGGCCCCACCTCATGCAACCCTCCCTGGGGGCAGATAGGGGGGGGCCCACCTCATGCATCCCTCCCTGGGGTCAGATGCCCCTTCCTAGGAGCAGATATCTGCCCCCAGGGAGGGTTGCATGAGGTGGGGCCCTCCATTTGGGGTGGGGGGGGTTGAGGGCCACCCCCCGTTGCGGTACATCATGCGCTGCCAATTTAGGGTGGCCCTCAGCCCCCCCTAAAAAGCAGCCTGTGGTTTTGTAATTTTTTTTTTGTTTACCGAACTTTGCTTGGTGCAGATGGGCCCATTAGTGTGGCTATCTGCCCCCAGGGTGCCCAAACCCTACTGCCCCATCTATTGGGGGTCCTGCCCCAGCTTTTGGGGTGCCCCCCCACCCCACCCCCAATGGCTGGGGGACACACCTCATGCAGGCCTCCCTGGGCCTCCTCCAAACGGCTGCGTGAGGTACACCCCACCTCCATTTGGGGTGAGGGGGGAGAGGGCCACCCCAAAAGGTGGGGCTGGACCCCCAATAGATGGGGCAGTAGGGTTTGGGCACCCTGGGGGCAGATAGCCACACTAATGTGGCCATCTGCACCAAGCAAAGTTGGGTAAACAAAAAAAAAATTACAAAACCACAGGCTGCTTTTTAGGGGGGGCTGAGGGCCACCCTAAATTGGCAGCGCATGATGTACCGCAACGGGGGGTGGCCCTCAACCCCCCCCACCCCAAATGGAGGGCCCCACCTCATGCAACCCTCCCTGGGTGCAGATAGGGGGGGCCTCACCTCATGCATCCCTCCCTGGGGTCAGATGCCCCTTCCTAGGAGCAGATATCTGCCCCCAGGGAGGGTTGCATGAGGTGGGGCCCTCCATTTGGGGTGGGGGGGGGTTGAGGGCCACCCCCCGTTGCGGTACATCATGCGCTGCCAATTTAAGGTGGCCCTCAGCCCCCCCTAAAAAGCAGCCTGTGTTTTTGTATATTTTTTTTTGTTTACCCAACTTGGCTTGGTGCAGATGGGCCCATTAGTGTGGCTATCTGCCCCCAGGGTGCCCAAACCTTACTGCCCCATCTATTGGGGGTCCTGCCCCAGCTTTTGGGGTGCCCCCCCCCACCCCACCCCCAATGGCTGGGGGACAAACCTCATGCAGGCCTCCCTGGGCCTCCTCCAAACGGCTGCGTGAGGTACACCCCACCTCCATTTGGGGTGAGGGGGGAGAGGGCCACCCCAAAAGGTGGGGCAGGACCCCCAATAGATGGGGCAGTAGGGTTTGGGCACCCTGGGGGCAGATAGCCACACTAATGGGCCCATCTGCACCAAGCCAAGTTGGGTAAACAAAAAAAAATATACAAAATAACAGGCTGCTTTTTAGGGGGGGCTGAGGGCCACCCTAAATTGGCAGCGCATGATGTACCGCAACGGGGGGTGGCCCTCAACCCCCCCCCACCCCAAATGGAGGGCCCCACCTCATGCAACCCTCCCTGGGGGCAGATAGGGGGGGCCCACCTCATGCATCCCTCCCTGGGGTCAGATGCCCCTTCCTAGGAGCAGATATCTGCCCCCAGGGAGAGTTGCATGAGGTGGGGCCCTCCATTTGGGGTGGGGGGGGGGTTGAGGGCCACCCCCCGTTGCGGTACATCATGCGCTGCCAATTTAGGGTGGCCCTCAGCCCCCCCTAAAAAGCAGCCTGTGGTTTTGTATATTTTTTTTGTTTACCGAACTTTGCTTGGTGCAGATGGGCCCATTAGTGTGGCTATCTGCCCCCAGGGTGCCCAAACCTTACTGCCCCATCTATTGGGGGTCCTGCCCCAGCTTTTGGGGTGCCCCCCCCACCCACCCCCAATGGCTGGGGGACACACCTCATGCAGGCCTCCCTGGGCCTCCTCCAAACGGCTGCGTAAGGTACACCCCACCTCCATTTGGGGTGAGGGGGGAGAGGGCCACCCCAAAAGGTGGGGCTGGACCCCAAATAGATGGGGCAGTAGGGTTTGGGCACCCTGGGGGCAGATAGCCACACTAATGTGGCCATCTGCACCAAGCAAAGTTGGGTAAACAAAAAAAAAATTACAAAACCACAGGCTGCTTTTTAGGGGGGGCTGAGGGCCACCCTAAATTGGCAGCGCATGATGTACCGCAACGGGGGGTGGCCCTCAACCCCCCCCACCCCAAATGGAGGGCCCCACCTCATGCAACCCTCCCTGGGCGCAGATAGGGGGGGCCTCACCTCATGCATCCCTCCCTGGGGTCAGATGCCCCTTCCTAGGAGCAGATATCTGCCCCCAGGGAGGGTTGCATGAGGTGGGGCCCTCCATTTGGGGTGGGGGGGGAGGTTGAGGGCCACCCCCCGTTGCGGTACATCATGCGCTGCCAATTTAGGGTGGCCCTCAGCCCCCCCTAAAAAGCAGCCTGTGTTTTTGTATATTTTTTTTTGTTTACCCAACTTGGCTTGGTGCAGATGGGCCCATTAGTGTGGCTATCTGCCCCCAGGGTGCCCAAACCTTACTGCCCCATCTATTGGGGGTCCTGCCCCAGCTTTTGGGGTGCCCCCCCCCCATCCCACCCCCAATGGCTGGGGGACACACCTCATGCAGGCCTCCCTGGGCCTCCTCCAAACGGCTGCGTGAGGTACACCCCACCTCCATTTGGGGTGAGGGGGGAGAGGGCCACCCCAAAAGGTGGGGCAGGACCCCCAATAGATGGGGCAGTAGGGTTTGGGCACCCTGGGGGCAGATAGCCACACTAATGGGCCCATCTGCACCAAGCCAAGTTGGGTAAACAAAAAAAAACATACAAAATCACAGGCTGCTTTTTAGGGGGGGCTGAGGGCCACCCTAAATTGGCAGCGCATGATGTACCGCAACGGGGGGTGGCCCTCAACCCCCCCCCACCCCAAATGGAGGGCCCCACCTCATGCAACCCTCCCTGGGGGCAGATAGGGGGGGCCCACCTCATGCATCCCTCCCTGGGGTCAGATGCCCCTTCCTAGGAGCAGATATCTGCCCCCAGGGAGGGTTGCATGAGGTGGGGCCCTCCATTTGGGGTGGGGGGGGTTGAGGGCCACCCCCCGTTGCGGTACATCATGCGCTGCCAATTTAGGGTGGCCCTCAGCCCCCCCTAAAAAGCAGCCTGTGGTTTTGTAATTTTTTTTTTGTTTACCGAACTTTGCTTGGTGCAGATGGGCCCATTAGTGTGGCTATCTGCCCCCAGGGTGCCCAAACCCTACTGCCCCATCTATTGGGGGTCCTTCCCCAGCTTTTGGGGTGCCCCCCCCCACCCCACCCCCAATGGCTGGGGGACACACCTCATGCAGGCCTCCCTGGGCCTCCTCCAAACGGCTGCGTGAGGAACACCCCACCTCCATTTGGGGTGAGGGGGGAGAGGGCCACCCCAAAAGGTGGGGCAGGACCCCCAATAGATGGGGCAGTAGGGTTTGGGCACCCTGGGGGCAGATAGCCACACTAATGGGCCCATCTGCACCAAGCCAAGTTGGGTAAACAAAAAAAAATATACAAAATCACAGGCTGCTTTTTAGGGGGGGCTGAGGGCCACCCTAAATTGGCAGCGCATGATGTACCGCAACGGGGGGTGGCCCTCAACCCCCCCCACCCCAAATGGAGGGCCCCACCTCATGCAACCCTCCCTGGGGGCAGATAGGGGGGGGCCCACCTCGTGCATCCCTCCATGGGGTCAGATGCCCCTTCCTAGGAGCAGATATCTGCCCCCAGGGAGGGTTGCATGAGGTGGGGCCCTCCATTTGGGGTGGGGGGGGTTGAGGGCCACCCCCCGTTGCGGTACATCATGCGCTGCCAATTTAGGATGGCCCTCAGCCCCCCCTAAAAAGCAGCCTGTGGTTTTGTATATTTT
The DNA here is from genome assembly GCF_040938575.1 of Ambystoma mexicanum. Classification (NCBI taxonomy): domain Eukaryota; kingdom Metazoa; phylum Chordata; class Amphibia; order Caudata; family Ambystomatidae; genus Ambystoma; species Ambystoma mexicanum. The sequence goes on along the minus strand of NC_090923.1, from coordinate 1,212,962,377 downwards.
TTTTTGTTTACCGAACTTTGCTTGGTGCAGATGGGCCCATTAGTGTGGCTATCTGCCCCCAGGGTGCCCAAACCTTACTGCCCCATCTATTGGGGGTCCTGCCCCAGCTTTTGGGGTGCCCCCCCCACCCACCCCCAATGGCTGGGGGACACACCTCATGCAGGCCTCCCTGGGCCTCCTCCAAACGGCTGCGTGAGGTACACCCCACCTCCATTTGGGGTGAGGGGGGAGAGGGCCACCCCAAAAGGTGGGGCTGGACCCCCAATAGATGGGGCAGTAGGGTTTGGGCACCCTGGGGGCAGATAGCCACACTAATGTGGCCATCTGCACCAAGCAAAGTTGGGTAAACAAAAAAAAAATTACAAAACCACAGGCTGCTTTTTAGGGGGGGCTGAGGGCCACCCTAAATTGGCAGCGCATGATGTACCGCAACGGGGGGTGGCCCTCAACCCCCCCACCCCAAATGGAGGGCCCCACCTCATGCAACCCTCCCAGGGCGCAGATAGGGGGGGGCCTCACCTCATGCATCCCTCCCTGGGGTCAGATGCCCCTTCCTAGGAGCAGATATCTGCCCCCAGGGAGGGTTGCATGAGGTGGGGCCCTCCATTTGGGGTGGGGGGGGGTTGAGGGCCACCCCCCGTTGCGGTACATCATGCGCTGCCAATTTAGGGTGGCCCTCAGCCCCCCCTAAAAAGCAGCCTGTGTTTTTGTATATTTTTTTTTGTTTACCCAACTTGGCTTGGTGCAGATGGGCCCATTAGTGTGGCTATCTGCCCCCAGGGTGCCCAAACCTTACTGCCCCATCTATTGGGGGTCCTGCCCCAGCTTTTGGGGTGCCCCCCCCCCCCACCCCACCCCCAATGGCTGGGGGACACACCTCATGCAGGCCTCCCTGGGCCTCCTCCAAACGGCTGCGTGAGGTACACCCCACCTCCATTTGGGGTGAGGGGGGAGAGGGCCACCCCAAAAGGTGGGGCAGGACCCCCAATAGATGGGGCAGTAGGGTTTGGGCACCCTGGGGGCAGATAGCCACACTAATGGGCCCATCTGCACCAAGCCAAGTTGGGTAAACAAAAAAAAATATACAAAATCACAGGCTGCTTTTTAGGGGGGGCTGAGGGCCACCCTAAATTGGCAGCGCATGATGTACCGCAACGGGGGGTGGCCCTCAACCCCCCCCCACCCCAAATGGAGGGCCCCACCTCATGCAACCCTCCCTGGGGGCAGATAGGGGGGGGCCCACCTCATGCATCCCTCCCTGGGGTCAGATGCCCCTTCCTAGGAGCAGATATCTGCCCCCAGGGAGGGTTGCATGAGGTGGGGCCCTCCATTTGGGGTGGGGGGGGTTGAGGTACATCATGCGCTGCCAATTTAGGGTGGCCCTCAGCCCCCCCTAAAAAGCAGCCTGTGGTTTTGTAATTTTTTTTTTGTTTACCGAACTTTGCTTGGTGCAGATGGGCCCATTAGTGTGGCTATCTGCCCCCAGGGTGCCCAAACCCTACTGCCCCATCTATTGGGGGTCCTTCCCCAGCTTTTGGGGTGCCCCCCCCCACCCCACCCCCAATGGCTGGGGGACACACCTCATGCAGGCCTCCCTGGGCCTCCTCCAAACGGCTGCGTGAGGTACACCCCACCTCCATTTGGGGTGAGGGGGGAGAGGGCCACCCCAAAAGGTGGGGCTGGACCCCCAATAGATGGGGCAGTAGGGTTTGGGCACCCTGGGGGCAGATAGCCACACTAATGTGGCCATCTGCACCAAGCAAAGTTGGATAAACAAAAAAAAAAATACAAAACCACAGGCTGCTTTTTAGGGGGGGCTGAGGGCCACCCTAAATTGGCAGCGCATGATGTACCGCAACGGGGGGTGGCCCTCAACCCCCCCCCACCCCAAATGGAGGGCCCCACCTCATGCAACCCTCCCTGGGCGCAGATAGGGGGGCCTCACCTCATGCATCCCTCCCTGGGGTCAGATGCCCCTTCCTAGGAGCAGATATCTGCCCCCAGGGAGGGTTACATGAGGTGGGGCCCTCCATTTGGGGTGGGGGGGGGTTGAGGGCCACCCCCCGTTGCGGTACATCATGCGCTGCCAATTTAGGGTGGCCCTCAGCCCCCCCTAAAAAGCAGCCTGTGTTTTTGTATATTTTTTTTGTTTACCCAACTTGGCTTGGTGCAGATGGGCCCATTAGTGTGGCTATCTGCCCCCAGGGTGCCCAAACCTTACTGCCCCATCTATTGGGGGTCCTGCCCCAGCTTTTGGGGTGCCCCCCCCACCCCACCCCCAATGGCTGGGGGACACACCTCATGCAGGCCTCCCTGGGCCTCCTCCAAACGGCTGCGTGAGGTACACCCCACCTCCATTTGGGGTGAGGGGGGAGAGGGCCACCCCAAAAGGTGGGGCTGGACCCCCAATAGATGGGGCAGTAGGGTTTGGGCACCCTGGGGGCAGATAGCCACACTAATGTGGCCATCTGCACCAAGCAAAGTTGGGTAAACAAAAAAAAAATTACAAAACCACAGGCTGCTTTTTAGGGGGGGCTGAGGGCCACCCTAAATTGGCAGCGCATGATGTACCGCAACGGGGGGTGGCCCTCAACCCCCCCCACCCCAAATGGAGGGCCCCACCTCATGCAACCCTCCCTGGGCGCAGATAGGGGGGGCCTCACCTCATGCATCCCTCCCTGGGGTCAGATGCCCCTTCCTAGGAGCAGATATCTGCCCCCAGGGAGGGTTGCATGAGGTGGGGCCCTCCATTTGGGGTGGGGGGGGTTGAGGGCCACCCCCCGTTGCGGTACATCATGCGCTGCCAATTTAGGGTGGCCCTCAGCACCCCCTAAAAAGCAGCCTGTGTTTTTGTATATTTTTTTTTGTTTACCCAACTTGGCTTGGTGCAGATGGGCCCATTAGTGTGGCTATCTGCCCCCAGGGTGCCCAAACCTTACTGCCCCATCTATTGGGGGTCCTGCCCCAGCTTTTGGGGTGCCCCCTCCCACCCCACCCCCAATGGCTGGGGGACACACCTCATGCAGGCCTCCCTGGGCCTCCTCCAAACGGCTGCGTGAGGTACACCCCACCTCCATTTGGGGTGAGGGGGGAGAGGGCCACCCCAAAAGGTGGGGCAGGACCCCCAATAGATGGGGCAGTAGGGTTTGGGCAGCCTGGGGGCAGATAGCCACACTAATGGGCCCATCTGCACCAAGCCAAGTTGGGTAAACAAAAAAAAATATACAAAACCACAGGCTGCTTTTTAGGGGGGGCTGAGGGCCACCCTAAATTGGCAGCGCATGATGTACCGCAACGGGGGGTGGCCCTCAACCCCCCCCCACCCCAAATGGAGGGCCCCACCTCATGCAACCCTCCCTGGGGGCAGATAGGGGGGGGCCCACCTCATGCATCCCTCCCTGGGGTCAGATGCCCCTTCCTAGGAACAGATATCTGCCCCCAGGGAGGGTTACAAGGGGTGCCCCCTTTCTACTTCGGTTGGGGGGGCACCCCCCCCATGGAGGGACACCCCCCCTTTTCATTCAGTAAAAAATCCATGGTGGCTAGTGGCCCCCACCCCTTCCCCCAACCCTGTTTCCCATCATTTCATTTTTATTTTTTATTTTACATTCCCTTGGGGCAGATGGTCAGCCATCTGCCCCAGGGTTCACATGCACGTGCCCCCATGCTTTGGGGTCGGGAGGGGGGAGAGGGCTGCTTACTTGAAGCAGCCCCCTCCCCCCCCCCACCTCACAAAGAGATCCATGGTGGTCTCGTGGGTTGCTGGTCACGGATCGAGCGCTCTGCGCCGATCCGTGACCAGCAATGCCTCATATGTGGTGTCCTTGGAAAGGGGAGAAAGTCCCCTTTCCAGGGACACCACTTTCTGCTCAATCCCTGGTGGCCTAGTGGGCCCCAGGACCCCAAACCCCCTCCCACCTCCCCCCATCCCTCGGATTATTATTTTTTTTTCTTTTATTATTTCCCTGGGGGCAGATGGTCAGCCATCTGCCCCCAGGGTTCATTTTCATGTGTCCCCATGCTTTGGGGGCCGGGGGGGGGGAGAGGGCTGCTTACCTGAAGCAGCCCCCCTCCCCCCCAACTCACAAACAGATCCATGGTGGTTCAGTGGGTTGCTGGTCACGGATCAGCGCTCTGCGCTGATCCGTGACCAGCAATGCGGCATATGAGTGGTGTCCCTGGAAAGGGGAGAAAGTCCCCTTTCCAGGGACACCACTTTTAGGTCAATCCCTGGTGGCCCAGTGGGCCCCAGGGCCCAAAACCCCCACCCACCACCCTCCTTCCCTCGACATTTTTTTTTTTTTTTTTTTTTCCCCCACCCCTGGGGGCAGTGATCATCTGCCCCCAGGGGTCCCTGGCGCTGTGGCCCCATGCTTTGGGGCCACGGGGGAAGGGGGCCGCTTACCTAGTAAGCAGCCCCCCCTCCCCCACGCGTCACAAAAGGATCTTCGTTTGATCCGTGACGTTGCTGCCCGCGGATCGAGGCGCCCTGCGCCCGATCCGCGGGCAGCAAAGTCACACAATGGGTACCGTTGGAAAGGGGAAGATCTCCCCTTTCCAACGATACCCGCCTCGATCTCCGGCTTGAAATACAGCCGGAGATCGAGGCGGAACAAGAAGGGCACTCACCTTCTCTCTCCAACGCAGCAGCCGAAAATGGCTGCTGCGGTGGAATTGCTTTCCGTTTCACGCCGACGTGCGTCACGCACGTCGGCGTGAAACTGAAGGAAATCCAACCCCCGGGCAGTGAGGGGGGACCTCCCCCTCACATAGCCCAGGGGTTGGATTACAGTTTTGAGCGATCCCTGCTTTGCAGGGATCGCTCAAAACAAGGTGCCGAAAAGGATGAGCTATCTCGTCCTTGGCACTGCGTGTGCACTTCCAAGGACGAGATACCTCGTCCTTGGCACTTAAAGGGTTAAAGTGCCGTGCTGGATTTTCATTCCGTGCGAGGTCAAGAAACCTCGTTCTTTCCAAAGTCTACCGAAATTGTGGGCCACCCCAAAGGCATACTGACTGTCAGTATATATATTCCTTGTACGCCCTTCGGAAAGCTCACAAGCTCGAGTTAACGCTATAATTTCTGCGGCCTGCGCAGAGTTATGCATAATTCTTTTGGTTTCCACAACCGTGCTTAAAGTAGTGACAGCATAGGCAGCCGTGGATGTGCTGTCTGGAAGTTTAAAACAAGAGCCATCACAAAATAGCTCTCCTTGAGAGCTATTCAAAGGCGTGTCTTTCAAATCGATTCTGCCTTTAGTCTCTTGTTCTGTCATATAAAGGCAATCGTGTGACGTATCGTCATTATCAACAATATTTTGTGAGACAGGTAAAAGTTCAGCCGGATTTAATACGCAACACCTCTGAATTTGAATGTGGGGAGCAAACAAGATCAGTTCATATCTTGTCAATCGTGCAGAAGTGAGGTGTTGCATTTGAGTTCTATTCAATAGAATATCTACAGAGTGAGGTACCATTAGGGTGAACGCATGACCCAGGACCATTCCCTCACTCTGTTTTACAGACGCAGCAGCAGCAGCAACAGCGCGCAAACATCTTGGCAAAGCGCATGCTACAGGATCAAGGGCAGAGGAATAGTAGCCGCACGGCCTATTCTTCCCTCCATGTTCCTGCGTTAACACAGCCAAAGCACATCCATCACGTTCATGCACAAACAATACAAAGGCCTTATCATAATTCGGAGTTTCTAAAACCGGCGCCGAATACAGCGCGGATTTGAGCAAATCAAATGCTGTCTGGTGTTCCAAGGTCCATGGCAATGACAAAGAAATGCCCTTCTTTGTCAAAGCCAACATTGGTTTAATCGTTAACGAAAAATTAGGGATCCACAATCTACAATAAGAAGCCATACCTATCAAGGCTCTAACTTCCTTTTGCGTATTTGGGACAGGCATACCAGAAATGGTCTTTATTCGTTCAGGTGTCAACCGTCTTGCCTCCTTTGACAGGAGATAGCCTAAATAGGCGACCTCCTGGCAACAATATTGGAATTTCTTAAGTGAAGCTTTGTGGCCATGTTTTGCTAGATGACAAAGCAACAACACGGTGCCTTGTTTACAGGCACTCTCAGAATCAGCGGCCAAGAGGAGGTCATCTACGTACTGTGGTAACGTGCAAGTAGTAGGCAACTCGAGGGCATCAAGCTGCTCGTTCAATGCCCTACTATAAATACTTGGACTCTCAGTGTACCCTTGTGGTGCACGAGTGAATGTAAACGAGCGTCCACCTAGGGTAAACGCAAACAAATACCTACTATCCTTGTGTATAGGAATACTGAAAAATGCGTTTTTAAGATCAACAACGCTAAAGTGAGTGGCAGAAGCCGGAATCATGGTTAATATCGTTGTAACATCAGGTACAATAGGAAATTGAGGAGCCACAATTTTGTTAATAGCGCGTAAATCAATTATAAAACTAAAGGGAATCGCATTATCACCTTTTTTGTATACTGGCAAAATGGGGCTGTTACATATGCTACCCGTAATCTCCTCAATTACTCCACGATGTACAAAATCAGAAACTATACATTTCAAAGCCTGTTCGCCTTCAACTGAGATCTTATATTGCGGGATGCGAGGCAATTTTACTCCATGTTTCAAAATAATTTTAACAGGTTCAATTTGGAGAATGCCCACATCATTATCATCAATTGCCCATAAGCATTCTGAAACATTACTAAATTCTGGCGGTAAAGGTCGAGTCAAAAACTGAGAGGCGAGTGATTGCTGGGGTGAAATTGTTAGCCGAATCCCATCCGGAGAAAAATGAATTACTGCGTGTAATTCCTTCAACAAATTTATCCCCAGCAAGTTCTCCCCACAGTTGGTGGTAAGTAAAAATGGACACTGTTCTGTGAAGGGACCCAGTGTTATCGGTACCGGCAAAGAGACTGGACAAACTACAGGTGTGCCTGAAAACCCTACGGAAATGTTGGATTGCCCTGACAGGGGAATATTTGGAACCCGTGAATGGTCAATGGAACATTTCTGTGCTCCCATATCTACTAAAAATAGATGCTTCCTATTTCCCACCGCCATCTCAACGTAGGGGCCTTTCTGATGAACGGGAATAGGCGTAGGTTCCAAATCCTGCTTCAGGCAATCCTAGCGGAACAAAATATTATCAAAAGGAAGTTCTTCGGAGAGGTATGCGGCAGAAGGGTGATCAAAAATGTTTCGATTATCCACATTCGAAACTTGCTTATCTTGTGAAGGAGATTGCTGTGATTCTGGTGCAAACTGACCTCTGCCAGGGCCCCCTGCACCTGGGCGACCTCTGGATCGTCTACCCATGTTCCCAAATGACCTTTGCTGTAAGTTCAGACATTGTGCGCACCAGTGGCCTTCCTGCGGCAATAGGCACACTGGTTAATGGTTACCGGAGCCAAGGGCGCACTTCCCTGTGGGTTGTACTGACCTCTAAATTGATTACCCCCTCTAGGGTTTCTAACAATCTGCTGCAATAAAACTTTACTTTTCAAGTCACCCTTTTTTTTCTCAAGTTTCTCTTTTTCAGTGTTTATATGATTTTCATAATACTGAGCCATATGCAATACTTCTGACTGGGACTTAGCCTGCCAAGCGCTTTCAGAGGACATAATCTGTAACTGGATGTCAGGCAGCAATCCACGTACAAATTTGTCGACAAACAACCTTTTCCCTGACTCTGTGCCCAAATCTTGTCCACTGAAATCCGAGAATACCTGCTCGAACCGATTGAAAAAATCGGTAGCACCCTCTGACTTTCCTTGGACACAGGCCGTAAGCTTGTCCCATATGATTCTTTTTTCTGGAACCATAGTTTTCAATTTTACAATAATTCTATCAGGCAAGGTTAATATCACTTGAGGTGGTCGTTCGCCAGCTGGTCTTTCTCTGTCCAGCCTAGTCATGTTATCCCATGTATCTCCCAACCCAGGTATGTCATCTATAGTCCTAATCTGCTCCCACAAATCAACTGGCAGGAGTACGGGAAATAATAGGTCAATATCACTTAGAGTGAATACCGACGACTGTAAGACCGACTCTATTTCTTTATAGAATCCGGTCGGATTTTTTCGTATATCAGGAATAGACTGCTTTATGGTGTTCACTTTCTGTCTTGAAATCGGGACGTGAACAAACTGTGAAACGTAATGCGCAGGAATTTCTCCGGCTACTATACCTCGTGCAGCATCAGCCGCAATCTCACCTTTTGGGACAAATGTCGGAGGGACCTCTCTCATAGGCAACTGAGAAGTAGGCAGCTCTGAATGCTTACTAAGCAACAGAGCCAAGTCAAGCGCTAAGGCAGTCGAAGAAGTATCAATCGAAAAAGCTCTCTTATAAACATTCAACAATTCTGCGGGACAACAAATCTTTCTTCTTACACACTCATTCTGCAGGTGCTCTACCATCACCTGTATCACTTTCTTTTGCATTTCTAACGTATATTGACTGTATGTGTCATATACCTCATCTGGAGTTATCGACATAGCCGAAATCCATCTTATCGCATCCTTTGTACAAATTCGTACTTCCTCACCTTTTAATTCTCGATGAGGAGAAAACCGTTTCTGTAAGTACATAATACCTAAACTATCACCATCTACTTCCTCATTCTGTAACTCTTCCAACTCCTTCCTATACTCAAAAATTCTCTTAACATGCTCATATACCTTCTCCGCAGTATCTCTGGACAACGCTAAGGCGTTCAAATCCCGTAACCCTTGTGGGAAATCTACATCATCTAGTCTATTCCACATTATACTTAAATGAGTCCCTAATCCTTCGATAAAAACATTTTTCTCAGGAATCCCTTTTAAATTTTCGAGTGTGGAAAAAACATCAGCTTGTTCACCCTTCTCCATACAATGTTTAGCCCAAGCAGTCAATTCATTCCTCTTGTCTGGCGACACAGTATTACGAGTCACAACCCTTGGTCTTGCTCCCTGGTCTACTACAAGCGATGCAGGATCACTTGGAAGAGGAAGAGTAGGCACATTCTGAATAACAGGTGAAGGCAAGGGGGCAGGCAAAGGGGCGACGGCTGGCAGAACAACAGGAAGAACAACAGGGAGGACCGGAGGAACTATGGGAGGGCAGACTACAACAGGAAGGGGCAAAGCGCCAGGAGGAGGGACATATGGAGGTGGCGCGGAGGCATCGGGCCTTCGTTCATGCAAATGTTTATTGATCAATTCGTCTGACGTATGAAAATATTTTGAAGGGTAGATTTTCTGAATGTCTAATTGAAATGCCCTGTCCGTGTTCCTAACGGACTCCAATTGCTTATTTTGATCATATAACCGTGCTTTTTCGACACTCGTCATATGTCGATGCATATGTTTCTCTCTACTCTTTTGTTGCTGCAAAGCTTCTATTTTCCAACTGTGCAACACGTCAAATGCTGCAGGCCTAGCCTTCTTCTTTACTAATACAGACTCTAAATATTCTATGCGAGGGATTTCAAAACTACCATTGGTTGGCCACCAAAGATTAGAATTATGTCTGGTTTGTCTGTGCCAAATGTCATTAAATGCTATGCTACCAAAGCCTTTCTTACAGTACATAGTACATGCCGGCGACCCCTCCTGTGGTGCGGGACGGCTATCTTCCAAAGATTGTCTGTCACTGCGGAAAAATTCCCTAAAGCAGGCAGACAATTTCCCAGGCATATCAAAGTTCTGGTGTTACCTGGTTAAATAATTGTGCTCGCGAGTACAATGCTCCAAATTCAAATTTGTCAGGGTTAAATCAAGAATCGGGACACGATGAACCTGACCAAAGGACTGGGAGGCCTGATCGGGTTACTAAGGATAATACAAAGGACCCACGTGTCTGGTGATTTTCGGCAAATTTACCCACCTCAAATATATGGACCCTCGTCAAGACGTCGTCTCGGGCTATATTTCACCGTCCAGGGATCGGATTGTGCAGTTTCGTCGAGGAATTCGCTTCTCGTCTTAGAGTGGCCGGTTCTGTTGACACCGTCCGATCCCGGTCTGATAGCCGAGCCAACCTTCAATGAGATGAAGTCAATCTTGAGGGTCCCTATTCGGGCTCCATCTGTGGAATCAGAAAAAATACAATATTACGGCTGTTACACCGAGCAAAGGAAAATACACTGACACAGGCTTATAAAGATTCCCAGAATCTTTATTACAAAACTGAACAGTATTCAACAAAGTACACAAATAGCTATTTGGCCGTCAATACATCACAGAGACCACCAGCAGGGTACAATATGAGCAGTGAGGGAATTTCCTAGCTGGACATCGGTGCTTTTATACAATTTGTAAAATGATGTCCAGCCCCCTTACAGGTTAATCATGCACTGGGCTAGGGTCGCGCCAGGTTCACTTTCCTAATTTACATATCTGGTGCATGCGGTTTACTTTTCAATACATTTACTACTACACTCCATTATTCTTCAATTTAACATTTATACTCTTTATATATTGCTTTAATACAGACCAAACAATGTTTCACATGTTATATTTGGATAGCATTACTGTTCTTGTATACGTGTAGTTAAATATTGGCATTTCAAGTAATCCCCTGCTCCGAGGCCAACAAAGGACAAGGTCTACATGACCCTAACATGTAGCCTGAAGGCAGGTTGGACATTAACTTCCCTACAGAGGTTGGAGAGGTTAAGACAAGAACAAGGATACACGAGACGGCCATTTTAGATTACAGGTTGACTTTGTACAAAACCCCAAAATGGCGGTTTCTAACCTAAAATGGAGGCTTGATTCAAGATGGCGGCTTACATCAATTTCTAAAGTCAAGACCTTGCCGCAGAGAGTTATTTGCGTACAATTTTCAAGCAACTTGGCGTAGGCCAATATACATACAAATTGTTTGTAATAAGAGGCATCATTTAAAATCCGGTTTGACAGTCCTGCTGTTTGCGATCACGATTCTACTGGGTACGGTAGCACTGTGAGGATCACTTTGCAGTGACAATGTTTCCGCCATCGCAGGTCGGAATGTTCCGGTCTGGAAAACGTCACAGTTGATTCCGGACCGGCAAGGTTGTAATGAGGCCCAATGTCTTCATCTGTAATCTCGCAAAAAAGTTCCATTGAAGAGAGGGACCATGGAATGCCCCTTTTGACCCCAATAAGCATGACAGCCCAAAGAGCCAGAAATGCACAATGCCAGTCACTGTTTGGCTGGCCTTCAGGAGGGCCAGTGATGTCTACGTATGCGAACATATATTCGCTCAGACAACCATTCAAACCTTATTCAGCTGATGTCTTCCTGGATACAGGTGCCTCAACACTGATCATGGATGCAGGTGCCTCACTGGACCTGATCGTGCGGATGGTCATATTCATCAACCCAGCTTAGTGTAAGCGAATGCACATTAAGAGTAGCCCAACTAGCACATCGATGAGTGATGAACCGTTTGGAAATACTAGAGTTCCACAGCAGATCAAATTGGTACTAAGAGGGTGAGACAAGAGGTTGCAGTATCACAAACAGTAAAGGTTGATGGCAGCCAACCACATCAAAGAAGGACCCAAGGCAAGTTGGCATTTATGACAGCATGATGATGTGGTGAATAGAGCAACAGCATGCACACAGTACACTAGAGGAAAGCCCCTCACAGTATCATGCAGACAACAAAAGGAATATTGTTCACTGTGGCTTCATGCTTTTTATGCATATAGGACTTCAACAACAGAAATCAATGCTACAGAATTCACATATAGGTAGGAATTCCCAGCTAGTTAAGGAAACTTAGAGCTGGTCAAGACACAAGTGCTCATTGGCTTCACACTACAGATTGACTTCAGTACATTGATACAATTAATACATTGAACAAGTACATTGAAGCCTTGAGTTGAGTGATGCAAAACATGACAATTCACCCTAGACAACCATTTCTTTTGACACCAGGTGAACCCCCCCATTCCATGAATGGAATGGAAAGAATATTGCGGAAATTGTATAAACCTCATAGATTGTGATGAATTAACACCAAAAAACCAGACATTATTATTACATTCTTAAGGTCCAGAAGGACATTGGAAATAAAAAGAGTTAACACCCGCCCCCTCGGAGAAGGGGAAGGAGATTGCAGGATGGAATATGGCATAGTAATCAGACTGATAGACTTGGTGTATTACCCAAAAACAAATGTAGCAATAAACAGGTCTTTTTACTCCCGGAAACAAGAATTAGCTGAAATAGTGGATGAATATGTTAGCAGGTACAGGAAACTTGCAATATCTCGTAATTTTATCAGGGGAGTGACACATGATGAACTGATGAGGAATTAAATTATCATTGGATAAGCCATAGTAGAGGTTGTTCTATTATTAGAGAGAATATGTTGAAGTGTAGCAGACATAGGAACCATATTAACCCACATTATGATTATATCAAGTTAGTGCTCTACAATGAACTGGTAGCAGAATGTTTGCTTATTGACATTGAGTTGAGATCAAGCCCCCTCCCCCACCCGAGGTCACAACAATATTGCCTCTTTGGACCACCTTTCTGTGTTAAACAGCAATCCAAATCACCCGCTATCCCTTCTCAAATTGCACCTAATGTTCTACGCCCATCCCTTAACTTAGGATGTCTGGTTACTACTATTCCTGGGAATGATGACTTGGAAGCAGCGGACTGACGTCTTGCACCAATGAAGGGAGATGTTGATGAACTATATTTATACCATGCCATTAATTCCATTCTGAACCCTATAAGAGTTTCACATGCTATCAGGGAATATAGGTCAGCTAATTTGGCTTATGAATCCTTGTGCGATTTTATTAAAGGCCACAAAATCATCTGTTTGCATAAAACTTGGAGCACCGGAACTGATTTCATACAAGGCTATAAAGCACATATTTTACCCACAACTAAGGGAAAATTAGGGTTATCAAGTGGGGGATTGGCCATGTGGGTGGATGTTTCTCTTAATGGATTGATAAAAATAATTGACACTAACAACCACGTCTTGCAGGACATTTTAATAACTTTTAATGAGGGTGAAAATCTCCCAATCCTTAACATCTATAATAGAATGACCCACGAAAATTGACTAAAACCCTTGTGTCATGATCCATCGATCACGCCCCTTTTGGTCCTCCTGGTCCCTGGCACGTCGGGGGTTACTCGCTGTAGTACACCCAACATGGCCATATTCACAGAACGCGGTCTATCGACCTTTACGTCCATGCAGCACGTTCCATAAATTAACCACACCCCTGCGGCTCCATGCGTCTCAACGCTATCGTTAGCTGAGGCTAGACGTGCGTCGCAGTCGTGCTCCTGGAACTGAATTGCTGCTCGAATTCCTGGACCCACTCCTTCTCCTTCACTTTCCCTTGTACCTGTATCCATCGGCGTTCTGCGCAGACCGCCCCCGTGTGCGGCCTTCCTTCCTGGTCTTCCTGGAGTTTCCTTGATCCCGGACGAAGAAGCTGAACAAATCCTGGAATCCGACGACGGCCGAGCGGGCTTATACAAGACCCAAACAGCACGGAAGAAAACCCCAGCGAAGGATCCCGCAAGGCAGCAAAAACAGGTGAGAAAAAAGGAAACCTGTGACAGATTGAGACGCCTCCTGATTGAATTCGACACAGACATGGAAGCGGCCCTCCAGGACCTTATGCGTGGCATGCAAGAGCTGACGACCGAAGTGCAAAATTTAAAGGCAGAGAACGCCGCCTTAAAGCAATTGGTGTTGTCCCGTGAATCCGCTATGAAAGAGAGTGTAATACTGGGCGGCGTTGTTGATAAATATGATGGTTCTGCAAAGAGCCTTCCTGGATTCATTGACTCATGTTTGGTCCACTTTACTTTCAAGCCTTATTATTTTTCTACGCCCAGGGCTAAGGTGGGCTTTATTATTTTGCATCTTTCCGGCAATGCCTTGACCTGGGCCACCCCACTGGTTAACTCTGGGGATTCTCTCCTGGATGATTACAATGGCTTCATACAGGCCCTTAAAACCATGTTTGACCGCCCAGAGCAGGTCTACAGTGCCCAGGAACGTCTACTCGACTTTCAACAAGGTACCCAGGATATGCTTACGTATGTCACACGCTTCAAACAGCTGGCTAAAGAAGCGGATTGGTCCTCTGAAGCTTGTTTTACCCTATTTCGAAGAGGGCTAAACGAAGACATCAAGGATGAACTAGCCAGAGTGGCGTGCCCAAATTCTTATCATGCCCTGATGGATCTTGCCCTGCAGATTGACTTTCGCATTCAGGAGAGAAAGGCAGAGAAAAAGAAAAGCAAGTCGCCACTCCAGAAGAACCCCATTAGGATACCCTCGAACCCCGAAGGTATTTCCACTTCGAGTAACGAGCCTGAACCTATGCAGCTAGGGGCATTTTGTGGATCTGTATCCTCCCAAGAAAGAATGCGTAGGATCCATACCGGGTTGTGTATGTATTGTGCATCAGACAAACATTTAGTGAGAGAGTGCCCAATAGCACCCCCACGGCGCTCGGGAAACGCCAGCTCCCGATCCTAAATGGAGCACAGGTTCGGGAGAGAGATGCCTGCTCCACATCAATTCCATCCTTGAACTCTCCTGGACAAAATTCTTTGGTGATTTTACAGGCCTTCTTATCGCCATCCAAGAAGGAAATGCATCCCATCCTGGCACTGGTGGACTGTGGAGCTATGGGGATTTTCATAGACCAAGAATGGGTTCTTAAACACCATATTCCTTGCGAATCCCAGACTATCATTCAACCTGTAGAAGCAATTGATGGAAGACCCCTTTCTTCAGGACCCATAACCCTTCAGACCAAAGACGTCGAACTTGCCATAAACCACCATCGAGAAAGGATAAAATTTGACATCATCAAGTTGGCCCATTACCCAATGGTTTTGGGAATGCCCTGGCTTCAAAAACACAATCCGTACATCAATTGGGCAGCGGGTTCCTTGTTCCTGGGCTCAGAATTTTGTATGTCCCACTGCATAATGTCAGACCTTGCTCCGACACCATCAGAAGGACCTCCTACGAATCACCAAGGTACAATCACTGTCTCAAACATTATCCGGGTTCTGGAGATATATATATAACAGGAATATTCTGATGTTTTCTCCTCTGCCATTGTCCAGGCGTTACCTCCCCATAGACCAGAAGACTGTGCTATAGAAACGGAGCCATCCGCTGTGATTCCCTTTGGAAGGATGTTCATCTTATCCGAACCTGAAAAGAAATCCCTTCGAGAATACCTGGATACTAATCTTGCAAATGGCACCATACGACCCTCTAAATCCCCAGCAGGGGCCTCACTGTTTTTTGTTCCCAAGAAAGACACAAAGGAACTCAGACCGTGTCTGGACTATCGAGGTCTAAACCAATGCACCCTTAAGGATCGCTATCCGTTAACCTTGATCTCGGACATTCTGGAGGCAGTAAGGGGCGCAGTTGTTTTCACCAAGTTGGATCTCAGGGGTGCCTACCATCTGATTCACATTAGGGCAGGAGACAAGTGGAAAACAGCATTTAGAACACCCTTTGGTCATTATGAATACTTGGTCATGCCCTTTGGACTTGCTAATGCCCGACGGTCTTCCAACGCTTCATGGATGGGGTGTTCTCAGACATGCTATTTCTTTTTGTGATCGTCTATCTGAACGATATCCTAATATTCTCGAAGGACATTTCCAAGCACGAAGAACATGTAAAGGCAGTGTTACAACGACTACGCGAAAACAAGCTCCTGGCAAAGCCCGAGAAATGCATCTTCCATGCTTCTACTATACACTACCTAGGATTTGTCCTTAGTCCAGAAGGCATCGGAATGGATCAATCCAAGGTTAAGGCTATATTATCCTGGCCAAGTACCACCTCTGTGAAACAAATCCAGTCTTTCCTGGGCTTGGCTAATTTCTACAGGAAATTCATACCTTCCTTTTCCGAGATAGTCCAACCAATCATTGACCTGTTAAAGAAAGACTTTCCCTTCCTTTGGACCACAGCTCAAGAGGAAGCCTTCCAACGGTTGAAGTCTGAGTTTACACAAGCTCCCATCCTGGCTCAACCTGATTTCAACCGACCATTCATAGTGGAGACAGATGCCTCCAGCTACGCTATTGGAGCCGTCCTCAAATAGCTATTCGGGGACAGGATGGAGCACCCTATCGCTTACCTTTCACGGACATTAACTCCCAGTGAAACCCATTACTCAGTTTTGGAAAAGGAACTGCTAGCCATCCGTCAAGCCTTCACAGAGTGGCGTCATCTACTCCTCGGAGCGAAACATCCTGTCCAGGTCCTCACGGACCATCGAAACCTACAAGTACTGCAGGCCTTGGAATGTAGCAACAGCCGTCAAGCTCGGTGGGCCTTCTTTTTTGCCCAATACCAGTTCCAGATTCACCACCTTCCCGGAAACACAAAATCTAATAGCTGACGCCCTCTCTTGACATCCAGACTACGAACCTCCGGAAGATCGGGCATATCCCAAGATGTTTCCCCATACAATATTTGTAGCTCAAGCAAACAATCTCCTGGAAGACATTTGCATGCAAACTCAGACTGCAGAACTCTGGAAGGATCTTTCGAAAAGGACTCAATGGGATCTGAAAACCAAGGACGGATACCTGTTTAAAAATAACAACCTGGTCATTCCCACACAGAAACTACAACAAAAGATAATAAACCTCTGCCATGATACCCTTCACTCCGGTCATCGTGGCATTTCCAACACCCTCCGTCTAATACAAAGACAAGTCTGGTGGCCCAGAATGAAGGCTGAGATTCAACTGTACGTTCAATCTTGTTCCGTCTGTAATCAAAACAAACATGACAACCAGAAACCAGCAGGACTCTTATTACAGCCTACACCACCAACAAGACCTTGGGAAGTCATCGCTACAGACTTTATTGTAGAATTACCACCATCCAGAGGGTACACCACTATCATGGTCACCATTGACTTGTTCACTCATATGGCTCATTATACACCTCTGTATAAGTTACCATCCTCGTCAGAACTTGCTGGAATCTTCCTGGAACACATCTTCCGGCTGCATGGACTTCCTTCCAAGATTATATCGGACAGAGGGCCACAGTATATCTCTCAATTTTGGAAACACCTCTGCAGGATACTAGGAATCCAACAAGCCCTCTCCTCAGGATATCATCCCCAAACCAATGGAGTCACAGAACGAGTGAATCAAACCCTTGAACAATACCTTCGTTGTTTCTCTACTAAGGTCCAGGATGATTGGTCGCTTCTAATACCAGTGGCAGAATTCACCTACAACAATTCGGACCATTCGGCTATTAAAACCAGCCCCTTATTTTGCAGCCATGGATTCCACCCTGCGGTATTACCTTCAGTCCTTCCGCACCCTACACCAGTTCCAACAGTCGACTCCTGGATTGAAACACTCATCAATGTACAGAGAGAAGCCAAGGAACATCTAGAAAGGGCACAGATCCAAACTAAGCACTATGCAGATTCGAGGAGAAGACCAGGGCCTTCTTACACCATTGGGGATAAAGTATGGCTATCCTCGAAGCTACTGCCCCGACATCTCATACTGAATAAGTTGGCTCCTCAATATTATGGGCCTTTTCCTATAAAAGAAGTCATTAACCCTGTGGCCTTTCGACTTAAACTACCAGACTCCTGGAAGAAAATCCATCCAGTTTTTCACAAATCTCTATTGAAGCCTTACATCCAAACCACCCGGACTAATCTTAGACCCAGTCCTGTGATTGTCAATGACCAGCTAGAATATGAAGTGTCTCGAATATGGGACTCCAGATATAGACGTGGACAACTTCAATACCTGGTGGAATGGAAGGGCTATCCACCCAGTGAACGTACCTGGGAACCAGTCTCAAACCTAAACTCCCCCAGATTGCTCAGAAAGTTCCATCTAATACATCCAGGCAAACCCGGTGGAACGAGTTTTAGAAGGGGGCATGCTGTCATGATCCATCGATCACGCCCCTTTTGGTCCTCCTGGTCCCTGGCACGTCGGGGGTTACTCGATGTAGTACACCCAACATGGCCGTATTCACAGAACGCGGTCTATCGACCTGTACGTCCATGCAGCACGTTCCATAAATTAACCACGCCCCTGCGGCTCCGCGAGTCTCCATGCTATCGTTAGCTGAGTCTAGATGTGCGTCACGGTCGTGCTCCTGGAACTGAGTTGCTGCTCAAATTCCCGGACCCACTCCTTCTCCTTCCCTTTCCCTTGTACCTGTATCCATCCGCGTTCCGCGCAGACCGCCCCCGTGTGCGGCCTTCCTTCCTGGTCTTCCTGGAGTTTCCTTATTCCCGGACGAAGAAGCTGAACGAATCCTGGAATCCGACGACGGCCGAGCGGGCTTATACGAGACCCGAACAGCACAGAAGAAAACCCCGGCGAAGGATCCAACAAGGCAGCAAAAACAGGTGAGAAAAAAGGAAACCTGTGACACCTTCTGTCACTAAAATCCTTGATTGAAAATTGGATAAAGAGTAGCAAAATTAACACTCAAATCATGGTTGTTGGTGATTTCAATATTCAATTTGAGCCCCTCCGGCTCACTGAGGGCTGCTCAGAAGAAAAAGACTTAGCCTGAGATATTCCAGATATCATGGCTGCTAATCCCAAATGCCAATATAAACACGCATTAGAGGTCACACCTATTTGGACTCTCCTCTGTTTGAGAGCTTGTAATGGGAGACTTGGCGGAGATAGACCAGCTAAGAAGACCAATTCAAATAGAAGTAAAAGTAGCAATATCGATTACATGATATTGGAACTACACATTTGGAATTTGTTGTGACATATAGAAGTGATAGTGACCATCCTCCCCTTTGGCTAATCTTAAACAAAGATACTATTGAGGCGTAATATCAAGAGCAAATCATTTTATTTTTATTTATTTATTTATACCGCGGCAGAGCTCGCAGGCATCAGGGTGCACACAAACACACAGGGCAACAGAAAGATACAGGACATGAGGAAAAATTAGCAGGTCAGGTAGGTCTAAGCGAAGAGAAAGGTTTTAACGCTTTCTTAAATGTACTAATGTTGGTATCTGAACGCAGGGATGCAGGGAGGTCATTCCAGATTCTAGCGGAGCAGTTTGCAAAAGATCTACCCAGCCCTTTTGATTTCTTAAAGGAGGGGCGAGCAACAAGGTTGGTTTTGGCTGATCTTAAGGAAGGTAGGGATTCATATCAGGAAGCTGTTGACTTCAGGTAGCTGGGAGATTTCTCATAAAGACACTTTTGAAGTAAGGTTGCTGCTTTGAATTGATATCTGGCCGCAACTGATAGCCAGTGTAGTTCCTGTCGATAACTTGAGTTATGGCATCTTCTTTGGACTTTTTTTACGATCCGTACAACGTCATTTTGAACGGTTTGTAGGCGCTGCATGCTTTTTTTAATCGCCCTCTACCAAGAGAGCGTTACAATAATCTATTCTTGACAGAATAGTTGCCCGAGCGATGGTAGCTGAATTGTCCTTGCTAAGATATGGGTGAATGTTCCCGAGTAGCTTTAGGTGGTACAAGCAATTTTTGGCAACTGGGTTTACATGATATTCTGCACTATGCATACGGTCGGTTTGTACACCAAGTGTTTTAATTTTCTTCTTAACTGGAATGCAGCAGTCCTGGATGGGGAAGGACTGGTAGCAGTTGGGGAGTTTGTCCCTAGCTTGAGAGGAGCCAAAGATAAGGAGCTCAGTCTTGCCCTTATTGAGGCACATCCAGTTATCTGCCATCCAGGTATCGACTTGCTTATAGATATTTTGGAGGAGTGGGCTGTCGACGGCATAGTCCCATGAGATTTCCACGACCAATTTGGTGTCACCTGCATAGTTGGTGCAAAATACTCCAGTTTCTTCTAGGAATCTGCATAGAGATATAATGTATATATTAAACACTATAGGGGACATACATGCTCCTTGTGGCACCCCACAGGTGGCGAGAGTGGGATCCATGGTAGCATCCCCCAGCAGACCTTGGATTGTCTTTCAGTCAGGAAAGAGAGTACCCATTTGCATGTTAAGACAGAGCAGTGGCAAGTGTCCCTTAAGGTGTGTAGGAGTCGTTCGTGATCTAGTAAATCGAACGCGACCAATAGATCTAGTAGCACCAAAAGGCCGGACTTGGCCCGGTCCATGATGCTCAACATATGGCTCTGAAGATCAACGGGGGATGTATCTATACTCTAAGCAGGACGAAAACCTGCCTGCCTTGGATGTAGAATATTCATGGTCTCAATGTAGGTCTGAATCTGACGGGTAGCTTCTTTATCTAGGATTTTCAAAAAATGTTGCAGTTTGTGATAGGTCTTAGGTTAGCTGCGTCATTGGGGTCCAATCCTGGTTATTTCAGAATGGGAGCAACTGACATTTTTGATGCCGTCAGGAACTACATTAGCACGAAAGGAGGCATCAATAAATCGTGCCAAGAATGGGACGAAAATATCATTATTCTCCAGGATCATTTTGGGGGGAATTACATTGTCTGATCCGGCTGTCGGGCGCACAGTAGCTAAAGTGGATAACAGGTCCGAGTTAGACACTTGCATAAAGCTAAAGGAGGTGCAGTCATGTGGGAGTGCCGAAGATTGGGGGGAAAGAGCCAAAGGTTGCTTGGGGGAGTATGACCGATAGGTTTAGTCGCGCAGTAATCTGATTTTGGATTTTGTCCCTGGTTTTAAGTATTTTTTCTTGAAAGGCATTCTGTTTTCTAGTGCAGTCGGCGTTGGAGGGAGTAAACGATGTCAATTGGGCTTTGGGCTTTTTGAGGAGCTTTAGTATGTAGAACAGTTTCTTTGGTTTGTTTTTTGCTTCTGAGATTTGCTGGTTGTAAAAGTTCTTTTTTGCCTCAATGATCAAATCCTTATGGGCTTTCTCAAGAGTCTTCCATAGGTTTTTGCTGTCAGACAAGGGGCATCTAAGCCAGCACCTCTCTGCCCTTCTCTTTTTAATTTTTAAGGATCTGAATTCAGGCGGGAACCAGATTTGATGGTTAGGATTGTCCCGGATGGCTCTTGACTTGACGTGGGTGAGTTTATCCAAGAGCAAGGTGAATTTTCTGTTAAAGGTCTCGATTAGTGTGTCAGGGGAGTCTGTCTATGAAGTCGATTACATGATATTTGTGATGCATTCATTAAGGTCAAGGGTTGAGACTTTCTTCAAGTTTTTATTCATGATTTCTTTGGGAGTGTTGGACAGCTTAGTGGGGTGTTTGTAGGCAGATGTCGAAATTGATCAAGAAGTGATCTGACCAGATACATAGGGTGGTATTATTTATCTAGGCCTTAAGAGTTTGTGTATCAATCCCGTCCAGAATGTTACCTTTGGCATTGGTGGGATCAGAGTTTAAGACATGATGGTCAATGTTATTTAGGCTAGACTCGAGCAGAATGGCCTCTTTGTCAGATGGATCCCCTCGCCAGCGATTGAGGTCTCCCAGGAATAGGGTTGCACTATTTGTCCCTTTAAGGTCTGCTTGGATATGTAGTATTTCATCACTGAAGGAGTCCATGATGGAAGGAGGGCGATAGATTAAGATAAGGTTCATACATCTTCAGGGGGCTGGGGTGAGTTTAAGGTGCAGAATCTCATACCCATTACGGTGGCCGGGTGAGTTAAATAGAGAGAGGTGGCTTTTGGCAATAATTGCCACTCCACCCCACCTCTCTTCTCGGTTTTTGCAGTAGCTGGTGTAGCCATCTGGAACTGCGAGGGTTATCATGGGCCTGCTAGTCTCAGAAATCCAGGTTTCGATCAGAAACAGTCAATCTAACTCATCAATAATATAGTCATGGATGTCAGAGGCATGCTTGCTTAATGACCGTGTGTTTAGCAGTGCTGCTTTGAGTGTTTTGTCATCAGCCTTTAATCTGGTTGCTGCTTCACTGTTAGGGGCAGCTTGGCAATTAGTTGCTGAGATTGGCAAAGTAAGTGATCGTGGGATGTTGTCGTTACCCCGGAGTAATGTGTCCCAGAGCATGGGGTTATTCATTTGAGGGGCCTTACCAGGGGAGGGGTTTAGGCTGTCTACAGTCCGCGAGTCATCAGTCGTCTTCAGCGCAGCTGGCGTCTTGCAGATTGACTCAGGGATTTGGGATTTGTTTGTTAAAAAACATACCCTCTGTGGCTCCCCGTAGTTATCTGGAAGCCAGCTGATGGAGGGGTTTGAGCCTATTGTGGGTGGAGTAGCTGCCTGTAATGGTGAGGGGCCGTTCCAGGTGTCGGATCTTTAGTCCAGAAAGCGGGAACGTCGTTTGGCGTTTTGAAAGAAAAGAAGGTGGTCAAGTATTGAGGGATAGCCCATTGTTCGTGGAGACACACTTCAGTAGGCTTGGAGGTGAGAGCACAGCGAAAACAGCGATCAGCAGGAGTAGCTGATTTCCTAAACAATTACCTGTTTCGGGGCTCCCGCAGCGGGTTCGACGAGGACCTGCGAAGACCGGCTTGCCGTTGCAGTGCCTACGCTGAAGCGCCTGGAGTTTCAATTTGTGCAGTAAGTGTTTCTGGGAGATAGTTCCCAGACACTTGCACAAACTACAAAATACAGCTTGTCAGAAACAAATAGGTTAAAAAATTAGAGTACTTTATCTCTTGGCATAAACGCAGGCAACAGTACAACAGTACAAACGTTCCTAAGAAGGTTCTGATACAATCGATACAGTAAACCCCCCAGTACAAATGAGGGTGGAATAGGAAGGATGTCCCAGCAATTTCAGCTCCAGTTGGTAGTTGTGCAAATTGGCAGCAGACTACGTTGCAAGAAGGCAAGAAGCAATGCCCCGCGCAGCTTACTGGTCGCATGAGGGTGAAACGACATCTAAAAAAAAATACAATGAAATCTCGCCACCATTGGAAATATTGATATCAGGCATCTGATGATAATGTGTTAACAACCTTTGACGCAGATGCAGCCAAAATATCTCCCTTTGCAACCAAACCAAGTAAATGTGTAGCTAGGTGAGCCACTAAAAGGAACACGTGGCATGACTAGAAATGTACATTTGCCAGACAAAACCTATTAAACACCTTTAAAAATTCAACGAACTTTAACATCAGTGAAGTTCGCTCAAATAGGAGATATTCTAAGGTCGTTATACCCACAAATAAAAAAAATACTTAAACGAAAAATGGGTGGACATTACTAATGCGATTAAGAATAAGGATTCTGCTAACCTTTGGAAACGTATAGCAAAGGGCAATAGTGAACCAACAAAACTACAACTTTGTAGCATCCCAGAGCGCATGTGGTTCGAAGATTTTAAAAATGTGTATAATGGGGTACGGGTCTTTGAAGATCCCAATGGGACAAGTGAGGGTTCCAGACAAGTGGACCCTGGTGAACCATTAAAATTTACATTAGAAGAAGCATGTAAAGCTCTTCAGGCACAGTTGAGCAATAAACCATCCGGCCCGACAAATTACCAGTTCAAGATTGCAGAGATAATCCCAATCTTTAAGAGAGGGGATCAAAATAATCTGAAAAATTACCGACCTAGTTCACGCTTACATAGTGCAAGGAAAATATTTTCCCGGCTTTTGAAGGGAGGATAGCTCAGTGGCAACGCGGGTCTTGGAAGCAAGACCATGCTGAGCAACTCTGGTTCGAATCCTGGATCTGCGCAAAAAACAAAACAAAAACAAAAACACGAGCACGCTATAAATACCTGCAATGGCACGATCCGAATGTACAAGGCCTAGTACATTGTTTCCCCCTTCCCCATCCCCTTGCCTTGTTACGCCTTGAGACACACACGTGTATAGACGAACCATTACATTACATTATTATTAGAACACCTAAATAAATGGATTGATGAGAATAACCCCATCAGTCATCTACACGCAGGGTTTTGTCCTGGTGTAAGTACTGTTGATCACGCCCTAAGACTAAATCTCTTAGTTTACACATATGTAACTCTAAGGAAGAGATATTTGTTTGCTATTTTCATCGAATTTAAAAGGCCGTTGATGAAATTCCCAGATGTAAACTATGGGAAAAATTGCTTTCACTTGGGATTTCCAGCCCCTACTCAATGTACCTATGCCACTCTGCATTGATAATAAGGCAGTCGTGAGATACCGTTTAGATGGCAGTACAACCACATTTATTAAAGTAGAAAAAGGAGTATGTTAGGGCTGCGTTCTGACACCAACTCTTTTTAACTAGTATATAAATAGTTTAATTGAGACTGTTCTGTCTGTCCCAACAGAGGCACCTTCACTGGGATCGAACAAGATACCATTACTAATGTTTGCAGACGGTGCAGTATTGGTTTCATTGAATGCATGAGGCTTTAATTAACAATTTAACCGGCTTGCTGTTTTTTGTAAGAGTTATGGTTTTACCATTTATTATTCCAAATCAAAATAATCCATGTTATTTAAACCCTTTGTGAAAAAGCAACTAAGATTAAACTGGCTAATCAATGGATCCCCCATTGAGTAAGTGGGCATTTGTGATTACTTGAGATTCAGGTGTACGGATAAGGACAGTAGGCTACAACAAATGTAGAAATCCAACTTAACCTATATATATAGCAGGACCATTGCTAGGTTCGACCAGTGAATATGGCAGTGCCACAATAGTCCAATATTAGCAGTGTCCAGACAAACATCTTGTCAAACTACATTGTATGGGCCCGCATTATGGGGACATTATAGCATCAGGAAGTTGATCACTGAAAATGCTTTTCTAAAACATGTCTTAAACATACCCAGAAACACTCCCACTATTCCACTCCATGAGGAGTTAGGTCTTAATGATATCGGTTGGTATACCACGCTACTAGAAAAATATAGAGATGTTCTAGAGAATGTTCTTCAATGAGAAGGGGGTAACAGTCTACCATGTGTAAAACCTGTGAGAGTGCTCTCATTTAACCTTAGTTATAGCAACTGCTGCACACCAGCAAATGTAACAGGTCCTTCTCTTAGAAGAGCCAAATTAATGGAATATGGGCTTGTGAAACAACACTATGATTCACAAAATACCTGCATATGATTAAACCGAATTCAGCATGTATATTGTTTTTTAAAAATGTTATTAATTTATAAAGCGCGCAGCAACTCGTGGGCATCAAGGCGCTGTTACAGAGAACAGTATATTGTTATGCATAGTTAATAGGGGAACATATATAAAGCAGTGTGATATTTATAGTATTGATGTTTGCGTATGTAAAGCTTAGTTTTTTAAATTCAGATGTACAGTAAGCACTTGCACTTTCTTATGGGGCCTGACCAAACAGACCACTGTCCATTGTCCATACTTTGAGGATCAAAGAGGATCAAAGAGAAACAGAAATCCATTTCTTTTCCCTCTGCCCCATATAAGTGAATCTGAGCAGATGTTATTTAAGATCTAGACTTAAGGAACTGAATATCCGCAGCATTTCTGAAGCCCTAAAAATCTGTAAACGTTCTAATGATGATGTTCTCGTTTATGCTGGGGCAAAGTTTTTATTTCAGGCATGGACTCGCAGAAAGAAATGGATTGACTCCTTGTCTTATTCGTCTATCTACTTTTCAGCACAAGTTTAATGAAATTTGGCGGAAATGAAAGAGTCTGAACTGATCATTTTGACCACTGTAATATCCATTCTGGATTATTATACTAACTACTTAATGTTATCCTTTTAATCTTTTAATCTTGTGTTCATATCACACTGCTTGTATTTTGAATTCAAATGACTTATATTGTTATTTAAACCTTTCTCTTTGTATGTTTTTTTCTAACTTTTATGGCTAATAGCAAAAATTATGGATGCTTGATTTCTCTTTCACAGGAACAGGGGCATAATACAAGAATGAATATGGTTGAGAGGTAATCCAATATTACAATAGACTATAACAATAGCTAAAAAGTTAGAACACACAACATTATGCTCTAAGACACTGAAAAAAAGGACAAGGAAAATATTAATCCCGAATTAGAAAATTGTAAGGGAGGATGAAGAAAAAGAACAAGAACTAAAGATGGAAAATAAACAAGATGTAAAAGAGGATTCCAATACAATGTACAAGGAAGAAGAGGACAACAGGAAGCCAGGCGGAGAAATAACTGAGATTCCCAAGGGAAAATACTTCGATTGAGGAAGGGGAGGATGTTGTGCCAATTACACAGTTGGTCCTGCCATAAACCAAAAGTATTCTAATATCAGTATGTGAGGACATTTCGCTGTTGTGTGCAGGGGACAAAGGAAACCCAGGGAGCATACGGTGTGTGCAAGAACAGAATGATATGACGAGTGTAGAAGTGGTGGGAGCCAATGTAA
Organism: Ambystoma mexicanum; assembly: GCF_040938575.1. NCBI lineage: Eukaryota > Metazoa > Chordata > Amphibia > Caudata > Ambystomatidae > Ambystoma > Ambystoma mexicanum. The sequence goes on along the minus strand of NC_090923.1, from coordinate 1,212,936,126 downwards.
GGGAAGCCCCAAAGTGTATGTTCAAGGTAGAAGAAACTGCCACAGAATTGATGGTGAATTCAGAGCCTCCATATACCATTATCACTGTAGAACAGTGGTGGCAGAGGTGCAAATGGGCTTATAGTTTGAGACTACACAACTGCAGAACCTAGGCAAATGGAAAAATAAGGATGTGTCTGGAATTAAGAGATCTGAATAGGAGCATGATAATTGATAAATACCCCTTCCCATAATATGGAAAATGTTGAATTTGAAAGGATCAGCTGATTTGTTCACTACATTTGACTTATCTGCAGCCTACCATCATATCCTGTTGCACAAGGACACAAGAAAAGACACTATTCATAACCCCAATTGTTATGCATCACTATCTGTAGGTGTCCTTTGGCTTAGCTTAAGCAGCTTCTGTATTTCAACAGATTATGACTCGTATTGTTAAATGGAGTTAAGGGAGTGATCATATTCCGAGCTAAGGGAGACATCATTGCAAGGAAAGCTTGATGAGAGGTTAAGAGAAGTTCTGGGCAAACTAAGGGATAATGGTTTGAAAGTAGAATACAGTAAATGTAAGTTCCAAAAGGGAGATGTTAACTATTTAGGTCACACCCTGTCCAAAGGTGGCTATAGGCTGAAGGATAAGGTAATGAAAGCAGTCATGGGGGCATAGTCTCTCCGGTTGATACGTGTGAGGAACTTGAGGGCGTCCTCACTTATTTATCCCCATCATCCTCTGCTCAGGTGGCCTGGGGAGGGCCATCGCTCTTGGATCCCAACCCTGGGGGTGGAGATACGAGGGAGGATCATCTGGATATAGGAGACTTGGGGAATGGTAGGGGGACGTTCTTGGGTGGGACACAGTATCCCCCATTTCCATTCCATGATGAACCATCAGTCCCAGACGCATTTATGGGATTTTGCTAACCTCTTCCCTCTTCCCGGGATAACACTAGAAGACAACATCCTAGGAGCACTAGGAAAAGGGTGAAGAAGAGGAGGCCCACAGGTGAGACATGGTATCCGCCTTTTCATTGTGAGAATCAACTTCATCCTCCCCTTAACCCCCGCCTTTATAGGCTGTTGCAAACCATATTTTCTCATTTCCCCTCATTCAGACCATTATAGTACTGGGATGATGATGAGGCGACTAAGAGCAGTACACACTAACTTGTCTTTTCACCACTCTAGCACTGAGACGAGGAAGAGGCCTGTAGACTGCTGTAAGAGTCATGCCTGTCCCGAGTGCTCCACTGGTTGTGGTCAGGCAATTGAGACTGTGGGCTCACACCTGCAACCTGTCAAATGGTTGCAGGTGCATAAAAGGTGGAACCGACAAGTGTGGGAGAGAGGCCAGCAGGAGAGAAGCCTGGCCGAGCATCGTGGGCCAGAGGTAAGAATCCTGTGTACAAGGAGGCGGGCGAGTTGGGTCCTGCAGGAGACCCAGAATGCTGGCAAGTACCCACAAGAAGCTGTGGAGCAGAGGCCAGCACAGGCTGCGAGAGGGCCACAGAGGTGGGAGCCTCCTTGGTCAGGTGTCAGCCACAGGAGCTGTGGACACGGAAGGGATTTGCAAGCTGCAATCCACCGGCAGTGTCCTTGGGAAGCGAGTGGAGCTGCCGGGCAACCCACAGAGAGAAGTGAAGTGCGAGCGGGGCTCGCCATCTGAAGAAACTGTGTCGGCGGAGCAGAAACAGAGGAAACAGCCATCTGGAGGAGATGCCAGGTACCGGTGAGTGAAAAGAAGAGAGCACTTGAACCGGGGCGCTTCTGGGGGCTGTTAGAAGCCAAAGTAAATGCTGAATGAATGAAAGAGTATGTGTGCAAGAGGCTGACAAGGAGAAGCCAAGTGAGTGTGAACCAGCACACAGGCACAGATCTAGAAGAACCTATGTGGGCTAGAAAGATTAGGGTTCCCGGTTGCGTGACCTGTAATGGGTGGACCGTGTGGTCCGACAAGTGCGCCTAGACCAGGTATACCCTACTTGTAAAAACCAAAAAAACGTATATGATAACAAAGGCAAGTGGATGAAAGAGATTGTTGAAGTGAAGCAAAAGAAAGCTATCTGTACAAACTGTCAAGGAATGTAAAGTTGATCTGGAGCTCGTTTTGAATCATGAGAAATTGAGTATAACTTGACAAGCTGGAGTCTTGGTGAAGGGAACTTGAGACTTTATGAACTTTGGCACTGTCTTGAGGAAGAGAACCTCAACGCCCCCCTTTTTTGGAACTGTGTTGTCTACTTGGGGAAGGGAACCCTGAGACTTTGTGCAACTGTCTTGAACTTGGGGAAGGGGAGCTGGAAAGTAAGCCAAGAGCTGGAAGAAGCTCCGAACCTTATTTGGAAAACGTTTATTGCTGGCATCCCTACAAATTGTTTAGCTTTACTTGTGAGGGCAAGTATAGATTTTGGACACAGACTGACTTTTAAGGTGAATTTACTGACTGTGACTTTCCTCAGTTTGTTTAGGTAGGGAAATTTCCACCTTAGTATAGGGCAAGTTAGGCCTTCAGCCATCCTGACATTTAAGTTGATATCATCCTGGTATTACAATTACTAAGAGAAAGAAAGTGATTGATTGTGGTGGCCTGTAAAGGATTCTCATTTTGAACAGATAGTAAGGGAGTGCTGCCTATGTGCTAACTGTGACAAGCGTTTAAACACTTACAAGCTACCAGTATGTCCACTTCCAGTACCTAAGTGGCACTGGAGGAATCTAAAAACGGCCAACATAATGGATATTGTGACTTCAAGTAACACTGTTCAGTTTCTAGAAAAAATATTCAGGAGGTAATGGTGCCAAGAGACTATTTTAAGTGATAATAGGCCTAAGTTCCTAGCCAAGAAAACTAAGCAATTCTCTGCTCACATGGGGTTTGAGTGGAAATTCGCCTAGGTTTATAACCCAGAAGCTAATGGTATGGTGGAGAGGATTAATGGAATGATTAGTGAGGGTTTACAGTAAGCATTAGCTAATGAACTGAGCTGGGAGGAGATGTTGATCAGAACTGTGTAGAGTATGAGAGTAATGCTGCACCTTACCACAGGTGCTTCACCATTCAGACTGATGAGAGGGAGAGAACCGAATTCTAAGTTGTCACCATAATTTTTAACAAGGAGATTTAATTAACAATATCCGGTCAGCCCAAAAAAAGTACAAAACTCACTACGTCTTCTGGAAATAATCTAAGGGAGGAAACAGGAAGATTAAGGCGTGAGACCACATTTGTGTCAAATTAGGTAGGAAACAGGTGGTGGGCTCATCTAAGTATTCCAATCCCGTGAACGTGATCAAAGTGCTTAAGAATGCAGTTGGAGTGGAGAATGGAATTGTGTGGAATTTGAACAGAGTTGTTTTGTGTGACAAAGGGGTGGCCCAGAGGGTAACGCTTTAGGAAAGATGAGATGCTAATTATAGGGCGGGCGTGTTGGCAGAAGGTATAGAAGACTTAGGCATGAACAGAGTCTGACGGAGTGAGGAAGCTGTACCTTCACAAGCAGAGGAAACACATCAACAGGAAGCGGGGTCTGTAAGATGTGTGAGAGAATGCATCTTCTTCCTAAGTTGTTCCAGGACTTTAAATGTATAAATAATTGCAATATTGCATTTCAGGTATTCCAAGCCATTACAATTTTGCAAATTATTGCAATTCAAAAGGGGTGTGATGTATTGTGTGGAGAGAAACAGAATGTGTGGTATGTGAACGTTCTCAATCAGAATCCTTAGGGGGAATTCAGAGCAGGGAGCCCCAGAGGTTGCAATGGAGAGCCTTTGAGGGTCGGATGAGGAAAGTATAAAGGAGGGTGTTTGTACATCCTTAACTTAATAAAGGAGACAACCTTTGAATAGTCCACACTGTGGTCATTACAAGGACAAGAATGAAGGCAAGACCTGGGCAGATGTCCCTTTAAAGCAGAAGTGTGAGGGGGAGCTTGCAAACCCCTGAGGCAAAGAGGATGTGACAGAGGCAGAAAATGAGCATCCGGCTACACCCAGCCCCAAATCCATGGAGAGAGATCCAGCCCAGTGGAATGGAATGCACACCAAGAAGAGCCCAACCAGTACATTGATGAGTGGCTTGCCTGGTAGAACTGGGGTGAATGATCTGAGAGAGATGCCAGATTGAAGACAACTGCTAAAAAGAGTGGCACTTCATGTTGGAGAGGGAGTCCACCCGCAAACAAGCTCTTTCACCCCTAAGAGAGCAACCATAGAGTCCCACTGGACTCGTCCTATTCACCCTCGTGGAAGAGAGGTCCAGTATTGGAGAGAGAGAGCATGACAATCCATTCTCGGATATAGTGACCAATTCCTAAGCGTCGAGCAATGAAAAATAAGGGAAAGAATACACTATGCTCTATTGGAGAAACCGTGAACCGTATGCAGAGGAACAAGAGCAAGGCCGTGCATTTTAGGGTAAAGAGACAATCCCCTAAGCACTAGGGACGAGAAAAGGCTGCTATAGACTAAACTCTCACAGAGAAGAGTCCAGTGGTAGTGACTACTAGAGACCAACACTGCATTCTGGGATACAGAGGCTAATCCCGCAAGCGTCAACAAAGGACCATGCTGGTGGGGAGAAAGCATCTACTGTGAGGAAGCATGAGAGGGAGACGCTCAATGCTGGGATGCTGAAGCACACTCCAGACCACCAGTCGAAAGAAAGGGTCTTCTAGGGAAGAGCATGAGAAGCAGGCGTTGCATACCCAGATACCAGCTCAATCCATACATGTCATCAGGCTCAGACTCTTTAAAATGCACAATGTGTATCACATTTTATCAAAAAACTTCCCCGTGCAGACTATTCAGCCAGTCCCAAAAAGAATGAATTGCCATTTGCAACTGTAGGCCACTACTTTTTAATTGGTGCCCGAGACAATTGTATGCCCCAGTCCGACCCAGCATGTCATTAAAAGAAGAGAAAGAAATGCACTGAACTCTCCCAGAGAGTCAGAAGGGACTCCCAGAGGAAGATGTTGCATTCTGCGATACAGGGGCAGAACCCCAGGTGTAAGATAACCCAGCAAGAGGGGTTTGACACCCTATCCCATAGAGTAATAGAAGACTGCAGGGAGAGAAAGAGAAAGTATTTAGACATCAACCCCATTGGGTAGTAGAGAAGTCAAATGGGAAAGCGAGCGAGAGCCCAAGAAGCTTTATCCCTAAGCCTCTGAAAACAAAGACAGGAACTTTTTAACAGCAGGCACTGAAGTGTGTGGAGTAGGAAAGAGAGTGAAATTAAGGTGGTGAATTATCTTGACAGACAGAGGTCAATCCTGGAGCGTCCAGACATCCTCTCTGGTGTATTATACTCTGGTGAAGTTAAAGAACAACAAGAACACACAAGACTCTGTATAAGGAAGAGACGGCAAGTATCCGCAAGGGAAACCCAAGCCAAGGATACTCAGCAAATCCGGAGATGCCTACGTCTCTTTAATAAACCTTTGAACCTTCATTTTCATTTGTGAGCGCTCTTTGGGACACCCCATTACAGCATCCATCGCCTCTTCTTCTGTTTTATTTTTGCCATTTTAAGCTGCTGTCATGTCCCATATTGATCGCCACCCTGATCCTCTTTAAGTTGCATAATCTCTTACATTTGTTTTAAACCCCCATAATTTTTCTCAGATTTGTTGACTGCTTCATTTTGCACATGTTCTCCCAACATTTTGTTCTTGCTAGCCATCTTGTGAACAGCCATTTCAGGGACTGTATTCTCATGGTCCAGGAATCTACAGAAAACTCAGGACCCAAGAACGTGATTAAAACATATTTATTTTATTAGACAAATAGGCGCATTGGTTGGGACAGCCCGGATACATACATGTTGGGTTTCATAGGAAGCAAAAACAGAGCATTTACAACTTGCCTGTGGACCCGCCCTCACTTCCCTGAGGCTCCATTTCATGCTAGTCAAGCAAAGCATACCCCCAGGCAGCGGGGCTTCAAATGCCCCACACATCACTGTAGGCAGGAGGTTGAGTTCCCTTTAGATGATCCTCCCCACCTGCCAGACCTGAGGGACCAGGGCTTGCCTAAGGCCTTGCCCCGCCTGAACTATGTGCCACCAGATCTCAATGGGTCAAGGGAAACATGGGCATTTGCCCTGTACTCCTGGCTGCCAACCCTTCCACAGCTGTTTCTAGCACAGCATGACAGGTTCTCCTTTCACAGGATTTCTCTGTTGACTCCCACGACATCTTGGTGGCACCCCCTTGCTGTCATGATTTCGTTTCTGCTTCTCCTCCTCTATGCCACTCTGCAGTCGAGCCCTATTTGCCTCCTTGCTTCTTTCTCTTCCCTTCACTGGATGATTCTGATGTCCATCCTTCTGTGTTCTTTCCTCCTCATTCTCTCTATACTTCTCACTCTTGCTCAGTCCTCTCCTAGTTTTCTCTTTTGTCTTCTTTACAAGACTTTCTGTTGTGTAGCTCCTCCTCCACTCACTTTCCTCCCTTCAAGTCGCTCTGGTCTGTGCCACTCTCCCCCCTCTTTATTCTCCCCTCGCAACTGTATCACTTTCTTCATTTACTCTGCTCTCCTGCTCTGTTCCCTGTTCTTTGCTCCCCCCCCCCCTTCAGTGAAACTCCATCTGTTTAGTTCACACATCTCCCCACTAGTTTCATCTCTTCTGCTTTACTTACTCCTCTCCCCTGAGCTGCTTTCTTTTCTTCTGATTATCTCTTTCCTCTCTGCCTTTGTCCCACCTATTCCTCCTCTTCCCTCACCCCCTTTCCGCCTGGCTCTCCAGGCATGTATAATGGCCCGCTGCTTGCACTGCTGGCTCTGCTCTCTGCTCGCCCCGCCTCTTCACTTCGAACCACCAGCACCCGCACCATGTCAGATTTGCAGAAGTATTTTATGCTGCTACAGACCTGCCCTTTAGGTCCACATTCTTATCAGCTCTGCTCTGTTGTCCGTGTCACAGTGGGATTTGGTGGCCATAGTTTCAATGCAACTCCTCCACCATACTGGGTTCCTCCGATGCATGCCCTTGATCAGTACAACATTCCACTGGCCTCGTTGGTGAACGTACGGAAAATATATCAAATATCCAAGCAGGCCTCAGAGCATGGAACCAGGTGTTGGTAAAGAGCGGGACCTCACAGCTGATGACCTCTTGATGCAAAATATTGACGGTTACCATACTGCGGCAAGTGATGTACAAAAAGGAGTCAATTTCGTTTTAGGCGTTTATTGAGTTAAGGGCACTATGTCTCCTGCTGACTTGGCCAAGCAACAGGGCTTTGAGCAGGTAGGGATTTTATTCTGCTTGGCAGGTGAAGGGCATCACGGGAAGGGTCAATGCTGGGCTTTGATGCTGCCCAAACAAGCAATCAGTTTGCCTCTTGTCATGGGGATCAGTTGCTAGAGGAAACTCAATGCCTGGAAAGGGATGATGTAGGGGGTGTCTGGCTGCTCTCTGCCCAGAGGCCTATTCCCTTGTCTCTTAGTTAATGGCGACTCCCCTGCAACTTCGGCCCAAACTCCCTGGCCTTGGTCTTTATCTTTCCTTCTTCCAGGCTCCTCCCCCCCCTATCAGGGTCCCTGTTTCTTTGATCTTGGTATCCCTCAGGTCAGAGTGCAAAGTCCTCATTCCTAGGATGGTGATGAGCAGGAGAATCTGGGGACCCACCCTTGTCCTCCTACTGGCCCTACATCACAACAGCCCCTGGATTGTGGGCTTTCCACCATTAAACACGTTATGTTACAAAATGGAAACGATCACGGCCAAAACCTCAATTTTGTGGAGACAATTTACATTGAGAAAGAATCACTTGATTTAGGTAAAAGACATAGGAGCAATCCTTTGGGCAACCTCTCACATGGCTTACCCTCATTGGTCTTCTGCAGTGACGGTTAGCTTGGGGCTCCAAGAAGAGCAAGCTCAGCACCAACCCCTGGGCACACACATGCCACTTTGCAACAATGAAGAGTAATGTATTGAGCAGCTTTGAATTAATCATAAGCACTGGCAATTGCCCTGGGCAGTCTTTCATTCATTGTTTTTCAGCTTTCTCTGCCATTACCAAAGCGGTCAAACATTCCCAAATGTGGGTTTCATGCCTCTGCCTCTCTGCACCTTTTTCCGTGTATGGTTAATTTTGTTTCCATTTATCGTTTTTCTTTTTGGAAAGTGAGTGGAGTTCCTCTTTATGTACACCCTTGTGTTCTCCCTTCTACTTGTGTGTGTGCTGTGTGTTAGTTATGATTCACTCTCACTCTCATCGGGCATTGCTTGGGACTCTAACCACATAAAGCAAAGGACCATTATCTGGTCTGACCTGTGCCACGTTGGCAGATTTTATGATGGGTAGACACCCTTTGCATTAATCATAACAACTGGAAATTACTCTCGGCAGCCTTTTATTCCATCCCTTTTCAGCCTTATGTGGCATTAGAGAAGTGGAGAAATCATGCTTGGCCCCACCACAGGGGAAGTCCGACTAGATCCCTCCCCCTTCTTCACACGACCACGCGCACCTCTCCACATGCTTTGGGCTCATTGTGCATCATCAGTGAGGTGTAGCTTGGGGCACTTAACCACAGCTGCCTCAACACACGTGGCTGGGCATAAATGTGCCAGACAGAACATTTTTACATCTATATAGGGTGTTTGACTGAAAAGTGTTGAATTTATCACATCCACTGGCAATTGTTCTGGGCAGCCTTCAAGTCCACCGTGTTTCAGCCTGTTAGGCAAACACAGGAAAGAGACTCTAGGATTGTTCCCATTTTCGATGACTGGCATCTGAAATGATTTGCACCAATTACACCGCTTTTGCTTTGATAGTATCTTTACTAATCCGAATGTTAAAACACTCTGTGTGGACTGGTAATTGGCCATCCAATTGCTTTCGCAAATGTTGGAGTTTGAATACCTTTTGTTGGATTAACTGAAAATGTTATGCTGAGATAGAATAGAGTCACTAATCTATGTGACTTTGAAAGCTCATGCATTATTCCATCTCAGCATAACATTTTCATTTAGCACAATAAAAGATATCAAAATTCAACATGTTGTGATTTTTGTTTGTTTTAAACTGGCCTAAATTACACACTTGTTTTGAACTTTCTTTCTGATGTCATTTGTTTTACTGGCATGCCATTTTTTTAAATTAGGAATCAGAATTTTCTGGGGTCAACATAGATGGCAGCATATAATGTGTTTGACTGGGGCAACACTGTTGTTGCTTTGTTGAAACCAAATTCACTATTTTCTGGGGCAGTTTAGATATCACTATAATAACTTATTGTACTCCAGTAACGCAAGCCTGGCATTTTTAAAGTGGAATCCAATTGACTACCTTGCTCCCTGGACAATGTGGTGCCAGTTTCAAAATGGCATGCTGGTGTATTCCCAGTAAAACGAATTGTCATATTGACATCAACAAAAGAACCAGAAAAATCCGATGCCAGTTCAATCACATTATCATGCTGACATATCAATGTTGTTTTTCCCTCGGCTGATTCTGCCTGTGCTTTGTTGGGACGTTTCCCATCCATTTCTGGGGGCAACGTAGATATTAAAAGGATAATGTGCCTTACTGTGTGCATGGTACGGTTGATTGTGAAATGTGTGATGAATTGCAGGTATTTGCCCCTTCTCCCCAAAGTGGACCCTCACCCTGTGAGGCTAGGGAGAGGAGCCCACTCTGCAAGACCCTCTGTAGGGGTCATGGTAAGTGGGACCTCACTGGGGGAGACTCCCCCTTTGGGTACAAGGACTCCTGTTCCTGTGAAGAACTCCCTAGACCACCTCTTGTAGCCCCATACATGGGACAGCCTGCTATAAAGAATAGTGGGGCATCTTTGCATGTGGCAGCAGGCAATTCAAAAAGAAAGGAAGATGTCTCTTCATCAAGAGACGTATCTTTAACTGGGAAGAGTCAGAGCAGAGTAGGAGAGTGCAGTGTGCAGCGGAAGCCCCCTGACATCATCATGCCTTGTAGAGGTGGAGCCGAGGCCAGTTGCGCAGCACGCTACCTTCAACAAGCAGCAGAATGCCAGTGCAAGATGCTGGAGTTCCGGCTTGTGCAACTACGGAGAGAGCATTACGAGGAGTAAGAGACGACTGAGGAACCTGGTGGTGGCATGACCACACTTGCAGCGTGGTGGGCAGAATGCCCGAACAACGACGCTGGGACTACCAATCCTGGAAGTGTGAATAGCTTCTGATCGTCAGTGCCCATGCATGGCAGTAACACGACAAGGAACCAAAAATGGAGAACCAATGAGTCTAAGGAGCGAGAAACCACAACCGAGCAAGAGCCGCATCCTGCAACCTTCCCTTGCATACAAATAGGTAACGGGGGAACAGGGATCCGGGAAAGGCAGGAGGCCGCTGGGCCACCATTATACTTGAGAAGAAACTCGTCCCAGTACTAAGGATAAGAAAATGAATATAAGACTGCATAATCAGAATTGTAAAAACACGAGAAAGCAAGTAAGAAATAATCCAGTTGGAAAAGGTGGATATCTTATGAAGAGAGAAACTTGTCCGAATGCTGAGAATGGGATATCGTTAAAGAGAAGAGTTAACAAGAGAGGTGAAAGACATATAAAAAAGAGATTTGACCAACCGAGGTGGAGAGCCAACACAGACTGGTAACGAATCACCTGGAAGGAAGGGAAGTTACCCTATACCTTCAGAGTTGAAGGCTGGAGAAAGCACAAGCCAGAAGCACGTAATGAAAGACAAGAAAGAAAGCTCTCACGTGAACAAGATAAAAGAGGAGACAGCCTGTCAAGCTGAGAAGTTCGTGAAGACTGCGTACCTGTTTTCCTTGATGTGGATCTTGTTGGGGCCGCCAGACTGCAGTCAGCTGAATGATGAGTGTGTGATTCGGGGAACCCGCCTCTCCACCACCCAAATGGTACAGGGTGGAGGATGGACAGACTCCCAGCGTCACGGAAGGCACTCTCCTGATTAACGTGATGGTGGGACTGTGCAAGCACAGACAGGAGAGGCAACAGTCAGTTTGAAGAGTTGAAACAAGGCGAAGTCCAAGGTGAAGGTCGATGCACCAAGCTGCAGGCGAACTTCGGATAGCTGGTTGAAGATGGGACACCAAGCACCAGGCGGAATCAGACTGAAAAAAGGGGAACCAGATTGGAAGGGAACAAAGTGGAAAGGGCCCAATAGGTCCCAGGGGAATCAGCGGGGAACCCTTGAACCAGGGAAACACAGGGCAAGAACAAGGAACCAGGGAGACTGAACTCAGAACAAGAGTGACCCAAAAGACCCTGAGCTAACTAGACTCCCAAGCAGACAAAAGGGTAAGCAGGCAACAGGACCCTAGGTAGAACAGGGTACCCCAGTAGACTGAAGGCAGGGTAAGTAGAACAGGATACCCAGGCAGGCTGAAGGCAGGGCAAGTAGAACAGGATACCCAGGCAGGCTGAAGGCAGGGCAAGTAGAACAGGATACCCAGGCAGGCTGATGGCAGGGCAAGTAGAACAAGGGACCCAAGGTAGGGAAGGGTGCCCAGGCAGGCAGAGGAGAAGGCAGGGTAATAGGAAGCTGGAATCTCAGGAAACCAGGAGCAAGCAACACGAACGAAGCTTCCGCGTTGAGACGCGATTAGCTTTTGTTGCGGTTTCCTTTTATGGGCCGCCGGCACCCGCGAGGCCTGAATGCAAGCCATTTCATCTCCGAGCGCCGGCGGACCCAAAACTAGGCTTGGAAGGCAAGCCCTTCCCAGTGTACAGGCCCAATCTACGGCGCATGCGCGGAACCGAGACAGCGGTCTCCCGCGCATGCGCCGCAGCCCACCAACAGTGGTTCCCGAAGCTCTCCTCCTGGCGGCTCCCCAGACGCGAAAGCGTGGGTAGATCCGCCAGGAAGGAGAAGGGAGAGCGATCGCACTGGACCTCGGTCTCCCCAGAAGTGGCGTGACACAGCCTAAGAAACATAATCCTTGACAAGATCAGTCTAAAAGGGAACCGAGATATATCCAAATCAGAAATGCATGAAGTAAAAGACTGGGGGGAGTCTACAAGTGATAAGTAGAGGTCGATGGACTATTTGAAGGACAGATATTCTAAATATAGGACCACAGAAAACAGGAAACCCAAGGGTATTCTTGGAGAACTACAACAGCTGATTACAAATATTACCTGAGAAAGGTTATGCTAAGAAATATCTGTAACAAAGAGAAACACTTAAGCAAAGAGACTATTGGAAGAGAAGAAAAGGCATTTCCATGTCCTATTTAATTTAGTTATATATAGCGCTAGAGTCAGGTAGAGTTAGTTTGGATGGAGGACATGTTTACTTTGGACTTCCTGACAAAGGAAGAGCACCTTTAGTTCCCATAGATAGGTACCCATTAAATCCACACGGAAAGTTAGGCCTTAATTTTAATAAAAATACTTGAGTGTCCTCAGCGTTTCCGACTCGCCACACATGCCATTGGCAATATCTGGTTAACAAGGGCAATATACAACTGGCTTGGCTGTGTTGGAATTGTCATGGCAATGTTTAAACTGCCAGGCCGGTATATTGAGATGAACCCTTGGATAGTTTATCGGGTATGTTTTGGCAATACCCATGCAGTTAATTCTGATAAAAGGTTCTGTTCTGTCAGTTCTGATTGCCCTTTAATAACTAGTACAGAAACAACAATGTCTATTAATATCTGTTGGTACAATATTTAAAACGAGTCTCATTTTTTTTTCTCGGTGGGGTAGTTGCACATTGTATCGAGCACTGTTTTGCTGTTTCGACACAAATCTATATTTTTGTTGCATGCAGTTGTTCTATCAGGACAGGCCGACACACACGTTTCCCGCGGGCACACGATTGGGTGCAACAAAATGGCGTGTGCGCTATTGCTGACCTTCCATCTGAAGAACAGGAACATTTCATGTGTTCCCCATCAGAACTTCCTGTAAAGCCAATGGTTGTCATCGGATTTCTCCCAAAACTGGAGCTGCTAACTGCATCCTTTGGACACCTTTTCTCAAAATAATTCTTGCTGGGCGGATCCACTTATACCCCCCCCCCCCCACCCCCTCGCCGCCGTGGTTATCTCAAGCTCAACGTCTTGCCCCAGAACAGGGAATAATGGTGTCGCCCTGCCTCTTAATATTTACCAACAACGGCTCCACAGTTTCCCCTCAGCGAGATGCACGGAACTCGCTGTGAGATGCACGAGGTCCCTTCAGCGCGATATGCATAGGGTTCCCGCAGTGATATGCATACATTTGCCTTCAGCGAGATGGCCAGTCTTCTTATCTGGGTGCTGCACGCACGCACGCACATCAGTGAGGAACACGTGGTGGCGGCAGTGAAAGTCCTAACTTGCAGCCCTGGCGCCTCCATATGCCTGCCTGGTTAACCTGTGAGAGTTGACTTTTCCCTGGCAAGTTCTGACCTTCAGAGCTTTCCATGGCTGCAGTTACGGATGTCTACCCAATATGGTGAGGGCAAAGGGTCCCTCCCTGTACCCTTAGTTGTCCTCTGGCAAGTCACCTCATCTAGTTGGTGGGAAGCAGAGCCCTGGTTGTGGGTGTTTCTTTCTCTTTCTTTTTTAGGGAATGTAGCACAGATGCACCCCACGGTCTCCATTAATATTTTTTTTTTTTTATTGTTGTTTTGATCAATAAATTTGATCTTTCAACATAAAACAAATTATCAAGACATTTAAACTTTTTTTAAAAAGTACATTAAACATGCATAAATACAATCGTAAAACAAGTGAAAGTAAATCTATACCTTTGTTGAGAACATTATTTACGTGATACAATAATTCTTAACTCAGCTACATCAATAATCATTCCAAGGCAAAAAAACAGATAGTCATCACAACTAAGCTGTTACAGTAACATCAATTTCTGGTAACTTGATTTCTAAGGCATTAAGAAAGTTGACCAGTGCATACCGTAATTGTTTAGAGTGACCTTGGAATATCATTAACCAAAATTCATCATGCATCACGATAGGTTTGCTAATCAAATGCTTAAAATACATTATTCTAAAAGGTAAAAGGGTAACACATTCAACCACTAGATGTTTCAGGGTTTCAGCCTGCTGATGACAAAATCGACAGATTTGAGCTGAAATCTTCTTCCATCTGAACAAGATTTCTCTGGTAGGCCAGAGATTCAATCTAAAACGCAAGAAGTCAGACCGATGTTTAGGGTGTGGTGATTGATTTAAATACTTTTCCAAATACCCCTGTTTCTTTATGGCAAAAGGATTCGACTCAAATTTGATTATTTTTAGGCATGCTTCACGGGTTTTAATCCAATCTGATTCCCATAATTTGCTCTTCGCTTTATTAGGGTTTTCGATGAGTAGGGTTTCTGAAATATCAGCACCTGACAGAATTTTCAAAATGTTAACACATCACATGTTTCTTTCTTTCTTTTTTAGGGAATGTAGCACAGATGCACCCCACGGTCTCCATTAATATGTAGTGGCGAGCTCCTGCAGCGGGACAATGCTCCCGCGAAGATATGCGGCCAAGACTGATGTATATATGATTCTAGCTGAAGTGGCTGAGATTTCCGGAGGCAGAGCAGGATCACACCTCTCAGGAGTACCATAAAAAGACAACGTAAATGAACAAGATGGCAGAGGTGCCATTGAACCAAGCTTTGTGTACCATACCGAGAGCCTACAGGAATGCCTACCACAGTTCGAGGGACGTGCCCGTCTGAAGTCCTGTTAGGACAGCAGCCCAGAACACGACTACCGTGCCAGGGCCCACAGTTGCTGCAAGATCATAAGGACATAAAGACTGGGGATCACAAAGCCAAGAGAAAGATGAAGGTCTATATGCTGAATATAGAAGAAGGACAAAGGCAGTAGACATGAAGAGGGCAACAGGTCCTGGTGAATCAGTATCAGTCACTCAAGCATGACACCCCATTCGACCCCACCCCATTGACAATAGCCAGGGTGAAGGGGACCATAGCCACAGGTGGAACATCATGAAGCGTCATCCAAAATGCATCAATCTTCAAAAAACACCTCTCTCCAATCTGCCCACCTGAAACTACCATCAAGACGGAATAGGTGAGAAAAGAAGGAAACCCGAAACCAAAGGTCACGGCGCCAAGTGAGACGTCCTGAATGGCTCATTGAGAGCATGTGAAAGAGCCGTCAAGCAGGTAGGGGGGGGGGGGAGTGCTGAGCCAGGGGGAGATGTGAGATAGGAGCTGGTAACTGCACACCACTTCCTCTGACCACAACTGATAATGAAGTGGTGTAGAGCAGACCGCAGGAAGAAACAGTCGCCAGCGGACGTGTGGAGTAGCTCCACATGAGTAGGCCATGAAGTATGTTGGTATCTAAAGGGAAGTCAAGAATGACTGCATTTACCTGATTTCTGCAGCACGGATCACCATTAGCAGCCCGACAGTGAGGTGGCTGGGGGTGACCCTATGGACTGGCGTGCTCTAGTGCTGGCGTCTCCTCCCGGACAGAGTTGCTTGACTCCATTGGTGCCTACCTCTCCCCTTCCTCCCTTTGGTCCTTAGGGCACTTAATTAAGCCCCAGGTCACAGCTTCACCCCTTGCACGCCCTGAATCCCTCCACACTCACCTTTTCTGGATTCACCACTTTTCCTTGCACATCCTTTGGGGCATTGCTTAGCAGCTCTGCACTCTCCTCCCTTGACGTCACTGCTGCAATCACAGCCTGCAGGTGTCACTCAGCAGCAGCTGCCCTGAGGGCCTTGAGGCTTTCCCCAGCTGCACTGTGCCTCAGGACCGCTTAGGACCCACACTTACTGGCCAGCCCTTGGCCTAACACTGGAACCACTGGGGTCTTGCACCCCAGTAACACCCAGCCCATTTGCCTTGCAGCGTCTGTGCCGGAGTAGGAATCTTACAAACAACCAATAGATAAATAGCGCTTTCAGATTACATACCAAAATATGTCAGATCAATGTCTCTGCCAGTGACGGGTGTATGCCTGGTGATGCAAAAGGCATCACCACACACAGAAAATGATGGAGTGCACCTTGTCACAGTGCAGAGGCAAGCGGTACATTAGTCACCCATAGAAAACCTCTGTATGCAATCTTTTGTAGCTGCATGCCAGCGGTCCCCCTCACTTCAGAGGGGGGTTCCTTACTCACAACAGGGCAGAAATGACCCGTGCACATTTACCAACCTGGGAGTGACAACCAGCAGACTACTTGACACAACCCCACAGACTCAGAACAGATGGACAAGAGGCAGACAATCGGGCCACTGAAGAACACATATGTATGGTTATGGAATGCAGTACTTCCTGTGTTCATGGCATTACAAGAAGTAGCTGATCCATCAGCGCCCGACAAGTATTTTTAAGTGTTCCTTGAGGCAGTTAGAGCTGAAGGCTTGAAGTAACTATTACACCTCCATGATTGTCGCACGGTTGCCATCAAGGCAGGGCTGAAAAGTCTCTTGAAGATCCATCATAAGTTATCAATCTCACCTGAAAGGCTTCTGCTAAAAGATGAACACATAGTAGGGCCATCAGCATTGGTGCCCAAAGTATTGGACCTGGCCCATAAAGGCATGAGGGCTATGCAAAGACCTAAGCAAGACTGAAGGAAAAGGTGTGATTTCCCAACCTTGAAACTCAGATAGAGGATCTAATACAGAGGTGTGTGTGGTGTGAGGCCTCAGTACTAGCAATGTGGCCTCCATCCATTCAATCCCCTGTCCAAAGTGCGATGCCCTGGATGATTCTAAGCATGGGTTTTGGCACCATCGACACTGACCAAGGCTTTCTTGTTATCATTGATCAGTGGTCTTGCTATCTAGAAGTGGACTTCATTCCCTCCACATGGGCAAGTGACGTCATTACTGCTCTGGAGGAGGTGTTCACCACACATGGTCTACCAGAGGAGTCCCCCCTTTACACAGGAGGGACTTCAAGGAGTTTATATATATGTAGGGTTCAATGAACCTCAAGCACAGGTGTATAACGCTGTGTGGCCGAGGACAAATGAGGTGGCAGAATGTTTTATGCATACACTCAATATGAAGTTCAGAATCATGTAGGGACAAGGAAATTGTAAGTGCAGGATTTTATATCAGTTGCTACGGGAGTATTGCACGACTCATTACATGTCCACAGGAGTGTCTCCAGAGAAGGCCCTAATAGGGAGATATGAGTGGCACTCCGGCTCACCCTACATGATGAGGTCAAAACATTGAGAATGAGGTGCTTAGTGACCAACAAGAGACTCACAATACCAAGGAAAGCTGGTGCAGATACATTTTTGGGAAGGCGTTCAGAAGGGGGGGTAGCGTTCTGGTCAAGAACCGGAGGCTGGGTGGCAAGCTAAGTTTACCGTTTGAGCCTCATCTTTAGAAAGTCACAGATGGGAAGGGATTGATGGTGACGGACCAACGATCATCTCAGAGAATCTCAAACAGTCACCAGGAATTCATGTTTCTTTTAGAGTCAAACCAATAGTGAACCACTGCAAGATACCTCTATCCGCCAAAGTTAAGAGCTGCCTGCTGTTAGCGCCAAAGTGGAGGATCATTGAGAGCAGGCGTCTTTGAGAGTATCCTTGTGTGGGGATGCAGAGTGCAGAAGGTGGAACAGGATTGGGGCTTGCCAGGGACAGTATCTGCTATCTATGGCCACCTCATTGCTACCCCTGGCAGCGCCTCTGCTACCTATGGTCCAATACGTCCAATTCACTATACACACATGGTTCTAGCAGGCATAGAACCAAAACAGTATGCTCTAAAATCTGTTTTTTTTTAAAAGCACATCAATTGTGTCAAATGCTAAATCCTGTAGTGTGGTTCTTTGCTGTTTTTGTGATGTTCAGTGAAACTTATTACCTCAAATATCTTGGCTATGAAGCAGGCTAAGGGCCTAATTCACAGAGCGTTTTCCAATGAAATTTCGCCTTATAAATCACTTCCATGAATCAGGCCCTACATCTCTAGGACTGTGAATATTTTTCCCACAGCATTATTTTAGTTTTTAACATGATGATAGGTCTATTTTTATTTTCATAGTTGAATACACCAATTAAAGCACATGACTATCGAACTATTCTGTGGGACATCGGAAAAGGTTTTCAACAGCATGACCCAAGGAATCTCTAGTTGCACGAACCCTAATTTTATGATTTGCAGTAAGGCACTTGTAGTGCGGTATTTATAATATTGAAAGAAAATACATGTGCCAAGTAAAAACAAGGACAGGATATTCCATTCCCACCTGATATCGGACAACTTGAGATGGCTGGGATTTACTCATACAGAATATTGATTTAGTACGGGTAAATGTCAAAAGGGAGATTTCTTTTAAAAAGGGTACACTAACAAATAGTAAATAACAATTCTTAAACTTAATGAACTAGATTAGATATAAAACAGTGATTTATAGAAGAGTTAATCTTCCCACACCAGCAGATGAGATAGTTCAGAAAGTTTAGCACTCAGCTATGCAACCTGCAATTGCATGATCAATATCATTAAAAATAGGCTAATAAGGACACCCAGAGCAATTAGAAGTTGCAGTACCCTGTCTTGCAGAGCTACACAAAAGGTTTCACTATCTCTAGTGTTGAGAGACAGACGAAAACGTCATCTGTAGCTTCTGCCCCTCCCCCAGGCCAATACCACAGAGGTGAGAAACGTTACTTACAGAGGCAACCGTACCGTCCTTATCCCAGGCAGATACAGCAGCACATAGAGACAATTTAGGCTGAAGATGGCAAAAGCAGTCAAACTATTGTTGTAACAATACATGTGCATTCATTAGACACAAAGCAAATGTGCACACAACTAGAAGAAAGTATACACTATGTCAAATATGCATTTATACATGAGGAATATTAACACAGGATCCACAAGACATGAAGAGTACTAACATGCCTAACGTACAAGTTGAATGTAACATAAACAATATGCAAATAGAGCTCACTAACAAAGTAACAAGAGTGTAATTGGGCAGCCATCTTCTTTAAAATGGAAGCCGCAGCATGCTTTTAATTAACCGAAAGGCCTCAAGATTTTGAGAGAACTCAAAATGCTGAATCCACATAATACATTTCCACGCAGAGCTCAGACAGAAGTTGCCAACTGGTGCCAAAGTTGCGAGAAAATAAGGAAGCAGAAGAACAAAGGCACAAGATGGTAATTCCCATGATATGGGCCGGATGCTCCTAGATTAATTAAAAGTTATAAGAACACAACCAGCCTTTGTAGGCCAGGTCCAGTAACACGGCAAGCAAAAAGACACCATGAAGAATAACTCAATAGTGTCCCCGCTGGCAACTTAAAAACACAGCACATGTATTAATAATAGCTGAACTACCAATAAATAGGAGATACTTCCATTTCATAAACACCCCCATCACATGTGACCCATAATTGAAGAGCACTGTCTATTCATTAAAAACAAACACAGACAGGACACCTGCCATACTCCCTACATGTACACACAGACATGAGGTGCCACACAAGGTCAAATACAATGAGATTGCCTGGTCTCATGACCTAGGAATGAGGGGTGGTAATGTATTTAATTAAACAATGAACAGTTCACGTGCCTCTCTCCCCCACAATCTGCCTGACTCATGTCTTGACAACCTGTCGATTGTCCAAGGTTGGTTAGCAAGGAGCCAACCTATCAAAACCCCCAGTGTTATGCCGCTATGAAGTAAGCTGCCAACCAATTACCTGTTGTAGAGATGACATAGTTTAAACTTTATCAATATAGGGGTGATCTCAGGAGGAGCCATCAGACAAGTATAACCCAATTAAATATTTACACCCTATAGAGTGTATATGTAGCCACCACCACTAAGCAATCCCTATTCCCCGTAGGTTTTTGTAAACTGATAACATGTAATGATGTAATTTATCACAAAGTTGTACTGCTTATATCGCTTTTTGCAATGGATGCGCCAAGAGTGGCACGATTTTAATGCTTGTATTCTGTTCCTGCTTTATTTAGATGGTAATAAAGCTGGGTTTGCCTTGCACTTTGTCTACTCTGTTTTTTATTCCGATTTGGATTGACTCCAGGACATCTGAGTAATTTGGGACTTTCCTGGGACATCTTAACAGTAGTAATATAGAAGGTCTCTGACATATGCAACATTGTGGCATTATTGTTGACTGACAAACCCTACACACTGTGGCCTCATCATGAGTTTGGCGGTAACCCTTAAATGCAGAGGTAATGGTATTACCGCTGCATTTAAGGGTCTGCCAAATCATGAGTTTGGCATATTTACAGCCAGCTCTGAGTTGGGGCCAAATCTGCCGCAATTCCGCTGATTTTCGGTGCTATTACCGCCAGCGCTAATACCGCCGGCGCTAATAGCGCCACACATTCCTATTGGTCCCAATGGGGAATGACAAATTCCTGAATGGGCCCAATGGGTAATGGGGACTAACCGTTCTGCCAAAGCCGTGATCCGGTGCTAATAGCACCAGGGGTTTGGCAGTAGGGCTAATAGCCCCGGCGTTAGCACCCAACTCACGATGAGGCCCATCTCGACCTCCACTATGTCTTGACAATGAGGCATGGTCTGAAGTAGAATGGGGGGTCAAGGTTCAGGTCAGGCTGTAACTGCAAAGGAATCACACATGGCATATGATGGCAGTTATGATGGCAGTGCCTGGGCATGAGATGACTCATGTGATGACTAACTGGCACCTATACATATGAGTGGGGGCCTGCACCAAAATTCTGAGTGCCCTAGACCATCAGATATTAATGGAAAAGTAAAGCCCTGTGAACATTCTAGCATATTGCAGAAAACCATGCACATGAACTGCAGCATTAACCCTGGTATGCCGCTGAACTGGAGGCTCTGTCCAGCCCTTTAAGATGAGTAGCGGTGCCCTGGAGCTAGATGGGGATGCAGATTTTATTCCTACATCAATAATCAAGACGAACAAATAGTTTGCCAAAAGTTTGTCTGTTTTAATATCAAGTATATAAAATAGGGAGTTCAACGAACATCAGCAATCGCTCGATACTCTGACTCTAACTACTTCATACAAAAGCTGGGTTCTTATACCCATAACTGGTCATCATCAACTTTTTGACCTGCGTCATTACCAACGTCATCCTACGTTGCAAACTCCAAAAACCTATCGGGAGGTGGGATTGGTTCTAAGTGAATAACTAAGCATAGGTTCTATATCTGTATGGAGTAACAGAAAGAGATAATTGGATAGTTAACATCAGGTGCAGCGACTAAGCACTCCCTTCAAAATGGGCACTATGAACGTCACTAAATGTACAACGTCCCATTGGCTACACAAACTATAGGACACTCAACTACGTGGGTTGGCTTCTAACCCCTGTCAGTACTTTTCCACCTACATTAGCAGCATGCAGACTGAACAACCAGGTGCGGGTGAGCTCGTCTTTGCACCAGCTTCCCAGCAATTAAAATATCATCCATCATCAACTCAATGGTTCAGTGTCAATTAGTGCTTTGAAGTTGGCCTCGAGTTTGTACTGTTCTCTGATAATTTTTAAGGAGTATGGGCACCAGCCGGCTTCCGTGCGTAGGTGTGATCATCTCGCTCGTCCATCTTTCTTCTATCACATGACTGGACACCATGAAATTGAGCCTTTTTGTGTAATTGATTTTATTCTCAACAAGTCCTGTGACGTCTTTTGTTTCTGCTTGACCTCTCTGAACAGGAGCGTCTGTTCTTTCACGTTAATTGTATCGAATGTCAGACAATTCCAGTTTGATAAGACATTGGCTTTCTTGGCTCAGTAAACTCCTTAGCTGAACTTTTATTCCGTTTAATTCAATTGCTTTTCTCAACTGCAACACTGAAATTAGGCCTTCTGTTTTGTTCCGTACTGCTTATATACATAGCAGAAACATTCATCATTTACTTGTCCATATGTATCTATAGAGGTATATATGTATATGTTGGCGCTTGCCGCAATCTAATCTATTTAAAAGCATGTGGCTAGCTTCATGATTGCTTTGCTGCTTGCAATTCATTGCAACTAACTAATGTTTAAACTAACTAAGTATCTTCATCAGATCTGTGGCATAAGTCTTGCCATCTTGATCCCAAAATGTCACTTATCCTTGCCACCTCTTTGTACATTATAAATCGTCTGCCTCTCTGGTATGGTTATCTTTCTACATGGGTGTCGATTGAACTTTGTATGACGTCATCATTCATCCTTGTCATTTAGTTTCTTTGCTTCTTCAGGAATCTCGTTCAAATGGCTATCATAATGTCTTGGATGCAAGTATGTTTTCTTCAATGGGTTCTTTACCTCCCATATTCTCTTAGGTATAGGTATTCGTATGGGTCCTGCACAGAGTCCATGCTCTTCTCTTTGCTGGTTTACTTGTTCAGGATACGTCACATTCTTCAGTTCATATGTTTCAGGTACTGTAGGCGGGGCAGTTGGAGTGGGGGTACTTGGCTCCTCCTCTACACTCCGCCCTCTGGGTGATTTATCGACCACTCTCACATCCTCTTCTATATGTAGACATCCTTGTTTGAAGAAATGCTTCTTAGAGATCCATATTTTTATGACTCCTTTCAAGCATACAGCTGTTTTCACATGCACATCCTTGTTCCATGTCATGAGCATGCGCTTTCCATTTGGACTGCAATAGATCCATCTTCCCACATATTTCTTATGGTCTTTTGGATACAGGAACTTTGTTCCCTCAGGTGCATGGACATGGCCTTCACGAAGTCTCTGATTTCTTCATCAGTCAGATCTTTAGGCTTCCGTCCTGGTTCAACATCAATTGTGATCTTCATCCCTATGGCTTTCTTTGCTGTTTTCTTGCAGTGTGAGATTATTATCTTGATGATACAGAATCCAAGAATCACTAATAATAACAAAGCTCCAAGAAATTTGAACATATATGCCATCCATTGTGGAACCCACGAGAAGAGTGATCCAAACCAGCTGTCATTAGCAACGTCTTAAACTTCTATCATCTGGCCATGGAGCTTCATCAGCATGTCTATGGCCTCTGTCAAGGTTCCATTCTCGTCATCATGAGAAGGTATAAATGTGCAATATGATTCTCCGATTTTGGCACAAACACCTCTGTCCATAGCTGTGATCATGTCCAGGACGTATCTGTTCTGGAGGGTCATCAATCTTACAGCTCTCAATTCTTGTCTGTTGGCATTGAATCCCTTTATAGTGTAGAAAGGTTATCACATCCGTGTGTCTTCCAATGAGATGACGGTATTCTTCAATTAGACGAAAGAACACCACACTGACCAGTCTATGTGCTGCGTCGTTTGATAAGGGCATTTGTGCTATCTTCACTGTACTCAGGCAACTTAAAAAATTCTTCAGTAATGATTATGAGCAAACTTCTTATGAGCTTTTCATTGTCAGGATTTTGAATAAAAGCTGGATTGTGACAAGTTCTCCCCACCAAAGTAGGATAAGAGCGCACCACCAATTCGAAATACGTAAGTATGTGCCTAGAAAGGTCATCACTGAGTAAGACCATGAGTAGAATGAAACAAGAACTCTGTGTAAAAGGAATTGGGTATTGTCCCCTCTCCAATTGCTGTGTCCACAATCAGAATCTGGCATATCCTTATTCTTATCAAGGCTTAAACATGCCTCAGTCTAAAGTCAATAAACCTTTCTCACTTTTCTTGTTATCAAAGCTTAAAGCATGCCTCAGTCCAAAGTCAATAAGCTACTGTGGCTTTAAGAATGCAGATCTTCCCTTAACCCTGCAACTAAAATGCACAGAGTGTTCGAATGTGTCCTTTTACCCTTTTATTTATAGCTCAAAAGGAAGTGTCCAAAATCAAGCCCCAGTCCACTGAAGGGTTCTTCACGCTTTCCACTTGTTAGGTTATGCGTCCTTCTTCTTCGTCATAGATATCATTTGCACGTGCTGTGGTTCTTCCCCCATGATTGTAGCTTCTTTGCGGTGGGGTGTAGGCAGAGCGGTTTCTCCAGCGTAGATTTTGATATCCCCAGGAAGATCCCAGCGCACCTACCCTGCAATTTGACAGCAGATGGCGTTATGTCCTCAATGAAAATGACGGTTGAACCTGGGCTCGTCCCACTTTTTCCTTGTGTGGTTACGAACTAAGACCGCATCTCTCGGGTATAATTTGGGAAGTTGAAATTCAGTAGGTTGGGTTGCTGAAGCATCTCCTTCTGTGTTCTGTATTGCCTTACAACCTTGTCTCTGCAACTGTCCTGAAATTACTAAAAAACTTGATGTCAAACAGATCAAATAGTTTTGCAATTCAAGTCCTAAAACTTCTGATGTTGGCTGAGCATCACTTCTAACTCGGGATGGAGGCATTAAAGGTGTTCTCATGCACCTTCCTGTCATGATTTTGTGCGGCGTAATATGGTGGTCAGAACAGGGTTGGTTCCTTAGTACATATAATGCCAGTGGTAGGCAATGCCATCACCCTTATTTCAGAGTAAGCTTCAACTTGGCTATTCTTTCTTTTAACAGGCTATTGAGCTTTTCACAGATCCCATTGCCTTGCGGATGGTAAGCCAAAGAAAACGTGTTTTTTATAGCAAGCAACTAGCTAATCTGCTCGATAACTGTATTAACAAAATGAGGTCCATTTTCCGATCTCATTACTTCACACACTCTCCATCTAGGAAACACTTCCCGCACTAAGAACTTAGCTGCACAGTTAGAGTCTGGGTGTGTGCATGGACCTGCCTCTATCCATCTAGAAAAGGGACACACTACAACAAGCAAATATCGGTATCCATTGCAAACTTGTATCATGTCGACATAGTCGATATGCAAGTGCTGAAAAGGGCCATTGGGTCTTGGGATGACTCCCTTCACTATGTGCAGTGTATGCCCAGTCGCAAATTGTTGCCAAACAATACAATTTACCATAAAAAAATTCATCATGCTCCATTAGGTTCGGTACGAACCAAACCTCAGCAATAGTTACAGCAAGATTCTCCCTAGTTGAATGCACTGGGTAGTGTAACTGTTCTAGCGCTACCCTAATAAGGCTATAGGCACCACTGGTTTACCAGTGCTGCCTTGTCACCACAATGCTTCAGAGGGTTTTAAAGAACACCCTCTTCACTTCAATCAATTATTTTCCTCTTGGGGTGCCTCCGCTTGGAGCTCCACTATCTGTGTTTTTGGCATATGATTATATCCCTCACTCACAATCATCATCACATTCATCCTTTCATTTACATCAATGGTTTCAATATTCATCATCCCTGTATCTGTATTTGCTATGCGCTTGGCTTCAGCGTCTGCTGCTTGATTACCGTGTGAGATAAAATCTGTCCCTTTTGTGTGAGCTGTGCATTTAACGACTGCTATGCCCACTGGGAGTTGTAGTGGCTTTATAAGCCTGTCCAATAAGGCTGCGTGCTGCACTTGTGTGCCGTCCGCTCAGAGGTAGCCCCTCCTTTTCCAGCGCGCTAGTCCTGAGTGCACTGTCGACATCACATAGGCAGAGTTGCTGTACAATGTCACTTCCTGGTCTGCGTGATTCTCAATCGCAAATATCAACACCAATAATTCTGAAGCTTGCGCTGAATAATGAGATTGCAATCAAGTACTCACGAGCACTTGAAATTCTCCATTTGCCAGATGTTTCACTACCGCAGCACCTGTATATCTTTGCCCATCATTTTGAACGATTCTTGCAGACCCGCCAATGAAAACAATCTCTCGCCCTGCGAGTGCATTCTCCTTTACTCTAGGGAGCTCATCACAAAACTCTTTGTAGTTTGCGCAATCGTGTATAGGTTCTCCTTCTGTGATTGGCTCAGCTATAAACATAGCTGGGTTCACTATTTTACATTGAACTATTTCAATCGCTGGATTTGATATGACTACCTCATAGGCAGAAGCCCTTTGAGAAGTCAACGTGCCTTTTGATTCTTTCAAAATGGCAAATAGTGCGCGTTCAACAAATAACTTCATAGAACATCCCATCACTATGCTTGTGGCTTTTTCTATGGCGAACGTGGAGGCTGCCAAACTGTGTTCACATGAAAAGGGACCTCTCTTCAATGGGTCCAGAATTCCACTGTAATATGCAAGGGGCTTGTACCCCAATGTGGTTCTCTGTTTGAGTACTGCTGTCATAAAAGTACCATCTGTATGCGAGAATAAAAATAATTCCTCTGCATAATTGGGGATCTCTAGAACTGGGGCTGTCCAAATTGCTTTTTTTCAATTCCTCAAACCCTTCTTCCATTGCCTCAGTCCACACAATTTTTTCTTGCGTTGCCTGTGCTTTCTTTAAGGCCGTGTATACGAGCTGTAGTCAAAGACCCATGCCCTGACTTAATTGCATAATCCTAGAAAGCTCTGCATCTGTTTTATTGTGTGTGGTTTAGCTGTTTTCAGAATAGCCTCAGCTATTTCAGGGGTGACCTTCTTTCCTTCATGTGAAATCAATTGGCCTATGTAAAAGACTTTTTGTTAACAATATTGTAACTTTTCCATGTCAACCTTATATCCTTTGTCAGCAAGTATAATCATCAGCTGAACAGAATCGCGTCTGCACTCTTCCTCTGTGGTGCTGTAAACTAAAATGTCATCTACGTATTGCAGCACAACGCTTTCTAAAGCAATATTGCTCAAGTCCATCTGGAGGACTCTGTTGAAAATTGATGGGGACTCACAGTACCCCTGGGGCAGCCTTGTGCTTTTTAATCGTACTTGTCTAAAGGTAAGGGGATTGAGAAGGGGATTGAGAAAAACGCATTTTTCAAGTCAAGCACCGTGAAATATTGTGCATCAACAGACATATTACATACAATTGTAGATGGGTTTGGGACTAGAGGGAACTCGGCCTCTACAATTTGGTTTATTGGGCGAAGGTCTTGTATTAAATGCCACAACCCCACCCCTTAGATTTTTTGATAGGATAAACTGACGTATTACATGGTGACTCAGACGTCACTAAAATACCTTGCTCCATCATGGCAGAACACGACTTGAAAATGACTTCATCTGCCTCTCGAGACATGGGATATTGCCGTGCTAGAGGTAAAATTGCTCCTGGTTTCAATTTAATCTTTACTTCCCCAACCCCTTTCAGTAGGCCTACGTCGTAGGGGCCAGTGGTCCATAATGAAACTGGCACTTTCGCCATATCTTCATCAAAATATTCAGGATGTTTCTTTGCTAGCATCATTCTGTGCGGAACTTCTCTCTTGATCGCCTTTAAGTAATGCACATTTCAAATATTACAAATTCATCAGATAGGTCATCTCCAAACAATTCCTCATCAGTGTGCATCAGTCACTCTGCAGCCTTCCGAAAATGGCAATTATTGTGCTCCATCGTCTACACTTATCATCAGTTCCATCAAGCAAAGCCATATCTCCTCGGGCTATAGCTGCTTCTATGTCTAAGGGAAAAATTCACCCCTCCTCTTTGTCCATGGGTATCTGAGGCCAGAATAGAAACTCATCTGGTATTCTCATTGCTCTGCCTACTAGACCTGGATAACAGAATACGTATTCCATAATGGAACACCTCGGGTTCGAGCGGTATCGCCCTAGGCGCTATTTGCCCTGCAAATGCCATGATCATTTCGCACACGTTTAAATAATGCATTCCCGGTTTTGAGCATATTATGCTTTTGTCTTTTTACGAAATGATCATATTCATTTTTGTCATCAAATCTCATCTTAATATGTTGACAGGTGTTTGCCTCGAATAAAGCAGTGGCACCTTCATATCATATTCTCCTATGGAGACTGGTAATTCTTCTGTAAAAGGTACTTGACTCGTCGCTCCTGTAAAGCCCTGTGTATTCATTGCATTGCCGGACATTGAAAATTTGCCCTCAAGTATGGACGAGTGTGTTGTACCCGTGTCCACTAAGAAGGAAAAAGCTTTGCCACCTATTTTTACGTCTATCCTCGGTTCCTCATGAGGATTCAACGTTACAGTCACAGTGAGCTGTCCTATTTCGGGTACAGTCTCACTCCATGGATTGTGAATGGATTTCCTCCATCAACAGTGACACCTCCTATTCTCGGCGTCATAGGCGGTTCTATGTTTGTGTTCTGCTGAAGTTGCATAGGAGATTGCTTTGATTGTCCTTGCGGTTGATTACCTGTCACTTGCTGTGATTGCAATCCTTGATGCACTCTCAGTGCTTGCTGCTGCACTGTTTGACCTTGCACAAATCCATTTCCGCTCTGCTGCAAATATGCAGGTGGATTTGGCATTCCCTGTCTAAGAAACGGATCATTCTGCACCATCCCTTGGCTCCAACACATTCGAGCCATGTGCCCTGTCATTCCACATGTCCAACATATGGGCGGTGGTCTCCCCTTCTGCCCATATTGCATATTTTGATTACCGTTTTGCATATTCTGAAAACCTCCCTGATTATTCTCCCAATTCCCTTGATAACCTTGCCAACCTCTTCCTCGATATCATCTTCCTCGTGGAGCATATCCATTATTTGTTTGATCAAACTGTCTTTGGTTGTTTACCTGTGGCATGTTCACTGCCTGCTGCAAATTTAATCCGCCTACGCTAGTTAACATCACCCCTTCAATGGCGTACTTGGACAGTTTTTTCTGAACCAATTTTGCTTCCTCACCTTTTTGCGTATCGTCCTTTTTGCGATTCGTTTCCCGCAGGAGTCTGTAGTAATATGCAATGGTTAACTGGATGTCCAACCGCGGTTTGGCTTCAATCCCCACTAATCTCTTGAGCTGCTCCTGTACCTTTGGCATAATATATGGTAAAATACAGGTATAGACTTCCCCCAAGTCCCGTGAGTTTCAAGCGTCCAAGCGTCTTGAAAATTCTGAATGTAAAACAACGGATCCTCTCCATCTTTCATCTTTCTTTTCATTATTGCTCCCATATAGCACTCAAAGCGCTTTCCAAATTGCTGCTCTACAATTGTTAAATGGTGCTCCATCGTGCGCTGTATTGACTGTAGTCACACCAGGGTAACCTGCTGTGTCCATATGTCATCATCTCTCTCACCAGCGCTAGAAGGTAAACTCGGGAGTTTACATTTTAAATTATCCCTGTCCATCCAGGGACACGGTATATACTGTGGCTTGGCCCCTACCTTTTCTAACAAGAGGAACTGTGATGCTCCAAACTCATTCTCATCTCTCATCATTTGTCTATCTACCCCCGGGGTAATATTCCCACATCGCCGTCTACCTGGCAATGATCTTAACCTACTTACATAAGGGGGGGACTGTGTCAGTGGCTCTGATGCCTTAGACATAGGTAATTTATTTTTAAATCTGACCATTTTACTCCTTTATCCAAAGGCGAATATCCCTCTGGATCACGTATATCACTTCTCTCTTCCCTCAGGAAGGTTTCCCTCTCTTTGTCTGATACTTCTTCTGCCCAACTCGTGCGACTTCTCTCATCGTCATCTCTATTTAATGTTAGTCTGTCTAAAGACAGCTCCTTATGTCTCGCACTACAGGAGGCTTCCGCCGTGTCATACAACTGAGTGCTTTCGAGGCGATCATTTTTCACTTCCCTTGTGATTTCTTCTGGGCTTGCATTTCGTGGTAAACTTTATCAATCGTTTCCCCAATACTCTGTGAGTCATTTTCGTCTTCTAGATTTACTCTAGACGTGCCTGGTACCAACTCAGATTCGGGAAATAATTCTTTTATGTCTTCCCATGCTACCTGTGGATTGGGATTTCTTACTTCCCTTTCCAAATACTCAAGATCGTGTGCTCTCTGTCTTCTTTTACATTCCATGTCATCATCGACTTCTCTGCTCTTTCTCGCTTCTTCTCTTACTCTATCTTCCTCTTTCTTTTTCATATCCCATCGTTCATATGTCCTTCATATTTCCTCCCCCTTCGTCTCTGTATTCTTTTCTCTTATCCTTCCTGTTTATCATCTTCTATTCTTTTTCTGTTGTCACGTTTTCTTTGCTCTTCTGCTCTCTCCTGTTTTTTAGCGTGCTCATCTTGACATAACTGTTCTCGTCTTTGTCTATCTTTTCTTTTCGCTCCTTCATTTTTTTATCATTCCTCCCTTTCTTTGTCTTTTCTATCTTGTTCGTCTTGATATCCCCTTTGTCTTATATCCTCGATGCCTTTACCATCAATTTTAAGTAAAATCTGACCTCCCATCCATTTGTTCTGTAAGAGCGCCATCTCATCAGGTTTATCCTTGTCTCCTTTCCATCTCTTTATTTCTCTCCTTATATGTAGAGATGTACTTGCTCGATCATTTCTCTCCTTATCGCATCTCTCCTTGTCCCTCAGGACTTTGGAGGTTATATCTTTCTCTGTATCTTTCTCTGAGACCTTGTCACTACTTTGCGTAGGAGGCTCATATGATGGATTACTATATCCCGCTGCTGCTTTAAGTTCCCTTAATGGGTATAATCCTTCGTCCTTTTTAGTTTCGTCTTTTATTTCAGATGGGGCAGGCGGAGCAGAAGGCTCTTCATCCCCCACTTTGCATATATTGAGTATCCAATCTAAAGGAGGCTCCTCCTCCTTTTCGTGTTCATACATTTTTCAAAGTTCTAAACTCGCTAGGCACTTTTCTAACTGTTTTCCTGTGTACGAAGCATGCAAATATGTCATCATATGCTGCTGAACTGCTCTCGATAATGATCCGCCTTGTGGCCATGGCATAAACATTTTGTCTGCGGTCCCCTTTTACCCACTCTGCACTTTACTGTTTAAGCTTAAGCTCATATTTCGGTAGCTGTTTGCAGCGATGCACTAATGGAGTAGCCTCTTCCATTTCTAACCTTCGCTTTTCTCTTTGCTACCACTCACTTATGTTTTAGTTACAGTTTCCAATTTACATCTCAATCAAAATACACTTATGAACGAGCACCAATTGTCGCAAGCTCCAATCCCGTTGCAACACAATTTTGTACTTCAATCTTGCTAAACAACAACCATCAAAGTTCAATCATAAAACAATCAATTTTAGCGTTTCAACTTCACGCTTCTCCTTTACATAACATTTTCTTCTTTGAACTCTGACGTCATCAAATCCCTTTCAATCACATAAAACAAACAGACAAACTTGACCGACCACATATACTACTCATGATCTTTTCTTAAATACCCTCTAAATCTGCCCCGATGTGGAACTTAAGCTAATTCCTTTAAGACTGGCTTTAACCGGTCTCGTCTTCTATATATTCCGCTAAAGGGCTCTGAATTAAAGCTTCTGCTAGCACTGTTCAAATTCAAGGAACAGGGCGTAGCCTCATAGCGTAGCCACATTCATGACTATTCATCCTCATATATTGCTCGGCCACACTCAAGTCAATATCTTATTTGCCATATACATATATATATATTACACTCTTTCTCTAACATTATATTTTATCCCACCTCCCTCTGTTACTCTCCGCTATTCACTATGCATGCATCCCTTTTCCACACTCTTTGGTCTATTCACTCACTGTTCGCATTTTTTTCATCTTCGGACCCGGGGATCACTGCCTTTGTTACCGCCTTTTCGAGATGCTTTCCAATCCGCTTTGCGTAGATGCATACATGCCAACATTCTGTGACCAAAAATCTGTAGGAATCTTAAAGTTTCAAAAATAGTCAGGCGAGGAGGTAATGATAGGAATAGGGCGCGTCAGCAGCCCATTGTCATTGAATGAGGCAGCCGCCGTGGGTGCATTCAATGACAATGAGGCGTCTGCCACGCCTTCTGCCACCACGCCAGCTCGGGGGAGCCCTTGAAAGACTCCCCCGAGTTGGCGTGGTTGGGGGCTAATGGTGCCTTTTGTGAAAGGCACCTGCGGCGGAGGGGCGCCCTTAGCCCACTGCTGTGTGCGCCTTTTAGATCAAAAGCCTGCATGCTGTGCCTTCTCCTGCTACGCCAGCTCAGGGAACCCCTTGAAAGACTCCCCCGAGCTGGCGTGGTGGGGGTCTAATGGCGCCTTTAGTCAAAGGCACCCGCGGCGGAGGGGCGCATTTAGCCCACCGCCGTGGGTGCCTTTGACATCAAAAGCCTGCATGCTGCGCCTTCTCCCACTACGCCAGCTTGGGGAATCCCTTGAAAGACTCCCCCGAGCTGGTGTGGTGGGGGGCTAATGGCGCCTTTTGTCAAAGGCACCCGCGGCAGAGGGGCGCATTTAGCCCACCGCCGTGCGTGCCTTTGACATCAAAAGCCTGCATGCCGCGCCTTCTCCTGCTACGCCAGCTCGGGGAACCCTTGAAAGACTCCTCCGAGCTGGCGTGGGCAAAAAAAAAAAAATCGGTATTTGGTGCCAATAAATCGGTAGGCGGTAGGACTGCTTAAAAAGCGGTATCCTACTGCTTAAATTTGTAGGGTTGGCAAGTATGTAGATGTGGGAGGGGTTACCTTAAAATAGGGGTCCCGTCAAACCTTCCCTTGCAAGGAGTTACCTATTCTAACCACTTCTACAGTGAGCTTAATGTCCTGTCAGCCGAATGGCAAAGGTCGTGAGATATTTCCGAGACTCAAAAGTTACTTATGTCGATGGCCAATGGTTTATCTTATCTAACCATCTTATCTCTGCTACCAAGTGAACTGGAGGCTCTGTCCAGCCCTTTAAGATGAGTAGCAGTACCCTGGAGATAGATAGGAATGCAGATTTTATTCATACATCAACAATCAAGACGACACAAATAGTATCAAGTATATGAAACAGGGAGTACAACAAACATCAGCAATCGCTCGATACTCTGACTCTAACTACTTCAACCAAAAGCTGGGTTCTTATACCCATAACTGGTCATCATCGAGGATTTGACCTCTGTCATTACCAACGTCATCCTACGTGGCAAACTCCAAAAACTTATCGGGAGGTGGGATTGGTTCTAAGTGAATAACTAAGCATAGGTTCTATATCTGTATGGAGTAACAGAAAGAGATAATTGGATAGTTAACATCAAGTGCAGCGACTAAGCACTCCCTTCAAAATTACCACTATGAACGTCACTAAATGTACGATGTCCCATTGGCTACACATACTATAGGACCCCCAACTACGTGACCCCCTACAATTGGTTGGCTTCTAACCCCCGTCAGTACTTTTCTACCTACGTTAGCAGGACGCAGACTGAACAACCAGGTGCGGGTGAACTCGTCTCTGCACCAGCTTCCCACCAATTAAAATATCATCCATCATCACCTCAATGGTCCAGTGTCAATTAGTGCTTTGAAGTTGGCCTTGAATTTGTACTGTTCTCTGAGAATTTTTAAGTATGGGCACCAGCCGGCTGCCATGCGTAGGTGTGATCATCTCACTCATCCAACTTTATTCTATCACATGACTGGACACCATGAAATTGAGCCCTTTCTTATAATTGATTTTATTCACAATAGTCCTCTGACATCTTTTGTTTCTGCTTGACCTCTCTGAACAGGAGCTTGTGTTCTTTCACGTTAATTGTATACAATGTCAGCCAATTCCAGTTTGATAAGACCTTGGCTTTCTTGGCTCAGTAAACTCCTTAGCTGAACTTATATTCTGTTTAATTCAATTGCTTTTCTCAACTGCGACACTGATATTAGGCCTTCTGTTTTGTTCAGTACTGCTTATATACGTAGCGGTAACATTCATCCTTTACTTGTCCATATGTATCTATAGAGGTATATATGTATAATTTGGTGCTTGCCGCTATCTAATTGATTTAAAAGCATGTGGCTAGCTTCATGATTGCTTTGCTGCTTGCGTTTCATTGCATCTGTACATGGTCTGTGGCATAAATCTTGTCATCTTGATCTCAAGATGCCACTTATCCTTGGCACCTCTTTGTACTGTATAAATCGTCTGCCTCTCTGGTCTGGTTATGTTTCTATGTGGGTGTCGATTCAGCTTCGTATGACGTCACCATTCATCCTTGTCATTTAGTTTCTTTGCTTCTTCAGGAATCTCCTCCAAATGGCCATCATATTGTCTTGGATGCAAGTATGGTTTCCTCAATGTGTCCTTTACCTCCCATATTCTCTTAGGTATATGTATTCTTATGGGTACTGCACAGAGTCCACGCTCTTCTCTTTGCTGGTTTACTTGTTCAGTATACGTCACGTACTTTGGTTCATACGTTTCAGGTACTGTATGCGGGGCAGTTGGAGAGGGGGTACTTGGCTCCTCCTCTACACCGCCATGGACATTATTCAGCGAGCTGGCACAGAGACAGAAATGCCCCCTGCTGGGAAGATTGGTTGTGCGCTGTGGATCTGCAAGCCCATATCTTCATGTGCCCATACATACAGCGCACACAAAGACCCTGAGACTCTCTCTTTCAGGTCACCAATTTCATTTCAGGTCACCAATTTCAGTACTGGGTGCTCCCCTTTGGTTTGAATGTGGTACCAAGAGTTTTTAAAAAATCAGTGTCTCCAGTTGTAGCCCACCTGCGTTCACAAGGGGTGCATATTAAATCTTATCTAGATGACAGGCTTGTCAGGGCGGAGAATTTCCAGCTTGTGCAATCATCCCTTGAACTTCTACTGGATCTATTATACAGCCTTGGTTTGTGAGTCAATCAGAACAAATATTGCCTGAGCCCAACCCAGAACATCGGGGTCATAGGATTCCAGTGGGTTTCAAGTTCAGGAAACGTTTTTCCCACATCATAAATGATTTTGGACATCAAGCTGTCCACTGCACATTTCCTGAGTCAGCAGGAAACCTCAACCTGAGGGTTCCAACACCTTCTGGGTCTAATGGCAATCTCCATCATAGCTGTTTCCTTTGCACGTCTTGGAATGAAGTGCATACAACTACACCTTACAGCCTCTTGTGATCAGGAGGTAGACAAACGGTCAGCGAGAATTGTGATTCCCCTACAGCTGAGACCAGACTTGCTCTGGTGGAACGACAAAAACACGAAAACATCCTATAAGTGGGGGTCCTTTTTCAGGAGTCTCCTCTAACGCATGTGATAACGTTGGACTCGTCTCTCAAGGGATGGGGTATGACACAAGGACAGTTACAAACACATGCTCTGTGGTCGACAAAGGAGAAGGAATTCCACATACACTTCCTAGAACTTCTGGCCGAGCATCTGGCCATCGTTAAAAGCACTGACATCTTTTCTGGCATTCATTCGGAATGCTGCATTCCTTATAGGAACAGGCAGCATGACGGCCATGTTTTATGTCAACATGCAGGAGTGGACCAGGTATCCCTCTCTCTGCAAGTTGGCAATCCAGATCTGGGAATGGGCGATTCAACACCATCTACGCTAGCAGATTCAACACCACATACACTAGCAGTAAAGTTCAGCTGACTATCACACTCCAATCATGAGTGGGAGCTCAAGAAATAGGTGGTGCAGGAGAATTTCCAGACATGGGAGTTTCCACAAGTAGATCTGTTTGTAACGGGGCTGATCCGCAATTGCCAGCTATTTGTTTCCTTGCTAGGTCAGGGGTAGGAGTCCTTGGAAAATGCTCTCCAGATCTCAGGAGACCACGGGACATTTTATGCATTCCCTCCACTGACTCTCATTCCGAGCGTTCTAGCCAAGTTCCGCAGCACAGTTCACTGTAACCTAATCCTTATAGCCCCAGACTGACCCACCCAAATGTAGCATTCAGATCTTCTGAAACGAAGATATCAGGGCCTCTTCGCCACCCCCGGTGTCACAGGATCTTCTGAGCCAATAGAGGGGTCAGGTGTTTCATCCCTCCCCTCAATCATTGACCTTCCGAGCTTGGTTCCCAAAGAAATAGCTCACTGAAACCTATGTTTATTGGAACAGAACATGTTTATAATTCAGGCTGCGAGAAAAGCTTCTACGGAAAGCCAATATAAGAGTAAGTGGATTCGGTTTTGTTACTTGATGCTAAAGCAATGGTTGGATCCAGGATAAGTTTGTTCGACAACATTTTATCTTTCATATCCTATTTGACCTCTACAGGCATCAGGGTTCAGTCTTGCAAGTCATAGATATTTGCAATTGGAGCATTGGCTCCCCAGTCAATCCCATTATGAAAATAAATGTAGAGGGTCTGCTATGGCTACATCCACCAATCAATCAGCCTCATTCATCATAGGACCTTAATGTAGTCCTTGCAGCTTTGGCTCGTAAACCATTCAAGTCAATGGCGACAGCAGACATTAAGCTGTTTACTTGGAAAACAGCTTATTTAATGACAGTCATATCTGCTCAGAGGATTAGCGATATTCAGGCCCTTTGAGCCTCAGAACCTTACACTGCATTTCAGGAGGGAGGACAGGGTCCTTAGGTCTCATCCTTCCTTCTTGCCCAAAGTTGTCTCTTCTTTCCACTTAAATCAAGAAATAGTTCTTCCTACTTTATTTCTCTCTGTGCAAACTGATGTTGAAAAAACATTACACTCTTTAGTTGTGAGATATTCCCATAAATTTTACTTGACTCAGTCTGGAGAATTTGAGGAGTTAGACAATCTATTTGTGATGTTTCGGTAGTCAACAACCTAGGAGCTCAAGCTTCAAAAGCGACTATAGTACACTGAATTGTATTCTGCATTGTAGAAGCATACAAACTCCAAAAGAAAATGGTGCCAAAGTTCCTGCATGCGGTCAGAGATAAAGCTACAGCCATTGCTTTCCAAATGTCCCCAGGGACATTATCATCAAGCACAATACATGGGCTTCTCCGTCAGCTTTTTGCAGACATTATTGTATGGACATGGATACCGGCTCAGACGCAAGATTTCGGACAGGCAATCCTTCAAAATATATATATTTCCCCAATTCCCCACGCCCACTGTCCCCCAATAAACAGGCCTCTAGTTCAGGTGACCCGGCTAGCAGTTCAAAGGACTGACGTGTGTTGCCTGGGGCGGGGTCATTGGGGCTAGCTACGCCCATGCTGCCGCGTCTACCCCACAATACAAACATTGTTTAAAACATTGTTTAAAAGGAAAGAGTTCTTCTATGCTATGCTAAAAGAGCTCCGGTCCCCTCCCAAGGACAGGAACCCATAAGTATGGAGGTAAGGGGAATATGGACTAGGAGTGCAGAAGTCACTATGGTGAGTAACATTTTCTTATTCTCTGAATCAGAACCTTTGAAGCACTTCAAAAAGAAAATCCCACTTCCCAGAGTCAAGTGTTTTTTGGCACCAGTCTTGCTGATACCACATTAAGATATGGTTTATTCTGAATCTTCTGGCCAATAATGTTGACAGGTGTTTGCCAATTAAGTTGGGTGTTATCACAGGGGACAAATCCAGATTATTTTTTTCCCTCCCCGGCTCTCTTTCGTTCTCCCTTCTCTTCTCTGTGTTCCTTTGCCCCTCCATCCCATTTTGTGACGTGTGTGCCTACGTTCTCTGTCCTCCTGTCAAAAGCGTTCCAGTGAAACATTGATTGCAAGGAGAGACTGTTGAACTAATCCCCTTGAGAGTTTTGGATATTGGGATGAGTATGATAGTGTTCGACGCTATACTAAAATACATTTTACACAGTATGACTGTCACAAATGGGCTTAATAATCTCAAGTGTCCAGTAGATGGCTGAAGGGTTTTTATTAATAGCAATTTGAAATTGATGTTCTCTAACTTCTAGAAACTGTAGGTGCACTTGGCTAAGGGGTGTGTCTGTCTGGTTCCTCAACCTACCATGGGCTTGGTGCACCCGAAATGAGGCTTCCTAGATCCTAAGGTTAGTGTGGATTCTATAGCTTGGTAACCCCTACTTTCTAGACTTGCCTCTATGCATTGAGAGGGCATAAGCACCAAGACCTTATGGAAGTCCCTCCGTGCAGGATTTCCTCAGGGAATCCTATTCTAATAGTCCCACAAGAATGGGCTCAGTAATGCTCTCAATAGTACCTGTATATTTTCGGACACTCGTTCTCTCTCTTCCTCACATTCTCTTTCATTCCTTTTCCTGGTCCAATGACTCCCTACTCACTACCCTCTTGTCTTCTCCTACTCCATCTCTTGCCTCTTCCTTCTACCCCCAGCATCTTCTCTCTCTTACCCTACTCCCTCTGGTATTCTCACTTCCTCATCTCTCTAATACTCTTTCTCATCCCTCTTGTCTCTCTTTCTCGCTCTCCTCCCACTTCTCTCCTCTTCTGTCCATCCAGTGTTCTCACATGCTCTCCCTTTTCTATCTCTGCCACTTCCCTCAGCAACTACTTCCCCCTACGCCCAACCTACCCCTCTACAACTGGTTCCCCTCTCCCTCCTCTCACTCACACTCTCTCTGTCTCTCACCCTCTACTTTCCCCTTCGCCCACTATACTCTCACACTACACTATCTCCATCCACTTTCTATTCTCTCACATTACCCCTCCATGCCCTCCTCTAATACCACTCACTCTCACGTACACGCTCGCACCCACAACAACACTCTTTCCACTTGGTACGACTCCATCACACACATAACCCACTTGCACCTTCATCCAACTCCTCAACATAATCTTCAGCACTCAGCTCCACCTTCCATCCTTTGCCTGGTCTCGCGGTCCACCTCCACAACTTCTGACTTCACTCAAAAAACATTCACTTTCTCTTATTTCTCTGGCTCTTTTATACACACGAATCCTTATTCTGTCCTTCCTCCGTCCTACATTGGTTCCATTTTCTAGCTGACACTATGGGCCAATCTATGTCTCATCTAATACACAGTGGTTGGTCTGTAAATTGGAAGTCTTGGCAACCCCCTTTCAGCCTCACCCCTTTCATCATGCAGCATTCAAAGCAGTCTCTGTTTGCCATGACCGATGTTCGCTTGGTGTGATGTTTTCTTGGCGTTGTGGTAAATTATATTGTTTTGGTCGTTTCTAGAGAGCTACTGGCGCTGCAGTTTCAGGATCGGTCTCTATGCCATTGGCTCAGTTCCGCAGTCCTCTGGGTTTCTCTAATGCCGCATTGCATGGCCTGCTCGATCTCTCTTCTGCCTTCAACATGGTCAACCATAACATCCCTGCTCAACCGTCTCCGTGACAACCTGGGCATCACTGATCAGGCTGTGGCCTGGCTGACATCTTTCCTCTCTGATCAACCCTCCCAGGTCCAACTTGGGTCCTTCCTTTCCTCTATCTCCCTCTCTACCTGCGTTGTTCCACAGGGGTCCAACCTTTCACACTGGCTCTTTAACCAATACCTGGCAACTTTTGCCCACCGCATTGCCAGTTTCTGCTCAAATTTCCAGTGCTATGCTAATGACACTCAACTCATTTTCAGGCTTCCCTCGGCCACCTCTTCTCCTTCTCTCATCTCCAACTGCCTATCTGCCATTCACGATTGGTGTGTCGCCAACGATCTCTGCCTGAATACCAGCAAAACTGAAATCCTCCTCATCGGCACACCTTCAACCTCCTTTCCTGTCACTCTTAGGCCGGCCTCCCCTGGCCCTCCTCCGATCCCCACTGGCGAGGCAAAGATCCTTGGGGTAATCTTGGACTCCACGCTTTCCTTCTCTGCACACATTTCTGATGTCTCACTCAAAAAAGTCAAACTTCCTACTGCACCTCCTCAGAGGTATTCTGCCTTTCCTCTCCTTCCCCCAGAAGCTCACTGTCTCTCGAGCCCAGGTTCTCTCAAGGTTGGAATATTGCAATAGCCTATTTCTCCATCTACCTGCCTCTACTCTCTGCCCTTTGCAACCTATCCAGAACAGGACTGTGAGACTTGTCCTTGGCCTCAAGCCGTGGGATCGTATCTTTCCAACCCTGAAATCTCTTCACTTGCTCCCAGTGGCTGCAAGGATTACATTCAGGACCTTTTGTATTGTCCACAAGGCTTTCAGGGGCCTGGGTCCAAAATATCTTCAGCTGTCTCTCCGTAAATACCTTCCCACCCGAGCCCTTCGCTCCTCCACCTCTAACTCCCTCAGGGTCCGTTGTTTTTCTAAGAAACGAGCTGGGGGTAGTTCTCTGTCTTCGGCTGGGGCCTCCCTCTGGAACAGCCTCCCTGCCACTCTGGAACTTGAGGAGAACCACCTCTATTTCCGGAAGCACCTCAAGACCTTCCTCTTTGCTTCTGCCTTCTCGCCTCCTCTCCCCTGTTGATCTGTTCTGTCTCGGCATCGTGCACCTGGTCTCCCTCTCTCTTTAGGGCCCAGGTACCTGCTCACTCTGCCACCCACCTGTACTGCCTCCGGGCAATCCCTTGCACTGGGGTCTGTATCTGTCACCCTACAGTCCCCCCCTTTTTCATTCTCTGCCCTTATTCAGACACAACCTGTCTGTTGCCTTATTCCTAGATCTTGCAACTTGCTTGGCTGCACTACCTACTATTTTATTTAATTATTTTTATTTTTGCTCAGCACTTTCCACCTCTTCCTCCCTCCCTTGCACTTACCCCTCTCCGTCTCCCATGCACTTGCACGTTCTCAATGTCACTGGGCCTAGTAAGATCGTTGTTTTTGTTCTCCCTTTTTCCCCTCCCTTGCCTTGTCATGCTCTGAAACACTTGTGTATGAGCGCGATACAAATAAAATATCATGATTGTTCCTGCAGTCCTGAGATTAAAACAGAACTCTGGCCAGCTTGAAGTGTGCAAGGCATTGGGTGACAACCAGCGGTACCAAGATCAGTCATCAGGGCAAGGAGATTAAAGGACTGGGCCTTCCCAACTCACTCACCCTGACTCTGGGGAAGTACTGGCTCTGGCATACACACTGGTTGGCCACCTAACCCGGTTTGGAAGGGGGTTCCTCTTCCCCCCTGGAAGGGGCAAGTCACTGACCCTATCACATACTTCCCCTCACATCACATGGAAGACCTAATAAAGACTATCTAAAAAAAAGACTGTTCACAGTGTCAGGGAAGGAATGCATTTTGAAATTCCCATTGTAACATTAGCTAACATTGTATTTTCTTAGTGTAGCAATGAGACTGGCCTTTAGGAGCTACCATTACATTTGGGTTTGTTGGGTTCATTATCACAAGTAACATGCAGTTTTGCAAGGATATCTTCGGGTATCCACAGAGCTAATAGGTCGCTCCCTTGGTCCTGTACTGTAAGTACTTGGGCTGGATTCTCTATGTAATCTTTCTAGTGTGATGGAGCAATGTATGGACTCTGCTTGATTCCTGTGTTGTTTATCTTACTGGAATCTGTCTTCACTGTGACTCTGGTTATCGTGAAGAAAACAGGAACGGTTCCTCTATGTTTGTAGTTTCGAACAGGGGGCACTTAATGGTTACACTGCTAGTGCCGCGTTTCTGTCGACTGTAGTGAGCAGTAGTGTAAGGACCAAGGGAACAACCTATTAGCTCTGTGGATACCCAAAGATATCCTCGCAAAACTGCATGTTTTGGATACTGTATAGAGAATATTTCAAACTCAATGCACTTGTCCAGAAGAAAGCGGCTAAAGACTGAATCCCGCTGAAACCGGTTGACTCATTCTGAAGTAGCTCTGGACTGATAACCCAGGCCCCGATACCCTTTATATGAAAATGAAATGGCTCGTCTAAAGAATAATATCTCAGCGATTTACAACTAAACAACTAATTGTTGAATAGGAAATCAGCTTTTTAAGTTATTTTAATTTTTTGTCTGATCATTTCAGGTTTAATTATTTTTCTTTCATAAGACATAAATATTGGAGGCGGTAATATTAAAAACCCACACCGATCCCCACTAGGTATGCATCTACACTGTAGAATTTAGGAAAGTAATGAGAGAGGAAAGGGTCAGGACCTCTACATCCCATTTGTAGTGGCACACCAGCACTGACTAGGGCTGGTTTAGACTAAAATTATTTTGTACGAGATACCTGACACAGGGCCATTTAACTATCGCTAAGGCACCAGCTGCAGAAATAACTTTTTATTAATCATCCTTCTGTCATTTATGTGTTCAAAAACTTGGGTGTAGACAGGAGGCGACCACCTTCTGACTCCCATTTGTTGTTACTTAAGCTCAAAAGTAGTCAAAGTGGTAAAGGAGAGAGAACAGAAGCAAACCCTGGGACTGGAATGGGTAGAGGAATGAGTATGAGGCCAGGCATCGAGGCGGTGCAGGTGACGCAGGTGGATAGAGAGGAGGAGCAAAGGGAATAGATTGAGACCCCATTGGTGTAAATATGTGGCAGTGTGTTGAGGAGGGACAGAGATCCGGTTGGTGGGCCAGCATGCAAGGGCCCTGGGAAAGGGAGGTGGTGAGAAGCATGGGAGAAATCCAGAGGACGTTCAGGGCAGGCTTCCCTTCTAGATACGACTCGGGGCATTTTTGAGGCACCTGCTCTGACCCAACGTTTTGGTATGAACCCAGCCAGCAAGCTTCACTCCAGGGGTAAGGAGGTTGGAGAAGGAGTACCCACCATACTCAAGCCACCGAAAGATATTGCCAAGAAAGCAGGAAGATGAAGAAAGAGAATACTAATGACTGGCAGAGGCCCGACATGATACCACAAAGGAGACAGGAGAGACACTCTAATTTAAATGTTCTTCTTTTCATGTTTGTTTTCTAGCTGAAACCAAACATCCTGTGTCCTACCTTTCTGTGTGATTGTCGTTTATAATGGATTGCCTTTATACGTCATGGTCTTCTAGCCTAGGGTGTACTATTTCCCTCTAGAGATGGCCTGACTTCCTCTGCCCCAGATCTCCCGCGGAGATCCTTCTCCCCCCTTGG
This sequence comes from Ambystoma mexicanum, assembly GCF_040938575.1. Lineage (NCBI taxonomy): Eukaryota > Metazoa > Chordata > Amphibia > Caudata > Ambystomatidae > Ambystoma > Ambystoma mexicanum. The sequence goes on along the minus strand of NC_090923.1, from coordinate 1,212,893,655 downwards.
CCTCTGTGCGCATACCTGGACCAGCCCAGTTAGTCCTCCCACATCTGGATCTGTCCCCTATATTCCCATTGGCAGCCTGATCACTCCTCCTATGCGGGCGTGCCTTCCTTTACGCTAGAGGCGTCATCTTGCACGTGATTGAAGTGCCCCTGGAGCAGCCTTCTACGTTATCTCGTCTGTGTCGTTTGAAGTCTGTAGATCTCCCGGCAGCCACCCTGAGCAGTGGCTAAATGAGGAGAGTACATGAAAGCGAACTGCAGGGCGAGCAACCTACACACGACAGGAAAGTAAGGCTCACGATGCAGCTCCCATCTCAAAGATATGGCGTGCTAGTCTGGGCATGCGCCTTCCACACGACCCACGGTAAACCAAAGAACTCAAAAGGAGTGAGAGGACCCTGAACATGTTAGGTCATCTGTGGCCTTTAGCAATGTAAATACGTAACTTCTTAGTTATAACGCGCTTAATACAAAGAGGTTTTATTAAGCGGACGGGGGGAGCGAACCCCGCGTTGCTCCGTGCAGTTTTGCTGTCAAGACGAGTGCGTTGCCGCCGAGCTATTCTACACAATTTGTATTGTGTGTACTTCCCATTATTTGACTCCTCTTTCATTCAATGAAATGTTGAAGGTTTGTGGCGTGTTTCCTTGATTTCAGTGTTTCTGTTTTTTAAATGCTGGTGGTACATGTCAATGATTTTCAAACATATTTAGACTCTGTGTTAATCATTGTTTTCCTATTTTCCCCCTTAAAACGGTGTTTTTCCATGTTACAAAAATGTTGCTTCTGTTGCTGGATGCATAGCCGCCAGATCCCGGCACATTAAGCGTCCAAGGCACCACATGACACCCCCCCGCATCGCTTCTCTCTGAGCTTTCCTGGACGAAGACACTCTGGGGACATTATGACAATGGCATCTGGAAACACAGCCTATTATGTGAGTGACTAATATGTTATGTTAATATGTTATGCTAATAGGCTTTTACACTGAGCCAAATCACCGCCGTAGTAGTTTCAGAGCACACTACCCAATACATTATCTATACAGCAGTTGTCTGCAGACAGAATAATAAAGCTTCTGTTTTGGAATCATGCCATACACCCCGACATATGCTTCTCTTCTACACTTTGAAGTTACCTTTAGGCTGATAACTGGGTTTTTTACTTTGAATTCTTAAACATGCATTCCTGGATGTATAACAGAGAATTGCAAAACTAGAAGTCCCACAATTCAAAGAAAATCCCAGGACTAGATAAGCATCCCTGGAATAACACAGGGGCATTATGGCAGGTGATACTTTTCACTTTTGTTGAAGTGCCAATGAGCCCTCCCGAATGCTAATAATTCAGTGTGCAAAGAGCACAGTACAGAAACGGGTCACTGTCCACTGAGGGAACTTTCTTCTCTATAATCAATACAACCGGCATCATAACAAACCATACACAATCACACCTCAATATCACATGATGACGGATACCAATCGAAAACGCACCAACGCCTATGTGACCAGTCTCTCCGAACTGAAGCTGTCAACGGCACATCAAGCCTCGCTTGCTCGTCTCCCTCTCAACCCACTAACAGACCTGCATCCCTCCTTCCATTGCAGATCCGCCAGAGCGCCAAGAGACCACGCAAGTGGGATAGTGCGCGGTTCAGGACCCATCAACATTAACATAATACGTAGAATCTAACACTTTTACTTCAGTAGGGGCTGCCAACAAGTTGGATGGAGATCCACCAGAGCCTTGGATCAATGTAAGCAAATACCATGGGCCATATCGATCAATCGATGTGGACAACTGTTGCACACTGCCCAATCCTATCTACTTTCGCACGGAACTCCGTAACCAGCACATCTAATGATGCCACCCACAGGTAGCCGCATACTCATTCCTACCATTATGCTCACCCTCCAATTTACACCAACCAACAATAGAACACAGCTACACCCCCCAATCAATTCGGCCTAGCTGCACACATACCTACATCGCTCATATAACACCTCAACAACCTGGTATAATGCAGATATACCCCACAAACAAAATCGGCCTAGAAGCACACATAATCTCTTGCTCATGCACCACGGCAGCCAGAATGCAGACTCAGAGACCACCCTCCATGCTACGCACTAAATACTGATCTATCACATCCACCACACTACACTTTGCACTAGAACGCAACCAACACGCGCAATCTGCACCGGCTGCACACATACCAAGTACACCCAAGCACTATATGCTACATTACTCTCTCAGCTGATACAGACCACGGTCCCCGAGGACGTTCAACCCACAGCACTTTCAGATCATACCAATGGTACATAAGGTGCTATGCAAATGCACTATAACATAACATAAACAGGTAATCATCACTTCCTTTAAATAATATTCAGGCATTTATCGACTCCTTTCAATTATATGAACATATTTAATGGGACATTATCATCAACGTCCAAGCAATGTCCACCTATTCTTAACAGAATATTTCATTATAACCGAGTTGCAAACAGAATTTTACTTAGTGATGACATGCAAGGTCTTTTATGCTGTCTGGTGCGTTTCGAGCTCAAACGACTCTTCTTCAGAGAATGTCACCTACATTGGAATACAGACAAAATGTACACATTATTTTCACTTGCTGTACATTCCTAGCACTCCAGCTCATGAAGGCAGATTAACTCTCAACCAGTAACAATAAATATCATAAATCATGAAGAGTAAGGTTTAAATATACAAATAAAAGAAATGCCTACCACCGCAGGTGTAATAGTGCAACTATACTATCAAACCAGCCAACCATAGCAAAGTGTACTCAGAAAGTATGCTATAGCTCCTATGTGCTCACCGTGAAGAACAGTCAATAATCCCAATATTTCTATTCTTCTGGACATAAATCCTCCGGGTGTACACCTCATGGTGTGTTATATATTACCTCCTTACGCGCACTACGGGGCGACAAATAGTGTGTGTTGCGTCTGTAAAACTATAGAAATGAAAAATCTGTAGTTCTCTTATCCCTTGTGCCACAATCTACCAAAATACATTTGTATTCTTATTTTTTATTTAGCACAAAGTACTTAGTACTCTATGTTCGTTACTAGCTCATTGAGGCCATACAAATGGGGAAAGGGCAGGGACGTCATTTAGGGGTTGCTGTAGGTCGCAACTGCGACTTCTGAGGTCTCCCTTGCGACCTCTGTGGTCTCCCTTGCGACCTCTAAAAAAAGAAAACCCCATTTTTGTTTTTTTTTTTTACACATTTTTTTTTTGTAGTGCAAGCTCATGGCCTGTGCCCAGCACCATGTGGCTTTTTACTTCTGGAGTGGCTGGCTTTCTTCTTCAGGCCCCTTAAAAAAAAGAAGAACAGGGGTGCCACGAGTCTAAGACTTTCAGCACTGATCCTAAATAAGAAAGAATAGAAATACCAAATAATGTGTCTTTCTGGAATTCTATACAATAATTGCTAGACTCATTCAAGGTTTATTTCAGGCACACTTCAGGGGGTGAGACACTGATTTAGTCTTTTCTTAAACGCCTCAACTCAGGCTGTCATCCTTCTGAGGTCGATAAATGAGTACCAACACAGGTTGGGTGGTATTGGGTGTATATTCTTTCTATATAAAGTGCTTAAGCGTAAGTGCTATTTAATAACACATCATTACCATTTGGTCATGGACGTCTGCTTGCATTCACAGTAGTGTGGTAATATTGGCCCACACACACTGATCTTAACGATACATATGGCGATCCATTGTTGTATGAAATGTACGTCACATTATAGTGATATTGTAAGCATATTTTTCTTAGTGTACAATGCTATGTGATGCCACTTCCTGTTTTGTCAACGGGTGAAAAGTCGTGTTTCATCGCTTCCCGCGATATCACTTCTTGTGATGTCATCAGGGGTCAAGTGTCGTGTGATGGCACTTCCGCTACCCCTGGCATTTTGGTGAAATGACATCCCTGGGAAAGGGCGCTATATAAATGAACAATACAATGCAATATCGTAACAGCAGATACTCAACTATTACTGCTATCGTACGTGTGATCTTGGAAAGAATCCATCGTCTTTTCAAATGATACTCTGCCATCATTAAGCGCTCTCTATTGCCAAATATATATATTTAAAAAAAACTTGCAGTGTAATACCAAATCCAAAGGAAACACACTTCCTATAATAAACCCCACTGATTATGTAAACAATAAACACTTCATTGGAATATAGCTCACACTACAAGAGCTAATCGCTCTTCTGATACATTTACGGCCAAGGACCAACGGCTCGGTTTTATATGGAATATTCTGTTAAGAATATGTGGAGAATTGTTGAAAGAACGATTTAATGCTACTCAACATTGCTTGGAGGTTGATCATAATGTTCCATAAAATGTTCATTTTATGTAAAGGAAGCAATGATTACCTATTTATTATTTAAAGGAAGTGATGATTACCTGTTTATGACGAAAATAGGTTTGGGTAGTGTGCAGTAATTGTCCACATCCAATGACCAATGTGGCCCACCCATAGTACTTTCAGAGAGCATTGTACACTCCATGCCTAGCGGCCGGCCTTTTCACATTGGCGGCAGAGATCTAAAGATCTACAAATGATACTGAGAGCTTGGGCCATTTCTCGCTGAGTCCTAAGATCCACAGGGTGTTTTGCATTGGCTGCGGTGTGGGAAAGGTGGCACCACCACACCCCATCAGCCAGATTGCATGCTTGGGGCCTCATTTGGAGTTTGGTGGTGATTCTGCAGTGAATCCGCCCGACTGCCACCAAACTCTATGACTGTCACAGCCACTTGGTCCTGTGGAGCTACCATAGGATTACAAGTGGTGGTAATGCTGTGTAATTCCCCGTTCTCGAAGTCCATAGGATTCCATTAGGATGTCTTGGTGGATTTAACGCCGGGGGAATTACTGTGCAGTAAGTCTGCCGATTTTGGAGGTAAAGTGTAGGATCTATGTCCAGCAACAAGCTGGGAGGGAATCTGCCACTTTATCCCCGAAAATAGTCGGATGTACCGCATGGTACTGCCGCCTGCAGTAAATCACCAACACCTATAATTTAGCGGTGTGAAAAAACCAGTGGGAATTCTGTCACTGCCAAAAAAAGTGGTGGTAACGGAAAACTACCCTCACTTTTTTTCTACACCACCAAACTTGTGATGAGGCCCCGTGGAACGAAATGGGAACCCATTAGGAAGAGGCAAACATGGGCACCCCCTCCATTTGAGGTTTTCAGAAATGTGGATGGTCCAATTCCTAAGGGTGAGGGCAAGTGGGCAATTATCGGCCAGGGTTCAGAGGGCAACTTAAAAATGTGCTCTGATTGATCACCAAGTTCCCCTTAGCAGTTCCCATGAACGTTGGCTTAAGGTGTCTGTAAATATTCTCAATTGCTAGGTACCACAGAAGATTCCAGGGAACCTTTACATGCTCAGCCCAACTTGTTTTTATGTACTGCTCACTACTACTTTTTTCCTGCTTTTTACCTTTCTGATTAAGGAATCTTCCATTTAGCCAACTCGCCTGATTCAGAGGTCCGTTTAAAAATAGAAATGTGTTGTTCCAAGCGGAACAACACATTTCTTAACTGCACCATATTCTGACTGAGAAATAATGTGGTGCAGCGACATGAAAGCCTGGGCTGTTTGCCGAGCCTGATTTACGGCTTCTACCCTGCTCCCCCTCGTCCCCTCCAGCCTACTTCTGCAGGAGTCTCTCATGATACATTCTGGTTTCACCATCACCATCTTGTGGCCAATGCTGGATTTGTCTTTTATGGACTTCATTGATTCACAGTGCGTCACACTTTCTCAACTCTCATGCTGGACTTCCTTTGCATCCTGTACTCATGGTGGCCCTGAATCGTGCTATTCCCATCTTCATCTTGTATCCTGGCTTGCAACATTATGTGTTACTACTGACTTCTGCAATTGTATTTGCTCTCCCCGCTTGCTTCTGCGCTCTTTTTGACTGCTTACTCTCTATTCTCGCCTCCTCACACTTTCTCCCTTTTCCTATCTCCTCCCCTCCTCCCCTTACTTTCTTCTGTGGACTTACTCTATCAGAATTGTCTATGTACCTAGTATGAAAGCAACCTCGTCTGTCTCCTCCTCCCTCCCCTTGATTGTCCCCTCCCCACTCAGGCACCATCTGAAATTTCGTCATGCCGAGTACGATAGTTAATTTCACACCCTTAGTGTTCATGGCCTGTAAGAATGTCATTGTATTTTCCCTTGTTCCCTCCTGTCAAGATCTGTCAATACTTGAGGCTTGCGAAGAGTATGAATACCTCCGTCCCTAAGCAACCAACAGCAAGATTCGAATATACTTGCTGTTCGAGGATTAGGGCCACAGGTGGCAGGAACAGGAACAGCAGATCCTCCGAGTGGCTGCTGTGAAAGAAGGAGCAGGTTAGGTAAGTACAGAGCAGACCTGCGAGCAATAGGTCAGTAAGGTAAGAAAGAAAAGGACTCCTACCAGGATGTGAAATGCAAACCATCTAAACTGGGAGGAGTACTGCCGTGTGGTGGTTCAGGAGTAAAGCCCCGTTCCCTCAGTGAGTTCAGACAGCAGCCGGCAGAATGGACACCAAGATGTCCAGTTACTGAGATGAACACACTGGAAGCACCTGAGCGAGAACGTAGTGCAGAATGCGTGAAATACTTGAATCCAAAGGCTGATGCAGAACGAGAATCCAAATGTTGTCTGCGCCAAAAGGAAAATCCAAATTCAGTCCGTGTTAACAAGTCCAGGATCAACAACAGGATGAGCAGCAAGGCTAAAACGTGGATCCGAAAAGGGTAAGACACAGGAAGTCCAGTAAACGAAGTCCCAGGTCCAGAATAGCAAAAACAGGAGCCGAGGTTACTAAAACGCTAGACGCTGAAAGAAACAGCTGAAAAGCACTGAGTAACGGAAACCCAGCTGTTTTAAGCGTGCCGCTACGGGACCTGGATCACGTGATTCTATGTGCGTGTATCACGTGTCAGGTCCCGTAGTTCCTGGTTTGCTGCAGGACCTGTACCAGGTGATCCTGACATGGGTGTCACGTGTTGTGCTTCATGGGACCCGGAAGAGTCCTATATCTGGGAGAGTGGGAATGGCGTATTATCTAGAAAGCATTGGGGAGTATAAAATAGGACGACTGACGAATGATGTGTCTATTTGTACGGCTGAGTTGGTAGCGATTGCATTGGTGATTGACAGGGTGTGTGAGTTGGGGTATGAGAAAGTGGTGGTGTTCTCAGATTCATTGAGTGGGTTACAGGCGATTGTGGCAGGGGATGGTGATAGGAAGGATGTGATTTTGGACATTAGGATGAAGATTGATCGGTGTGTGCGCGAGGGTATGGATCTGGAGTTGGCGTGGGTTCCCAGTCACAGTGGCATTTTGGGAAATGAGTTGGTGGATCTGGCGGCGGGTGAGGGTATGAGGAGGGGAGCGATTGATGTGAGGTTGCCTTTGAGTGTGGATGAGGTGAAGGCTGTGATAATGAGACGGGTCCTGGAAGAGTGGCAGGAGAGGTGGGTGAATGGGGTGAAGGGCAGGTGGATGTTCGGGGTTCGTGGGAAAGTGTCGGTGAAGGTGGATGCAGGGAGTTCAGAATGGAGGAGGGGGGAGGAGGTGATGCTGAATCGGTTGAGGATAGGTCATGTGGGGCTGAATGACTGTCTATTTCGAATAGGGAAGCGTGAATCAAGGGACTGCACGGTGTGTGGGGTGCCTGAAACAGTGGGACATTTTTTGATTAGGTGTGAAAGACGGAGAGATAATTGATGAGGGTTCGGTTGACTGCGTTGGGTGTGGCTGAGCTGAGTGAGAGGATTATACTGGGAGGTGATGGGGAGGGAGGCAGGAGAATGAATAATGTGATGTTGGATTTTGTGAGGCAGACGGGGAGGTGGGAGGAGTTGTGAGCTTAAATGGAGTCAAATAATAATTAGTGGGTACGGTGCACATCATCCTATAGGATGGGGAAGCGCCTGCGTGGGTCCGCCCACGCTTTCGATAATTAAGAAGAAGAAGAAGAAGACCCGGAAGAGTGAACGACTCCTGAGCCTGGTAGTGGGCGTGTAGATGCTCGGGACGCCACGTCACGTGGTTGCTGACATGCTGAGGATCGGAAGGTCGTGTCACTTGGTAGCCACCGCAGCATGCATGTCCTCAATGAAACGCGGGGCCCACCTTGTCTGCCCAAGTGCTATGGCAAGCACCATCTGTGGTACAAGAACTGACATCCTTGTGAGGTAACGGGACGTTTACTCCTGAATGTAACTCCTGACCTGGTGTTGTGTGAACTTAATCTTGGGGCAGTACCTAGGTTTGATGGGGCATGCATGACACCTCCCTTGCCTTGAAGTGCTTTGAAACACATTATGTATAGGCGCTATATAAATAAACTATCATATCATATCATAACCACGAGGAATGCAGGGCAGCCACATGGAGGGGATTCTCCTCCCAGCAGCACTGGTTAAGCATGTCAACAAAAGGAGTTATAATATGACACCTCTGAGGGGCTGTTAAACTCCACTGCACACGTTCCCCCTTTATAAACATAGCATTTCTTAGACTGCAGCACCACTTTTCTAGTCTAATGAAAATGTAAGAAAAATTTCTTCAATTAGAAAAGTGGCAGTCTTTAAAGAAATTCCCACAATGTCACTGGAGCACATGGTCGCCCCACAACGTGCGATTTAAACAGCTTTTGCTGCCGGCACAACATCTCCCCTCTAATATTTCCACCTTCTTCAGAACGGCGGTGCCAGAAACTGGAGGGGAGAATGTCGGCTTTCCACGCACATTTTATCACGAGCTCAGAATCAGACCCTCAGTCTCACTCATTTTATTGCGTATGGAATGAGAAAAGGCGCAGACATATCTATCATAACCCAAACGTATGGCGTTTGCACCCAGATCTGTGCATATCTGCAGAGAGCTATGGTGTCCCACACGAAAGTGAACCTGGTTGCATGCGATGCTCCCACTTCACTTGCAGTACATGTTTTATATTTTGCTGCAGAGCTGTACTATGAGTATGACGTAGCATAAATGATGAGTATAAACATTCAGAAGCCCTCAAAAGCAAGTCATGCTGACAAATCACTGCCCGCTTTTCTCATCTTGCATCATTAATGAGAAGCAGTAGTGACTGCAATGTTTGCATTCTGCAGCACGAGCTTTCAGTAAGTCTTCAGAAATCGTGCCTACTACTTGAAGTTATTTATTCATAGTATCAATGCAGAACTGCAGGTACCAGAAGGCAATATAAAGTGAGCCTGAAAGCAGGGTCTGTCTGATTATTCCAAACGTGACCTGGGGCAACTTGAGATTGCAGTGTCTGGCCTATGGCCTATTCTACATTCAAGGTACAAAAGTACAGCACAGAAGACACCTGTGTGACACAGTCACCTTTACTAATCATTGTTTGACACAACTGTGCTGCTTGTTGCTGTGCATGATGTGAATACATCTTCAGTGCCACACAAAAGTATTCTTGTGTTTGTGCAAGCAAACATCTTAAAATAGTAAGCTTTTCCAGATTTACTTTGTGATTTAATTTGTATATGTATGTTCTATATTTTGTATATAAAAGCTGTAAGGTTGTAAGTATATTAAGAATACATTAATTAATTAATTAATTTACTCTGAAAGAAGCCAGATTGAAAAGCCAACTAGAGCTTTGAACTATGTTTGTTCCATTGCAGGGCGTATCACTGGGCATTAACATTTAGCAGAATCTGCAATTGGCCAGTTAATAGGGTCACTCCCGCATTCCATTCATCACCGGTTGCTGCTGCTGTAAATAAAGTTACAGTGTCAGAAAACAGCCCAACTGGAGGCAACCTGAGATATGGTAAGCAATTCAAATATCATGATGGAATTGCTTACCATTGTAATGCGCCCTGATACCCGCGGGCTACCGGCGCTATAGAAGTTCACATTACATGGTGGATCGTTCCCATGCAGGGTCCCTACCCTCTAATCGCGCCAATGTTCCCTCTAATTATTTTTCTCTGAGTGTGGAAATGGTTTGCTTTTGTGCAGTCATTATCTTTCATGTGCTCATCTGACTAACAAGGTATGCGACTTTGTGAGCATGCAAAGTTAGTGAGCTATCCTCTCTGACGATAGTGTGTAAGGGAATTTACCCCTCCCAATCTCTGCAGAGGTTTACAAATTAGTATGAAAGGTGCACCTTACAGCACTATTTCTAAAGATATTGTCTATAGTAATCAAATGTTTTATATGCAGTTCTAAGAGTAGTCATAAACCAATCCAAACATTGAATATCTGATGCAGTGTCTAGCACAAGAGTACCACTGTGCAGGGAAAAATAGATGGCATTATAATTGTTCAGTTATAACGCTCTTAATACCAACAGAACCTGTGCTGCGCTGCGTGCGTTGCCCCTGAGCTATCCTTCCTCCCCAAAACAAAGCATTGTATGCGCAATATAAACAATGGGTTTAGTTGTGGTTCTTCATTTGGCGAGCTGCAAACCCTTCCCAGGGGCAATCCACTGGGGAAAAACACTTGTGTGCTACAAAGAACAAATATTGCTTATAACTCATTTTGCTGGGAAAGAATTAAGACATATGTTATTTGTCAGACAGAAGAATCACAACCTAAAAAGGTGTGTCAGAAAATATGCCAATGAGAGGTCATGTGCTACTAGAGCTAAGTATTTCAAGGGACAGAAGAAAATGTCTTTGATCATTTGTATCAGGTGAATAATTGCATCGGAGAGTGACAATCTGAATTCCTGTGCCACTGCTTGCCATCACCATTACATTACCCTCAGAACAGAGCCAGCCAAAGACAACACAAAGGTATACACAGCCCTAGCGATAAGAGGTGCAGCAGCCAGGTCTGTGTCTGTTCCACAAAAACAGGCAACTAATAAGAAAATGAGTCAAAATATGGCCAACAAAAAATAGGAAGAAGATGGACACAGACGCATGCTCCGCCCCCAGCTTCCACTCCCAAAATGCCACTGATATTTTCAGATCAGTGGTACCAGCAGAGCAGATGCATAGGTACGAGCTCCATTAATATTACTGTCTGATCTGAAGAGAAACTTTGAAGGAAATAACAGTTTAATGGAAAGAAGCTTAGATGAAAATGAACTGTTGTACAGTTAAAATAGATTTTGACTTGCCTAAAATGTATCCCCATTGGCAATGCAAATGACTTTGTACCCCCCCCCCCCCACAGAATCATGGAACTCCAAACATAAAACACATGGTGCAAACACGTATCAAAGCCCTGTTTGCAGCCCTGTCATAGAAAGTGAAATGACCGAGTGCATCATCTAACCTGCTGCACTTTTGTACACACAGCTCTACCCGCACCCCAGGATAAACAAATAGAAGCCTCACTGGAGTTCCTTAAGGAGCACCTTTAAAAATAATGGCCTAGCTTTGATGTATAGGTTAGTACCAGCACTAAGGTATAAACAGTGAGTGCCATCTCCTACAATTGTCAGTTAAACAAGATGATGGGGATATCAGATGCTCTAAACTTTGGTGTCATCTTCGACTCCTCTCTCTCCTTCTCTCCTCACATCATGGGCCTTGCAAAGAAGGCCCACTTTCAGCTTCACCTCCTCAGAGGCATTCTCCCTTTCCTCACCTTCCCCCAGAAACTCACAGAGCTATGGTACTCTCCAGAACGGACTACTGCAATAGCCTCTTCCTCAATCTGCCTAACTCTTCCATTCGCTCCCTTCAACTAATCCAGAACTGGACTGCAAGACTTATCCTTGGCCTCAAGCCCAGGAACCGCATCTCTCCAGGCCTAAAATCTCTCAACTGGCTACAGGTTACTGTGAGGATCAAGTTCAAGACCCTCTGCATCATCCACAAGGCTGCCTCCCTGCCCCTTTCAGACTACAGCTGGATCTCCTTAAGTTCTGGAACCTTCTCAAGACCTTCTCAAGACCTTCCTTTTCTCTTCTTCCTTCCCTCTTCCCGTCCCATGCTAATGCCCCCATCTGCCTGGTTCCTTCAGAGTCCACAGGGCACCACCCCCCTCTAATCTAGTCTACCCCTGCACTTGGTCTCCCTGATCCACCCGCCCCACAACATGCACTTGCAGTTTCAGGCCCCTCACCCTGCATTAACCTGGCAGCCCTTCCAGCCCCTTACCTCACACTTAGCTTGTGGACCTTCCTTCCCCTCCAGTCTCTGCTTTCCCCTGGCTCTGTCCACCTGGTCTCCCTTTTTCTCCCAGGCCCTTCCGTCCTGACCAGCACTTCCATTCCTCCACCTGCACTTCTCTGTACTGCACTTGCATGATCTGAATGTCACGAGGACTAGTAGGATCGTTTTGTCCTCCCTGCTCCTCCACCCTCTTGTCTTGTCGCGCCTTGAAACACATTGTCTATAGGCGCATTATAAATACCCAATAAATAAAAAAATTAAAATACTCAGAGTACATGATTCTATTGAAAAGCCCTCCTCTTCTGAACATAGAAAAGCAACAGAAGTTATAGTTTCCTAGACTGTTAGCAGAGGTTTTGACATTTAGCTCTAACAAGCAGCACATTACCTTCATTGTACTGTACTAACAAAACATCTGACTTGGTTTTTTGAGAGTGCCTCATTTTTGTTTCACCTTTCCCATGTTCCCATACCTCCCATGTCTCCCAGGCTCCTGTGCTCCAATACTATATAATAGGGCTCCATGAAACATTAGGTAGACTCCTCTTTTCAGTGTTACAGATAAATACTCTGGGATATTGGCATACCTGTAATACTTTGCACTCAATAACTATAACGCCTCACCATGATATTCTAGTCAGTTTAAGAATTTATCATGAACTTGCATATACACAATATTTTGCACTGCACACGCAAATGTTTGCAACATCCTCTCCCCCTGATAGTGTTGGGAAGGATTATACAACTGCACAGTGAAACCATTCATTTATAAGAGAGAGTTATCCTACCATTCATTAAAGTCTTTGCCCAAAGGCTTGCTGTAAAGGGCGAAGGATTGTAGGTTTTATAAATATCTGTTTTGCTAATACCGTCCATGAGTAGTACCTGGAATAATCCCCTGCCTATCATTCTTTGCAGGCCAAGCAAATGATATTGCAATGTTGCTCTCCCCGTATAGGGTTATGTTAGCACTGATAACGAGGCTGAGCATGAAATGTACCTACCCAAAATTCTTAGAGGGAAAATAATTAGGTTTGTAAAGTCACCATTGCATAGTGGGGGTAATGTTAACAGGGCTGCACTAAAATATTGAAACGAGTTAGTATAATTTAGCTATCTTATCAGAAAAAGCAAATGGCAGGTAACTTCGGTGACTTGTGCCTTATAAATGCTCTTAAAGGTAGAAATGGTCTATGTGCGCTGCTAATTCTATTCTGAGCAGCACCCAGAGGGAAGCTCGGTTAGAGCACATGCACACAGCTTAGAGGTAACGTAGCTCACTACTCCAGGCCTCCCAGGAACAATGGCAGCAAATGCTAGGTAAACACACAGTTGAAATAAAACACTGAGATGAAAGAATTATCTCTGTGTGGAGTGTTTTTGGCCTTTCAGATAAAACCAAAATCCAGAAACCCGAGGTATTTGCCATCTGCTAATTGAAGGGGAGTTTCCTAAACAACATGAGAGTCTTTGTCCACCCCGGGCTGGTATGTAGAAGGCAACCAGGGATGCCTAAGAATGCTCAGGTGGACATGACTCATAAATAGGGGTGAGCAAAATGTTCACTTGCGAAGCGAGTAGTGCGGCATCTGCACTGAATTCCGCTTCCACCCGATCTGTGAAATCAGCATTACTTTTCCACCATCACTGAAATTTCACCAGTTTCGTGCTCTTTTGCACTGTGCATGGTGTTTCGTTGCTATGTTAGTTTCGTGTCATGTGATACGAAACTTCATGTGGTTTTTTTTGATTTGTGATCCGTAAAGCACAGCAGTACGAGAAACTTTGGGCAGGTCTTTTATCAATCCATGCTAGGTTTGTGACACGATAAACTTTATGTGGGTCTTTTTCCAATCTGTACTAGTTTTGTGCAGTGGCATGAGAAACTTTGCACACGTTTGCATGATCCGTGCAAGGGCACAAGAAACATTGCACAGCTTTTTTGTTCAATTTGTGGTAGGTTCGCACAGTGGCACGAGAAACTTTGTGCCGCTGTTTTCAATTCACGCTAGGTTCGCACAGCGGCACAGGAACTTCGCACAGATTTTTTCCCCGATTCATAATAGGTTTGCCCAGTGGCACACAAAACTTTGTGATGTTCTTTTTGATTCGTACTAGGTCCACCCAGCGGCACAAGTAACTTTGTTCTGCTCTTTTCGATTCTTACTATATCCGCAGATATACTATATAGCGATTCATGCTAGGTTGTCATGATGGTACAAGAATCTTCGTACCACTCTTTTCAATTCAGGATAGGTTTGCGCATTGGCATGAGAAATTTTGCATTGCTCCGTCGTGTCACCAAATGGCAAAATATTTGTCGCCACTCTTTGCGATATGCAAGGGTGGTGGAACAGTGGATTGTATGCTATGTTCACGACTTGAGACACTTTGTGGAAGTCTTTTTTTGATCTGTACTAGCTTCATGCAGCGGCACAAGAAACTTTGGTTGGGTCTTTTTCAATCTGTAGTAGTTTCATGCATTAGCACGAGAAACTTTGTGTAGGTCTTTTATCGATCTGTGCTAGGTTAATGAAACGAGAAACATGCTAGGTTCGCACAGCGGCCCCAGAATCTTTGCGTGGCTCGTTTCGGGTCACCAGACAGCACGTAAAATCTCGTGCCACACTTTTTGATTCGCAGGGGTGGCAGAATGACAGATTTTGGTGAAATGGATTGAAATCTTTTAGATTTCGCTTCTGCAGGAGACGGAACAGATTTTCACAGTTTTACTCTTAACCCTCCTCCTCTTGTTCCATTAGGCAGGTAGCTCTTAACCCTCCTCTTAACCCTACTCCTCTTGTTCCAGTAGGCAGGTAGCGTCTAGTGTCAGTTACAACAGGGTTACACTCAGAGATTTTTCATGCCACTCCACAGTCCTCATTGCGTGATGTAGTCCAAGAAGACTCCAGATGACTTTGAACAATGCAACATGACTTACTATTGCCACTGTGAGCATTGCACAGTGTAAGACTATGATACACTATGATGTTGGTTCAACATATTCTGACTTGTGAATTTTGTGTGTTCCGCTGCAGAGCGGAAATAGAGCAAATTGTTATAGCACTGTAGTCTACTTCTCAAATATGCAGAGCTATCGCAGAGGATTTCCATGTTGTCTTCCATGTTAATAACGTCTCCACCCTTCTGTGCTCGGGCCAGAGCCATGTACACGGCCTAGCTGGGAGTACTAGACTGACCCACACCTGCTGGAATTCTATGTAAATGAGCATGTGTAACCAGGGCAGCACTTCTACAATAGTGACTTAGTGCCATTTCAGATAGTTTTGTGGAGCGGATGGGAGGCACGAGACCAGATCGAAGTGTGAAGACTGCAACTGATGCAATGCGAAGTACTAGCCATGGTCATTGAATACAGTGTGCACTCACCCAATAGATACCCAACCAAATTCTAAAGCTAATTAATGTGAGACATTCCAAAAGCATCCAATTGATAGTACTAATAGGTTTCCCTGTGGTCTTGTCCCCAGTTGTCTCCTGGGGAAGATTGAAGTGACTTTGGGTCCCATTGGCATCTTGATGATCCGGGCTGTGCAGTTATGGTGTTATTTCTAAGAGATGGACCTCTTTGTATTCAGAGAAGGTCCTAGTACAAACCCATCCCTATAGGGCTCTCTGCATACACGCATGCAGTGATGCTCTAGAGATGGTGTAGCAATATATCCCCCTACCACACTTACTCTATGCCAGAGGGTGTTGGTGCAGCCCAAGGCAGAATATCAGAGAGCACCGACCCACTGTGAGGCCCAACCTGCTCCAAGAGTCGACGGTAGTACCCTTAAGAGATGCTGAGGAGGTCCTTGACATAGAGGTACCTTTTATGGAGATGTCAGAGTTGATGACTCAGACAGTACAATGCCAACCCAAGGGTACAATACTTGGACCCCATGGAACAGTTCTAGGTCTTGCCTACAGAGGTTGTGGATGCTACTGCACCCTAGAGGGCCACAATCCTTTGCAGCTGAGTGAGCTAATGGATGAACAGACCATCACCTAGACAGAGAAGTGATTGCGGCTATAGGAGATCTACTTATGGACGTTCCTAGTGAGTATCTCAGTCTACAAAGCCCTATGAACTAAAACAATTAGTATTAAATACTCACATACTCTGCAACACTGTAAGATGCCAACACCTTTGAACATTACAGTGTAACAAGATCCAAAACCACCAGTGGGTTCAGTAACGACAAAATTACCAGCCATGCTGTAGATGTCCATTATTGTAGAGCTTGCCTCATCATAGGTATTTGCCAATACCTCCACACCAACCAATAAATGTTTCTGTTTTTATGGTATCTACTCTAAAAAGGACAGTCTTCCAGCAACAACCAGCCAAGAAAAGGTATGTTGACCAGGGGAAAGTGGCATGGAGGTTTGCCAATAGCTCAAGAGAATCAATACTTACGGGATAAGACTTTGAACCAGATTTCTGTTCTGATCGGAAAGATCCTTGCTGTTTATGACCAGTATTCCATTACCCTGCATCTGATCCATGTAACACTACTGGAGATGCTTCTGGGGGCTATAAAGGTAAATCCCAATTCCCATTGGGTCCAATGGGGATTTCTTGGTGCTATTAGCACTGGCGCAATTACTGCTGCACTAGTAGTGCCGAAAATGGGTGGAAAGGGGAGATTTTTACCTCCAGCAAAAAGATGGTAGCAAATCTTCCACTTTCCGCCCAACTCGAGATTGGGCGGAGAGGTAAATGTGCTTTCTTTTGTAAAGATTCAGAGGCCACACAGTAGGTCCTGCTGTAGAAACCCACAGAGCCAAACTCATTTCAACTAACCTGTATGGGGCAGAAATATGGTGCTCTGTGGATACCAATAGCATTGAGAGGCTATAAGGAACATTCTTGAAAGGGCTCCTGGGCCTTCCGATAAGTACACCCACTAATGCAGTAAGGCTCGAACTGAGTTATCAGGGGCGGTGTTTCTTACTTACCAAAAGATGCTGCTATTTTAGATGAAGACATGGAAGTCACGAGAGCTTTTGGAATATGGAAAGGCCCTTGAGGACATTTTGTGCATCCGAAGGCATCTTCTCTCCATTGGATTAAGACATTTAGTCACTTAGTGAAAGCTATAGATTTAGCGTAAGTTTGGAAAACTCTTGAGTTTGCGTAGTTCATGTTCCAGAGCGAAAGCAAAAGAAGCTCTTGAAACATGGCTTTTGAAACAATTGATTCAAATGTGTCCTTCATATAGTTTATTACCACAGTATCTGGAGACAAAAGATCAACTTGGCGTTGAGTATTATGTCGATGTTATTGAGGTCCAGTGGGAGCAAATGTACATCAAATTGGACTGGGCATCCTCCTATTAGGGACATTTTGTGCTAGCAAGAAGGGGTCACAATTGGCACCTATCCCAGTTGCAGAGAAAACATGGAATAATTGGTGAAGTTTCTCTTCTTTTGCCCATTACATGAAAACCAGGGAAGAGCTTGGGTACTTCTGAGTTTGAGAAAGTCAGGCATTCGTACGGTAAATCGGCATTTCGGCTGGCTCCCTCTGTAATCAGTGTTTGTCTGCTGCCCACCGATCTCTCAGTGGGCTGCACACTTGTCTCACTTTCACTCAAGTTGGCAAGTCCTTGTTTTCTGTGTAGCTCCTGTTCGTAATTCATCCAGGCCATCCTAACTTGTGAAGTGTCTGCTCTGTCTTGGTATCTTTTGGGGATGCATAACATCCCCAAATCCCTGCACTAGTACTCCGAGTGGCTTCCTTTTCCCCATGTAGAATATGTTATGGACCTCCAAAGGGGAAGGCTCTCCCTGATAGGATGGTTGCAGGGTTCGGGGCACAACACAAAAGCAAGGGGCTCGATGGACTCTGGGGCTCCTCAGAATACCACTTCGAGGTGCGGCATCACAGAATGTTTCCCCGACCTTGTTACATCTGCCAAATTCAGGGATTGGTGAAATACTGCTGGTGGTATTACATGGGAATGCCTCCAGCAGTTTTCCAGGCAGAATTTCTGCCAAAAATCAGCCTTATTTCTTTAGCTTTATTTTAACTGTACAGCAAGGAAGCACTGGCACTTCCCTTCAGTACAGTAAAAAGGTGCCATGTTAAGGGGGTGAAAAGGTGGGAACCACTGATGTCCTGATCTCACCACGTAATGCATAAAAGAATAGGAATGTAACTTTTTGTGCTTTAAATGAATGTCCAGTTGTACATACATTTCAAAATCTTATACATTATATCTTTGGAGCCATTACAGATACACCTGCATTCTAATATACATGCACAATACCCTAGTAGTACCCGACGAGTGTCAATCAGAATGTAACAAACAATCTGATTGGCCCTCACCGGGGCTTTACCCGACCAGGAATCCATTGACGGGATTCCCTTCCTTTGTTCCCGGCGGGGTGCGTGGCAACCCCACAGCCAATGAGGAGGCCCCGAATCAGGGCAATCCCTGCTACGATCCTCCACACGGCTGGAGGCTGCCATCCTCATCCGCCAGGGATTCAGGTAAGTGTTTTCTTTCTTCCTCCCCTGCAAACAATACCCTCTCGCCCTCCCAACCCAACTCACCTTCTTTTTTCTCCTTTTTCGGTAGCAAACATGCTGGGAACACTTCTGTCCCCAGCGCATTCACTCCCGATGGCTGCTATGGAAAGGGAAAACAGACTCTGTTTTCCCTTCCCCGGCTGCCATTTTTTAAAACGTTCTTTTTTTCTGTTCCGAGATGCTGTGGTGTTTCGGAACAGAAAAAGAATGCTATTAGTACCCCGGTCTTGACTCGGTAATGCCCCGCGGCTCGGGGCTTATTGCTTAAGTAATCTCGGAAATCTAGGCAAAACATTGTTGTCACATAAAAGAGGTACTTTTTAGGATCAGAGTACATTACCAATCTCCGAACCGAACAAGTGTTTCTGCAGTTACTATGCTTAGTTCTCTGGGATGCTTCATCTTCTCTGGAGGATTTGACAAAGACAAAACAGGAGCTATGGAAGAGTGGTCAGTTGAAATTCTAGTGAAGGGAATACACCATTTCTTGGATTTTGCAAATTTGTATCCACAAGTCATCCATGACACTTTTAAAAATTGTGATTCCAATAACAGCCCTTGCAGAGAAAGGGAGTCCTTTTGTCTGAATAGAAGTGCACGAAAATACATTGCTGACTATGAAAAAAAGCATTTATATCAGCTCCAATCCTTCTGCATCAGAATGATCTTTCATTTTGGAAATTGACACTTCTGTATCAGGCATAAGAACTATTCCATCTCAACAATGTTCCCTGAACTCTGTGACCTATCTCTAAAGAACCTTGCTGAATGCTGGTTGGAAGTATTCAATCTACAGCACAGAGTTGTTGGTCATTCAAGATGCTTTGGCAAATTGGCACCATTATTTGGGAAGCGCTAAATATCCTGCAGATTTCTGGAACAATTATAAGAATCTGGGATTGTTGAAAACTATGAAGTGCACTAATTCATAACCTGCCACGTGGATGCTCTGGTAAGCAATCTGGCAAAGCTGATGCATTCTCAATGATGCAGACAGAAAACTATAAATAAGTGACCCCTATACATTATATCAAGAAAATGTATGCGTGACCTTTGCTTTGATTCTTCTAAAAAAAATGTATCTTCCGTGTAAAAATCAACAGCATTTGAAGAAGCAAAAATGTAGGTTTTATATTTGATTAATTCTAGTTACAAATAAATACAATTTTAATCCTACGTTAGGCCTCCTACTTTAGACATTTAGAAGTGACTTTGACTATTGGCAATTGAATAGTAGTCACAGTGTGGACACACTGGCAGTCCAGCCAGCTGTAACATGCCACACACTCTCAAAACCCATTGTAGGGCTTGTATACGCACTGTGCTCTTGAAAGTGAAAAAAACGTGTAGCACATCCTTAATAAATGGATTTGAACCCATGATGTGCATTGGGAATTACTGCTATCGGTGTATTTTTTGGAAAGATCCATGTTTTTGTTCCTTCTGAGACTTTAATGACTAGGATTAATCAGCGTGCCTTAACTCGCCAGTGTCAAGTCATCCAAGTCTACATAGAAATGCTGATTTGATAGAAAGAATGTTGGTTCTATGTGAAAATGTCCCCAGTGAAAAAGTCACCAGGTAGGTGACATTATTTCCCTGCACCTCTAAAAGCCTTCCCCTACTTATTCTAGAACAAGTAACATTTTGTATTGTAATTCCAGTCCTAAAATATTTGGTGAAAGTGCTTGATTTTTGTGGGAGTGCAAATTTGGGGAAATGTCTCCTTCTGGCGACCTTTTCCCAGCCGACTTTATCACTTGATACCAGAATAGTTTTCTGGCCACATCCGTGTTTGTATTCATGTTAAAAGCTGCTTTACATGTTTTCAAGGCGAGTATACTAGGACGTGTTTGCTTGGATTGTTGTTATCCCTAACTCCTTCTTCTCAGACATGGCTCTTTGTCTTAATTAATTTTATTCTTGAAGTCTTAGACTCTCAAGGTCATATTGCCTGGCTGGACATTTTCTACCTGCTCACAAAACTCAGACACTATTTCTGAAGGAAAATCATTAGATTGTGTTGTCTCCCTGTTCTTATCACTGCTGACACAGGTTTCCAGGTTGCCTCGAAATTCTGGCCTGCACTTTTGCAAACACTGATGACCTCCCAGCATAAGCCTCCAGTTATCACCCACATTCTGATGGATAGACTGAGAGTTTGGAATTCTATCTCTATTGTTTCTTGACTCAACACCAGGATGACTGATTTCTCTGGCTCCCTTTGACTGAGTTTGATGAAAGAATGTTTTTCAAATTTCAGTTGGCTTTTCTCTGTTTTCTTGCTTGTTTACATACCTTCCTTAAATATTTTCTTTTTCATCCTATATTACATTGACCCTGGCTTTATCTGTTCTTCTAAGGGAGCTTCCAAATGCATCTCTCAGTCATGTGACACCTTTGTGACGTTCAAGCTGAATATTGTTTTATCTGATGTTTAAAAAGAAAGTCCTGAAACAGAGCCATGGTTTATGGGACCATGTTTGTAGATTATTAGTTCAGTGGTTGGTTGTCTTTTTTCAGGGTAATACTGCAGACCAGTCTCTAAGCACAGGACCAGTATTTGAACCTGTGTTGCTCTGCATTGTTTTGCTTCACAAAGGCATGGCCCCTGAGCTATCCTCCCAGCCCGAGGTATCAAGTGTGTATGATTGTGTTCTTGTGTTGGAAATGTAGTTTTAAAGGCAGAGTTGTACTAATGATTGCTCTGTCATCTGTGTCTGGAAGTTTACTCCTGCTAAACATGGGTTTGTGGGGCCTGGGGAGTAGATCTTACTAATGAAACTTCAGTGCTGCATCCAGGTCAGCACCACTTTGCATTTATTAATTAATGTTAATTGGCAAAAATGTGATTGTATTTGCTTTTCAGTGCATAGCCCGACATTAAAAAAAATATGAAATGCCATTTCTGTATGAATCAGTTGTCGCCCTGATGAATTGCTGAAAGAAATGAGACAAACAGGAAACACATGTTGAAAGAAATGAGACAAACATGGAACATACTTTGGCAACAACGTCATATTTGTAATGACGGTAATAACAGATGTAATTTATTCTTTGTTTTGAATGCTGTAAATGGATACTTTAACAAATTATATTATATTGTAAAGAGAATGATGAATAAGACTTTTTGGTCAGTTTTTAAAATCAGCTTTTCTTATAAATATAGTGTTACAAAAACAGGCAATTGGGGTTCATATTCTAGGTGAGATCCCTGTACACCTTTCCCTCAGCCTTTGAGGGGGTTCCCATCTCCCTAGCCCATTCTCCTTACTCCAGTAGGACATACTGCAGTGCCAATTCAATAGAGCTAATGGCTGATCTATCCCTCTCCTAGGGAGGGCCAAAAGGCAGTGGCCTTATCTCTCTGACTTCCTCAGGGACTTCCCAGGTGATGTAGCATGGTAGTCTTGTCCGGTTTACCCTTTTTCGCCAGATGACTGTCTCTCAGCCTTTCCCTCACATGGCTTACTGCTCTCCACCCTCTTCTCTGTCTACCTCTCTCTCCACACTCCTTCAGCTGGTCCTACCACTCTCTCCTCTCCTGTCTCAACCCTCCAACTGATCACTCCACTCTCGCTACACTTCATCTCCCGGACCTATCCACCCGCTCCCAGATATCATTCTTAACTTTCCTCTGCATTTTGGGTCACATCCGTTATCTTGGCTATCCTATGTGGATGACACTATCCTCCAGGACAGGACTGCCATTGTCCTTCAACGTAGTTTATTGCCCTTGTTAGATTATTCCAAGGCTAATAACGTGACAATACATGTAAATAAGACAAAGGTGCTGATTATTGACACTAATAGCAAAAGAATTAACATATTTGTTTGGAAATTAGATAATCTGCCATTGAAAGCGGTTAAAGACTATATATACTTAGGAGTCCCAATTAGTAACCGCTTGGTTAGGCTGCCATTAGTTGTAGTAGTAGTGTGTCATTTGTATAGCACCTTTCACCATTAGTATAGTCTCAACGCGATATAGAATGAACGCTTTCAAGGGACCGGTGTGCGGGTAAGAAATTCGAGGAGGTGCTAGCATGCGTGTGTACATATTGGCCAGTGCTAATGGCCATGTCCCTGCTAGCCCCTTATGTCGAGCTGACATGTGGATGGGTGGCGGTAAATGGTCTAGAGGGGGTAAGCGAGAGCAGGATAAAAGTTATGTGTGCATCTACGTATCGAATTTATGTCGTGAACGGTAGCTGCATGCTTATGGCAGAGGTGTTGTGAGAAGTGTCTTCAAGTGGTGTATCATGGCAGAGTAATGCGGGTCTGCAGCTAGTTTCCCTACGCATGGAGAGTAAAAGGTTAAAGGCATGGTCTACATTCTAAGCACAGACCCAGAAAAAGTATGATCGCTAAACTCTAAATAAACTTGCTTTAATGTGGAGTTAAATGTGACATGCTCCTAGGATCACTGTAAAGGTTACCAGCAACATTCTTCTAGATTCAATATCTGCCTATAGTCTACATTCTTCAGGATGCCAACCTTAGCTAGCATTCTTCATTTTGCCTAGGTTCAGTATCCGTGCTAGGTTGTACAGTATAGATTCCATAAAGGACTATTCTGAATTCACCTAATTCACTGCAATTACTACATTCTGAGTTCAGCAGCAAGTAATATAGTGGCTGCATCCACAAAGATCTGGAATTAAGTTGTAGCTACTTTACACGGGTATTTAGAATCCATACATTGGCTGTATTCTTCATTCACCTATTTTCGAGCCTGGCTGCGTTCTGCATTCTGCAATCCGCAAAGACCTGGGAATAAGTAATGGCTACTTTACACAGGTACCTAGAAGCAATCGATGCATTCTTCATCCACCTAGGTTTGTGCCTGGCTGCATTCTGCAATCATATAGTGTCGTCATACTGGTTGCACTGTGACTTTAAAGAACATAGTCTATATACCTTAATGGTTGGCTTGCCGCATGCAACCACTGACACTGAGAGTTAGGATGTTGTGTCTTACCTGGCCATTGCTGTTGATTGGTTTTGATGCCTGAGTGGGGCCTCCCACAGAACAAGGGGCAAGCTGTGGGTGGGAGTCGTCTCTGATAACCTCCCCATTCCCTTGCTGGTCGCCCGAGGCAGGAGCGTCCTAGTTGAGCCATAGTGGGTGAGTGTTCTCTGGTCATGAGACTCGACTCAGGGAAAGAACGGGAGGGGGGAAAGCCAGGTTACAGGAGGGAAAAGCCAGGTTTTTAGGACCTTCCTGAGATTAGGTGGTCCTCTTGGAGGCAAAGGTTGAAAGGGAGGGAGTTCCAGATTATGGATGCTTGAACAGAGAAAGATGATACTCATAGTCTGGTACAATTGAATGGGGGAACCACCAAGAGGTGTGCAGAGCCAGATCTGAGGATTCTGTTGGGTTGGTAGCGAGAGAGTTTTGGAGGAATTCAGGGCCTTTCTTGTGGAGGGCATGGTGGGTGATGCACATGGCTTTGTAAGTGGCCCTTCGGCTGATTGGGATCCAGTGGAGCACCCTGAGTGCAGGGGATATGTATTCTCTTGGGGAGAGGGCAAGGAGGAGCCTTGCTGCAGAGTTTTGGATCCGTTGGAGCTTTCTGAGTTGGAAGTTAGGGGTGCCTAGGTGGAGAGTGCTGGCGTAATTTAGGCAAGAGAGGATAATGGCCAGGATTGTAGAGATTCTGTGAGTGTAGGAGAGATAGGGCAAGGTTTGTCTGAGAATGAGGAGGTGATAGTGGCAAGATCTGGAGACAGCGTTGATGTGGTGAGAAAGAGTAAGGTCCGAGATGAGGTTGCATCCCAGGTTCTTTACTGAGGTGGATGCTGCGCTAGAGGGGTCAGAGCGTGGTTTGGAAGAGTGCTGTCTTTCCACAAATCAGGATTTTGTTTTTGCTCGGATTGAGGAAGAGGTGGATGGCTGTCATCCAGTGGGCGATATCCGTGAGGCAGGAGACAAGGTCTGGGTGCAGGCAGGCCAGGGAGTTGAGAGTCTTGAAAAAGATCTGAGCGTCGTCAGCGTAGTTGAAGCAGGTAATGTTGTGGGAGAGGATGAGCGCGGGGAGGGGGCTTAGGTAGAGGTTGAAGAGGAGGTGGAGAGGGATGCTCCCTGAGGTACCCCTGAGAGACAGGGCAGGGGAGGAGAAAAGGCAGGAGGATGGTGATTTGTGAGCCGTTAGAGAGGAAAGTGGAGATCCATCTTAAAGCAGTGTCCCTGATGGGGTGGTATGGTTGATTGTGACAAATGCTACCGAGAGGTCAAGGAGGATGAGGACACCACATCCTTCTGAGTCTGCTGTTCTTTTCATCTCATTCCAGACAGAGACATGGGAGGATTCATTCCATGGAGCGGTATGAAGCCAGATTGAGCAGGGTCTGATTAAGCATGGGATTCTGTGTAAAGGGAGAATTGGGAGTATGTCATGCAATCTAAGAGTTTGGCAATGAAGCAGTTTTTGGGGATCGGGTGGTAGATTGGAGGAGGGGATAAGGGTGGGCTTTTTAAGTAAAGGTTTGACATGAGAGGTTTTGAAAGCTGCTGGAAAAATGTCTGATGTTAGAGAAAAGTTAATGATTGATCTTGAGATGCTGCCTGCGCAAGTAGAGGAGGTGATGTTTTTGGGGAGCTAAGGAGGCAGGGGTCTCCACGGGATCCTGAGGGGTGGCTACTTGAGAGTAGCTTCAGAAATTCTGGATGGGAGATGGAGGAGAAGGAGGGGAAGAGGGGGCAGGACTGGATGAGTGGGAGAGGGAGAGTATGAGCGGGGGAATGTTGCTAATCTAGTGCTGATGGTGAGGTTTATTTCGATGGTGTTGTTATAAAGGGGGTCTGACAGGGCATTGCAGAGTGATTGGGAGTGAGGGGTAGATGGGTAAGAGCAGAGAGGGGCCTTGAAATCTGTGGAGTTCCCTGCTATGGGTTTTGGGTGATGGAGATCCGGGAACCATAGAAAGATTTGTTGGCTTTCCTTCGGCTCTGTAGGCCCTGATCTGCCAGGATAGGTTGGCTTTTCTAAGGGTGGGCGGGCCAGTGGATCAGCCTACCATTTATGTTCCAGGCGGTGGTTGAAGGTTTAGATAGATTTGAGGGAGGGTGTGAACCGCTTTGGAGAAGAGCCTGCTGTGTGAGGGGGGGATGTGAAAGGGGTGTGGTGGGAGAAGGCATCAGAGAGCCATCGGTCGAAGAGGTTAACGGATGGTATTCTTCCTAGGGGAGCGAGAGTAGGAAGGGAGGAGAGCAGGGAGTTAGCTAGGTCAGGGGAAACAATGACCTTGTTTCAGAGAGGGACAGGGGGAAAGGGTCAGAAGAATTGGGGTGGGGGTAACAGGGTAGTAAGTGTCATGCACCAACCCCTTTGGAAAGCTTGGGACCGATGGAGGATGAGGCGCCATTAGAATGTCCCTTTGATTTGGCCCATGTCTTTCTGTTGCCGGTCCAGTCTTTCTCAACATGGCCGCTGCCGGGTGCTTTTAGCCCCTCCTCAGCCGAAAGCCGCCGCATTGCATTACTCTGCCTTTCCTTCCTTACCTTCCCTCTTTCCTCGGCTCTCTGCCGCCACTGCATCCTTTCACTCTCTCTGTCTTTTCCCCCTTTCCTGGATTCCCTTTCATTCTGTGTCCACTTCCCTCATTCCTAGAATGGCCACCTTACTGCTCGCTGCTGTTCCCTCTGCTTCCTGGGTGGTTTTGCTCCTCGCCTCGCATCCTTCTCTTCCCGGCTTTCTCCAACTGGCAGTTATGCTGCTCTCTTCTGCTGTCTGGACCACAGACTTGATTCTCACTGCTTCCGCTGCTTTCAACCCCTTGGCAGCCTTTTGGATCCTTTCACATCGGTCCTCTGCAAACAGGAACCTTCTCCATCTGGATATCCTGACGACGATTCTGCACTGGTGCATTCTAAGGTTTTTTTTGTGCTGCAAAGCTTTTTTCTCTTTCTTGGCTGTCGTAGGACTGGGACCACCGGTCGTATGATTACATTCAGACCACCGTGGCATCGTACCGCGGCAGGCCCTACCTCTACAAAAAGAAAACAACCTTAAGGGCAAAAGAAGCAAGGACCTTAAGGTCGAACTCACCTCCTCCTCAGGCAAAGATCCAGAGGTAAGCCCTGAGACTGAAGGTGAGCGTGACTGGAAGAGAGAAGACGGCTGAATGATCTGTCCATAATTATAATAATTATAATTGTTCTTTTATAATGCACTGAATACCAGTGAGTGGTTTCTAAACGTGGTATCAGGATTCAAACCTGTATTGCGCTGCGTTGTCTTGCTTCCAAGACGAACATGTTTCCCCTGAGCTATGCTTCATCCTCCATAATAGAGGGCGGGTGGAGGGTGGG